>NC_134950.1:48686530-48986530 GCF_965638725.1 Aptenodytes patagonicus | reverse complement strand
GGATTTTTAGATTCAACAAGCATGTTTAAAGACAAAATTATTCTCAATTAAAAAATCTGGAAAACATTTTTTCTTTTTCTCTCCCCCCCCAATATAGTCACAGGATAGTAACAGGTGAAATAAGGCTGAATTTTCCTGTGCTGGAACAAAAGAAAAATCATGCCACAGTTCTAGCTTGGCACTCTGAGAAAAATACTGTTCTGCACTCTTCCTTCTGAACAAAAATTTAAGGTGCTGTCCAAAACTGTAATAAGAAACTAAAAAAGTGAAATGAAAAGTCTAAGACTGCACAACTTTATCCCTATCCACTAAACCCTACTATGGTGATGTTAAGGCTGCTGGTACACCACAGCAGGCTAAGTATATTTTAAAATTTAAGTTCTGGAAGTCAAGAAAGCTAACTCCTCTCTTCTTGTGTTAGGTTATTTCATTCATTACTACATGCTAATTAACATTATAAAGCATACACGGTAGGTAAATATGTGTCCCAGGACATTAGCAACAAATATATACCATACATATCGTATATTTCATATCATATATATATCAATATATATCATACCATACATAGCAATCATGCTAAACTCATCTAGAAACTCATGCACATATATCTCTAAGTTTTTGTTTCTCAGATTACATAGCTAAATGATCTTTACTTTGTCCATGTAGCAATGACCTATGAAAATCAAACTTGCTCCATCTTGTTCACTCAAACATTTCACCTTATCAATGGCCACAAAACTTACAAATATATCAACAAAGGGCCGTGGACTTTAGTACAGGACATCAGGTGAGACTTGTAGAATCCTCTAGGTTGGGCAGGACCCCTAGAGTCATCTAGTCCAACCTGCTCCTCAAAGCAGGTGTAGTTAAGGCAATTCTCAAGGTGAAGTACTATGAATTGCAGTGTTTAAAAATGCCAGTTGTGCTGGTTTTGGCTGGGATAGAGTTAGTTTTCTTCCTAGTAGCTAGTATGGGGCCATGTTTTGGATTTGTGCTGGAAACAGTGTTGATAACACAGGGATGTTTTAGTTACTGCTGAGCAGCGCTTACACAGAGTCAAGGCCTTTTCTGCTTCTCACCCCACCCCACCAGCGAGGAGGCTGGGGGTGCACAAGACGTTGGGAGGGGACACAGCCGGGACAGCTGACCCCAACTGACCCAAGGGATATTCCATACCATATGACGTCATGCTCAGCATATAAAGCTGGGGGAAGAAGAAGGAAGGGGGGGACGTTCAGAGTTATGATGTTTTGTCTTCCCAAGTAACCGTTACGCGTGATGGAGGCCTGCTTTCCCGGAGATGGCTGAACACCTGCCTGCCCATGGGAAGTAGTGAATGAATTCCTTGTTTTGCTTTGCTTGCGTGCGCGGCTTTTGCTTTACCTATTAAACTGTCTTTTATCTCAACCCATGAGTTTTTTCACTTTTACTCTTCCGATTCTCTCCCCCATCCCACCAGGGCGGAGTGAGCAAGTCGATGTGTGGTGCTTAGTTGCCAGCTGGGGTTAAACCACAACACCAGTGTAGGTTACAACCTTCTATATATGTACTTTTTGGAAACTCAGGGCAAGTTTATTAGAGCCAATAGAAATGCAATCAAATCAGGAGATCAATTTTGCTTCACTGTACTGCATTAACATTTGTAAAAAAAAAACAAAAACAAAGTTTTCACTACAGATTTATTTCTGCCAAAATGCACACTGTATGGGCCAACACATGTGAAAAGAGGATTAAATTAAAAAAAATAAACACATTGGGTATCAAAAGTTCACACCAGCCAAACAATGTCTTTGACAGGAAAGAAAAGGGCTAATTAACTAACCCATCTCTCCATCCTGGAAAGGCTCTGCAAACAGCTTCACAGCCTCTCCAGGGAGACCAAGTGATATCTTCAGGACAAAAATGATATCCCGGAAGATTTGAAGGGTCCTGCAACACTAAGTGGGCTGGTTTTTAGAGCACAGGAATTCATGGCTTGTCCAATGTTCAACCTATCAGACAATATTGTTGCTTTTTAAGAGAACTTTTTGTGAATTGCCCTCGGTATGATGTGGGGTTTTTGTTCTTGGTTTTGTTTTTAAGTCTTAATTCAAATAGCTTCCTGGGTATTTGTACCAACTGCCATCTGTATGGGACCAGAGCAGCCAACTGCAGAAATCTATTGCTGGAAGGAAGGGAGACCCATCTCCCCTGCCTCCCCCAGAATGAGGTGGCTCATTTTTCCCTTTAACAACTAGTACACGAAGTAAAAATAAAGTAACCCCCGCCTTGGAGAAGATCCCACGGCCCGTCACAGCCAGAAGGCAGTTCTCTGAATGGCAGCGCCAGCTACAAAATCCTGCTGGAGCAGCAAAGGATTTACATGGAAGAGCAAGGTTCGCACCAAGTCGAACCGTAACCATGGCATATTGGCACATGCAGGCAGACCTCAACAAGCACAGACAAAACCGTGCAGTGACTGACTGGTAACTCTACAGGCTCTTTCTTCAAAAATTATCCATGAAAGACTTGAGTGTTTGGAATAGGTAAGTATTCCCAGACACCAGAGTTCCTCGTCATCTTAAATGCTTCATCAGATATTTTAGGCTTTTTTTTTCTTTTTATATCAGATTAGCTACCTTCTGATACTCTTTTGAATTTAAATGGGCACACTGCATTGGACAGAAATCAACCATACTTAGTATTTCTCCCTTTGCTCTAATCAGTTTGACAAGATCTCCCCTATATTAAAATTTTAGTGTACATAATTCTATTGCACTTTAATAAATCCTCTTAAGTTAATTTATTTTTTGGAAGATGATAAACTTGGAATAGACTTCTATGAAACTGGAAAAACTGCCAAGAGAAATACTGCCAAGATAACTGTGTAACTAGGTTAAACCTGGATTATTATTACTGTTATTTACATTAAGGACTATCACTATAATCTCTTTTTAAAAATGATTTGATATATAACAGTAAGCTATGCTTAATTCTCAGTTTGCTAAATATGACAGAGTTTTAAGAACACTCATATTGAACTCAAGACACAACATTTTACATTTAAAAAAGCCTGCAAACGAATACTTTTTTCCCTATAAAATCAAAGCTGCACATTCTACCATGCCACTTTCTTGATTTAGTCATTGATCAACTGAGACATAATGGCACAGTGCTGGATAAGGCTAGCAGTCCCAAGGTAAGACTGATCTTCCTGGGTAGAAATGACATTTTCTTGTTGCCTTGATTTGCGCAACTACATCCTAAACATACAACAGTGTTCCAACTTTCTCATGTAGCCTTCATTCATGAAGGGCTCTGTTTTACGGGTTCAGGTTAATGGAGAGCAGAAATGAAAACAACCTACTGTCTTGAAAGGCATGAGTCTGTGTCACTAAATGAATTAACTGATGAGCTCTCGCACTTAACAGCAGTATTCAGCAATCTTGTTTCACACCTATAAAAACTGCAGACTAGCCGGTGTCCCCCAATTCTAGCAGTGCAAGAAAGAGAAAAAGCCATTAAAAGGTTGTATAAAAACCCCACATCGCTACACACGGGACCAGGAAACTCTATACTGGTTTTGCACCAGCAGTATCGACCAGTTTCCCCTGTAGGGTACACGATGTGGATCTGCACCATTGCATCCCAGCTCTAGGATGCTCTCCAACCAGTCTTAGGCGGTGTATCAACTGAAGCAAACCAGATGAGCCCGAAGACCACTCTGCTCTGTTGGCAGAGCTGACCTGCCTTGTGTAGTGTCACACATATAGGTAGGACAAGGAAGAACAAGTTCTGTCTTCATTGTGTCATGCCACTGCGCTGCAGTGTGTTTGGTGATAGCAAGCCCTCTTACACTCATGGGATTGCTGACCCGTTGATGAGCCCAAGAGGCATGCACATGCAAACACACACACGCACACAGAACAAGGGTGTCTTTTGTTTTTTTTTGTTTTATTCACAATGCTATTTAGCTGCAGTAATTTTGAGACAAGCAACCCCATCATTTCACCCTGCGTGCTCCCTGAGAATAAGGCTTTCTGGACAGGGATTTGAGCAGCTGCTGCTTAGCAGAGAATAAAATTCAGACTGCTGGAGGGGGAGGGGAAAGGGGGCAACAAACAACATTTGTTTAAAATCTGGCAGGAGCATCCTAATTAGATGAATTATTGGATGGATCATCAGAACTGCTCCCCAAAGTGCCATAGGACAGGAGAGCCCTTAGAGGACATGTTGATTTAAGACTGCAAAAACGATCCCAAAGAGCACCATCACTGAATGCAGAACACTAAAGGCTCGTTTGTCTCAAAAATCACACTTCCCACACAGTGCTGTTGCTCACTTGCCATGTATATAAAGGTTGTAACAGTTAATCATTTAGACAGGGATAAATATTTATTCAGGGACTACCTTAACGTTGAATGTTATTTCCTCCATGACGTAAACTCGTTCAGGAAATGCTTTAGCCACCTCCTCCACACTGTTAAAATACTGCACTGGCTCCTTAATATCTCGGTCTTGTTCCAGCAGCTTAAACTGCCCTGAAAACAGATGATAAACAGAAGAGTTGTAAGATATTTATATTGGACAACTGTCACTGTGGCAACTGCTGGCTCAACTTCTTCACCATTTTGCTCAGTCAATTTTTCCGGTTATTAGCAGCCAAACAAGAAGACAAAAGATTGCAGAGAGTCTCCTGAACCTGCTGTGAAAGACACCCAGTTTCACCAGGTCAGAACGAAAAGAACGTGTGGGAGCCAAAGTTAAATTAAAAAAGATCCTTTTTATCACGTGCTCTCTAGAAACAGTAAATAACTATGGAGGCATTTGTGTTTGTGTACTTAATTTGGTGTAACAGTATCTGCACAGATAGCATTTTTTGGCCCTTAGTATTAAAAGCTTTACAGAAAGAAAACACACCTATTAGTATAAAACCCCAAAACGATAAACATAGGGGGTTTGGTTTTGTTTTAAGCATCATGAAACAGCTATTAAAAAATGCTAGGCTAAAACCCTTTTCCCCTTAGGCTTCCCTAAGAGTGGAATAGCACCTAGCTTTCCTCAATCATAAACTAAGCCCTTTGAGAACTTCAGCTAACATAAGAAATTAAACCATACACATTTAAAACCCTTTTGAAGGTGGTCACCTTCAGAAGAGCGTTAGAAAGAAGTATTTCTTGCTGACTTTACCCCCCCCCAGCATGAAAACCTTGCCTATTTTCTAAGTCTTGCAGAAGGCAAGAACTAACACGGAGGCAGCCGCCCCGCGCAGACCTGCCAGGGACAGCCAGGCACATCAATCACCTTTGTGCACTACGAACACAAAGTTTAAAAGCTTTCTTTTATAAATACAGCAATAATGAAAGCTTAGATGGACATATTTGCTGCTTGTATGACTTAAAATCAGGGGAGCAATCTTCCCAAATTTAGAAACATTAACTACTACTAAGTTAAAGGCAAGACTCGATGTAAGAAACAACTCAAGAAAACGAGTAAAAGGCTGAGTAAAATCAATGGTTAGTGCATCTCCTGTAAATCATAGTTTAAAATTAGCAATGCACTGGATTATTGTTCCCAAACAGTGCTCAACTTCATTAAAATCCAATACATCAGGATGTCAGCCACCTACAGAAATATTTTCTCACTCCTTCAGCATTTTTGTGCGCAACACCCTGCTGCCCCTATACATCCCATCAGACTTGAGACTTTTGTGACACGTTCGGAGAATTCACCCACACTAAACTATTTCAGGCCACCTAGCAGCAGAAAAGGAAACAAACGCAAGCTCAGCAAGTCCTGACACCCCATGAGGGAGACCCATCCCACCAGCCTGCCAGGTGTGTGCACACACGTGTACACACCACCCCCCCACCCCCCCCCCAAGAGAGGTGCGAGACCAAGAGGCTCAGCTCCTCCACCCAACCCGAGCACCCCACTAACAGAGGCACGCTCTTTCAATCAGTATGCTCAAGTACTCTGGTTGTAAGCCTAAATACCAACTTACAAGACAGAAGACTTCCTTTTATTGCCTTCCATACATTTTGTCTTTCTAAAGTGACCACAGCAACTTTGAAGTATTATCAGCAGGGTAACTAAAGATGCTGGTACTTCCCACCACGAGACTGTATTTTGCAACTGTTTAATAAACTTCACCGCACTTCAAATATCAGTTGCCTCGGAGTTTTCCTAACGCTGTGTCTGCTTCAGGATACACTATTATTTGAAGCTCAGCCAAGGCAATTCAAGTGCTTCAAAGACCAACACTGGGGTAGAAGCAGCAGGACCTTTGGTCTGACCTGCTGAAGCCATTCCTGTAGTATATTACAGCAATGTAGTTGACTACAGGAATGGCTTCTCCGGGTCAGGCCAAAATCTGCCTTGTGCAGGATTCTGCCTTAGGCAGGAGTCAACACCGGCTGTGAAAGGAGGACTTTAAGCACAATTAGCAATACCCCTCAGAGGGTCCTCCACACCTCTAGGAAGAACTCATGGCTCAAGGATGCCCAGAGCACGGAAGAGGTATCTCTGGGCTTAGTAGCTCCAGAGGTTTTCTTCCCTGTAAATTTGTTGAATTGCTTACTGAAGGTACCTAAAACTTTCATTGTAGACATACCCTCTATCTTGAAAAATTCTGGCAACCTCTTCTTCCACAGGCTCTACACTGCCTCCAGGATTAAAAGTAGAAATTTTAGGAGTGACTAAGATACATCTGGCAGACGCTACAGGTAGCCATAGGAAACCTGACAGTGGACAACCATTTGGAAAAACACTTCACGCGCTCAATAGAAATGTGCCAACATCCTGAAGCTGAATTCCTCAGCCTGTCTGCTCCGAGCCCCTTTTGGTGCAAAGCAATAGAGGGGCCAGGCATCCAGCACCTCTAGGCTCGGAATCCGGACAGTAAGCAGGGAGGTGCTCCGTTAGCCAAAGCTGGAAAGCATGTTGTGACTGAAGCCTGAGGTGCAGACAGGGAGAGATGAAGAGAGGAGAACTGTGCTATTTAATCCCCAGTCCACCATATAGATCATTTAAGTCCTGGTTTCAGGATTTCCCTGTCAGCCACATCCTAACCAAGAGGAAGATGCATTCCCCAGCTCCGCAGGACCTTCCCCCTGCAGGCACTCCGCTTTCCTGCAAAGGAAATTCAGGTGTGCGGGGGAACTGAGTGAAGTCAGACCTCCTCCTACATGGAGCCTGGATGTGCCAGGACATCACGCAGCAGCAGGGACTGTGAGTTGCACCAGGGAGCACCTGATAGCACAGAAAAACTACTACTCTAGAGCGCAGAGCCAATGACCATATTTCACAGAGTCACTAAGGGCAAGATGTTCTTAAATTTTACAGAAGTCATCACACTGTTCGTTCTCCATGGGCTGACCTGAGGCTGTTGCTCTCTCCTGCTTACTTCTGAATTGTTCCTCAGGAAGCATTGCTGTCCTCTTCAACTACTGACACAGCCACCTGGATGCAACCCTAACTGATTGCCCAATTTGTGATCCAAGGGTCTGACTTGCAGGATTCCCAGCTGTGGTTACTATTCGAGGCAAGCTGTGATTACAATTTATAATGGCATTTCATACTTTAAGTTCCCTGAAGAAAAAAAAACCAACACAAAACCACAGCAAGTTTGAGTCACCTCAGACAGATCCAAATCCAAAATCCAGTTGGGTTACTTCTGATTTAACACTCCCCCCTTACGTACAGAACGGAGTTGAATACGATACTGCATGGAAGCTACACAGTTTTTTGAAACTGTGAGATACTGCAGTAATAAAATTTTGCTAGTTCAGAAAGAAATTGAGAACTCTCACTTCAGAGTGGGAATTGAGTTGGGCACAGTAACAAGGCATGAATTCACATGAACAAGGAAGGAAAACAACATATTGAGTAATAATACATTATATGAACATTATTCATCCAGCACTTTGAATGAGACAGTGGTCTTTAATTCTAGATTCTCTAGTTACTCTGTTTGGAAGCATAATATTAGTATTTTACTATGACTGTCATGTATTTAACAGTAAATAGTCTGGTGGCAAGAAAAGGCCCGTTACCCGTTGCAATCCAAACTTCCACAAAAAAGTCCCAAATTTCTCAGCATGGAACAAATGCTTTAGGCTCTCTGCAACTGGGAGCAGGGTCTGCTATCTAATGTAGACTTACACATGTTTCTGAAAAACAGAAAAATCAGCTGGAGCTTTGCTTCGGTACAAAGAGATGCCTAGAACCGTCTACGTTGCTATCTGTGCCATCCTCCCCTTCCTTCAGCTGAGCCGCGCAAACACAAAGCCGTCTGTGCCTCCACTGCTAATAAGCAGCAGTTCACGAGGAGGTTGACTACAGAGTACACACAGATCCCAAAGCATATAATAGAAGGGCAGCATTAATCTCTCCCTGTTACAAAATCAAGACGTATGCTGTGCATGGAAGCTGTCAGGGCTGGATGTTAAAATGCCTCTTCTTTGGAAAAGATGGTTTATAACTCGAGATTTTCTATAGACAGTTTTTTGAAATTTATTTTCTCATTGAAAAAGGCAGACTTTTTTATTGGAAGGAGAGAAAGAAGGGCTGAAGAGGGGCCTGCAATACACATTTGAGCCAGATGTCAAGTAACTAACTAATGGGGAGGAAGGAGACAATTTCTTACTATGTTTCTCCCTGGTCTCTACTCAAGCTGCCATAAAAAAGACAGCATGGCTGAAATACAAGTTAAATGGACATAAGTGTGGCTTGACTGCAAGTTAAAGCAGAATTTTACTCCACTTTGCAAGAGGCAAGTTTTCATCGAGAGACTTTACAAAACTGACAGCAAGCTTAAACAAATCACAATGCAATTTAACTGTGTGTTAGTTAGGAATTTAACAAAACATTTGAAAAAACCCTAAAGCTAAACCTATACTTTAATAGAAGTATCCCCATCTCTCTCTTACTAGCACAAAAAGAATAATGAAATATTTCTCTAGTAAATCAGTGCAGGTTCAGAAAGATCAAAGATTTGTAATACCTACACGGTCCACCAAGCAGGTGTGGTTACTCCTTTGCAGCCAAATGCAAGGGAGTAATGAACGACTACTGCAAGCTTTATATCTCTATCTTTCAGTCTGGCCTCTGGCAGGCACAGTATTGGAACAGTTTCATTCTAGTATATATTATCTCTTCAGATTATGAATTCTTATTTCCCTGTGAAGGTACTTACAGCAAAGACAGTAAATCCACTACTGCTGGAAATGAGTCCGGAAAGATAAAAAGGCAGGGAAAGACCTAAACCAGGGCTTATCCTCCAGTTTATGGAGGCATTTATTAAAACCCAGTAGGAGCAGGAAGGTCAGTCCATCTTCCTTCTTGCCAGAAGCTGACCCTGCAACATCTGTGAGCAGGGGCATTAACCAGCCTTTTCTGTCCCAGCCTTCGGGTTGCTTCTGCTGCTTCCACTACTTCAGGTCTTGCAGGCTTACATACGTTCACAACTCCAACCCACCTCTTAACAGGTTATTTCTGTAATACAAGATACTCTGGTTTTCGCAGCAGCTTACCCCTCACCTCCAAATAGTCCAGCCATTTCCAAGAGTTAAGAATGTTTCCAAGACAGAATCACTCATTTTGTACTGTGTCTGTACTGTGCCTAGACCAAGAGAGTCCTTATCTATGGCAAGGGTTCACAGACTGAACAGTCAAGTTTTCATGGATATGAAAGGATGAGAGCATGTATACAGTCATATACCAAAAAGAAAATCTGGAAAAAGAAATTCTGTAAAAAAAAAAAAAAAAAAAAAAGAAAAAAGAAAAAAGTAGCTGCATGTCATCAGTAGGAAACATAGAAGGTCACTGAAACATCTGCTCAATTGCGTTAGCTGTTAAATGTTTCTCCAAGGAGGCAGGAGTTGTATTGTCTTTCAGCAGCTTTGATTATTTAGTAAGTCTCACATCTCTCTATGTGAGACTGTACGCAAAGCCCAGCGCTTCTCAAGAATGCGCAGACGGCGCAGCAGGGTAGCAAAAGTACTGCAGAGGTTTATGTTTCATGTTATTTGTTGACTGCTGACTGCATTTCAGCATTTCAAAGAACAGCAGAGCTGACTCAAAAAGAAAAGGCTCTCTACCTGCCGGAATGCTACCATTTTGGAAAAAGACTATCTTTGTCTACATTTTTCAGCATTCCCGTGCATCAAGCTGATAGGAAGTAACTTCGTTTTCCTTCCCAAGATGATGATCGTTGATATAACTGAGCAGAGTTGAAGAGCATAAACCTAAAGCATAAATATGGCATAATAAAAAAGGGCACAGAGAGGTGGCTTGCTAGATATCAGGGAGAATGCAGTTACATGCATTGGAAAGTACACTTCAGCACACCTGGTTCTTAGATGGACCTGTATAGTCTTCAGCTGACAGTGTACACAACTGCCCTCAACGCCTGATGCAAAATTAAATTTGTCTCAGTGGGGGATGACAGAAGGAAATCTCAATTTATGTCCTCACTTGTCGCCCTATCAACTAGATCATACGGTAGAGTTATTTTGTCCCTACCCAATCCTTAGACAAGGCAGCCAGTCAAGAGTGAGCATAGCAAACCAGACTGTAAAACAATAGATTAAGACACAATCCTAACACTTCTGCCACTCCAGCCCACATGTAATTTTTTTAAAATCAGTTTTTTAATTTGACATTTGCCAAAATGTCTCTGCGTAGAACCTACACGTGGCATGTTCTTGTTGCAAGGAGTGTTGTCATGGCAGTAGCTGTAGGTGTCTAGACCTGAAAAAAGGGAGAACAAAAAAGAATCCATCACAATCTCTGATACAGCTATTACGTGACTAACTGGAACCAAGGTGCAAAGTTAATATTGCAGCTTTCGGGGACCTATCACTAAGTAAATGTGAAAAGGTTTGGCAGACATGCAGAAGTAACAAGAGGGAAACAACTGCCTTGCTTCGCTCTTGCCATCTTCCAGCTTGTTGAAACTTAGCGTTTGTTCACAGCTCTCCAGAAGAGAGAATAGTGCCTGTGTGCTCAGGTCCTCTGAAGCAGCAGAGCTGCCGGGTCCTCACTGCAGAGGGGACAGTGCAGGGAGAAAAGACTCATCGCAGAGAGAAACTGCAAGCATAAACAGAATTACAGAACGCTGTTTTCAACAACGGAAGCAGACAGTGGCCCGCAAATGAACTAGTGCAGACAGGCTCAGAGCCCTACTGCCCACGGAGAGGACAGGAAAGCAAATCACCTGCTCTGTCATCTCTGGGTTCCCATTGAAGGAGCTACTGGCTTCACCTCAGGTTGGGACCTAGCAGCAAACTAACATGGATGCAATGCTATGGTAAGTTCATCCCCTCAGTCAAAGAGCAAGACAACCCAA
This sequence comes from Aptenodytes patagonicus, assembly GCF_965638725.1. Classification (NCBI taxonomy): domain Eukaryota; kingdom Metazoa; phylum Chordata; class Aves; order Sphenisciformes; family Spheniscidae; genus Aptenodytes; species Aptenodytes patagonicus. The sequence goes on along the minus strand of NC_134950.1, from coordinate 48,975,198 downwards.
AGGTACAGGTTCATCCTTATCTGCTATGCTGATAGCTCCTGTGACCTACATAAAAACAAACAAACAAACAAACAAAAGAGGTGTGGAGGGCAGAGAGGGGAGTTATTAATAAGAATTTCTTTGTTTATTTTTATATTGTAGACTGCTGAAAGCATACAGGAAAACTATAAAAGGGTGGAGAATACAGCAGGAAAATACACAAGAGTCTTAGGCACACAGCTTCCAAAGGCTATCAAGTGGGCCACAAACTAGAAAAGCTATGATTGATTCTTACATTATAATCACCATGAAATAGCTATTACACAGACTTTGAAATACTGCTTCTATTTTTTAAGAGCTGCCTGTCAGTACTTTTTCTTGAGGGGAGGGAGAGGGGGGAAGAAGAGGATCTTCCGTGTCCCCATCTGTACCCAATCTTCGGGAAATTTTGGGAATGTATTAAAAAACAGATGAAACATGAACTAGAGACATATCTAAGTAAACATAATACAATTAGAATTCATCGAGTGTACTGGAGCTAAACTTATGGCACTGCAAAGCAGAGGGCAAGGCACAATGGCACATTCAGTCAGTAGAGATTGTGCAACATTTTATGGGGAAGGAGCCCTTCAGAATGAATAGTTTTACTTCTTGGAAGTGTTACGAAGATTTTGAAGCCTTAAGTGCCTTTACTCCTCTCCGTGTTATGTCTGCAGTACAAATACCCATTCAATCAAGAGAGAATGAGTCAGGCATCACAACCTGGTGAGACATGTTGAAGCAGAGCATCAACACGCTGACACATCACCTGTGTGTATGCATACACACTGTTGGAGAGATCAAGGAAGGGAATCCAACCAAGCTTCCCACACAGCAACGCAATGCTTGCTAATCAAAACCTCTAATCCTATGCTGGCAAAGCAAAGGGGATGGTACAGCCTAGCATTCTCTTTTCTCTTATCTTACTTTTATGACTCTTAAGTAGCATAACAAAAAAAAAAAAATCAATCCTGTTGGCAGCATAACAAAGAAAAATCAGTTCAAATGGTGACTGATGATAGCTTAAAGCAGATTTAACTCACAGATATTGCATGAGAGGGAATTTTAGGTTACAGATGATGTAAAAAGACAGACAGGGAAAACAAGCCTAACCTCTAACCTTTGTTTCGTAAGTTATTATCATCACAAATACAAGATTACCACAATGAAATGTTCCATTTTACAGGGTCACATGTTTGAGTGTCTGGACTGTAAGTTAACTAGATTTAACTTACTCACTGGGCTATCATCAATCTAACTTGTAATTAACATCATTCTATTCTGTTCCCATGTGCTGCCAACAGACACCAAGAATATTCCATAGGCAGCGTGTTAGTTCACACGCTCAAGTGACCATGCAGAGGACTCTGATGGCTACCGCACCGTCTGACTTTCCTAACTACTATTAACAAAAGCTGTTGCTAGCTTCCTTTTGAACAATAAGAGTATAAAGACATGCACATGAAGATGGCATGCTCTCCTGGTAAATATCAGAGCTTATCCAGATCGCAGCACAAAAAGGCATCAAGAGAAAGAGAGAAAAGTTACAGAAAGTCCAACTAAACCAACCCAGAGCTTGCAGGAAACAGTGTTGAGATGGCTACATTTAACAGCAGCAGCCTGATGAGAAAAGCTTTTCTTATGTGACTGCTAGCACTGTTCCCTTGGTACTGGAGTGGATACCCACTTAGACCTCAGTTATGAAAATGGTAAGAGTCGCTGAAAGCTTATGGCTCCGACCTACTACAGCAGCATCCAGGATCCTTATGAGAACGTCTGCTGGAACTGCCTCCCACCAGAGAGGAAAATTTGATAGGAAGGTAAAGCCAGCTTATCCCTCACTTAACAGAAGCCTCTAGCAAAAACTGCTGTCCTCTACATGAACAGCTGGAAAAGAAAATGAGGTAGAACCAAAGGTGAAAAAGTACACGGTTAGAGTTCTTACTGTACTTTGAATCACTTGTCTTTCTAAGCAAATACATTGCTTTCATTTATATATTAAGAGTGATTCAGGGCTAAAAATCAATCCGAAGGAGTGGAGAACCAGCTTAGATATCTCAACGCAAACTGAACATCAAACCTTGCACTGGATGGCAGACAAGTCCCTTAACAGCATCTTACATTGTTCTGCTCAAGCAGATTTTCCTATTTTAGTGAAAGACATTGCATACATTTAAAATTAAGAAGCAACACAGACTTAATCTGCCTTTGGATCTATTCTTAACTAGGTGATCTCCTCCCAAATCATCAGTATACACTCGTCCCAAGACATACATACATTAAAAGAACAGGGTTGTCTACAACAGATTAACATTTAATTAAAGCACAGAAGAAAGTTGAGAAGAGAGTAACAGAATAAACTCCTGGTTAACATTTGAAATTAATATTACTAGTTTCAAGCAGGCTCAAACAGACCACATTAGAATACCTGTTAAAGGTTAGCCAAGCGTGCTGGGATTGTATATCACAGCTGCATCAAAAAATTCTGTCTTTACACCATGGATTCCCTCACCTCACTAACACTGATTTCAGTAGAAATTATGAATGTGTAAGATCTCCTCTTTAATGCAGAAAGAGCAAAATCCCATTTTTTATCAAAACAAAATTTGTGATCATTAGTTTGAAGAAAACATGGTAACACAAATTTGTTCCTTTTGGGCTGATGCCCCCACCAGCAACGGTGCAGTCGTAGTTCATCATCTGCGTGACTCCAAGTACCGAATGAGTACAGAAACCCAACTCCATCCTTCCCCTGCTTCAGCGGATGCCTCCTCGCAGGAAATCCACACAGGAAGAAACCTTTCTTCCCTTTCACTCTCCCCATTTTGGTTGCTAAATAGTGAATTTCAGTTTCTTGTGCAACTGAAGTGTCAATGAAAGAAACTGGAGTATTTTCTAAGGGCAGCAATATTTCAGGACCCGAGTTCAGTGCAGCTCTAGTTGAACAGGTTCTTCTAATTCTGGAGTCTAAATTTGTTCAAAAAGGTAAAAAGGATTTTTGCACTGATAAAAAGTATTTTAAACATAGACTGTACTTACAGAGAGTACTTTAATCTATCTCCTCATTACCTGTGGACGCAAGTACATGATGATATTTATTTGAGATTAAGATAAAAAACAGACAGCATTCAAAAAAGAAATCCTGTCCACCACTGGCAACAGAGAAATCTTGCACTGACAGATGAAAGGTTTCATTCTTAGAGGAACAGCTGAGTTTGGAAACAGGGTTAATCATTTTAGGGGACCAAAATTTGATTGCATTGAAGAAAGCAAACTTTTGCACTTTAGAAACTACCAGGTTCCAACCTCTGTGTCAGGCCTGCTCTGAATCATATTACTTCACTTTGCTGATTAAAAAACTGGAGAGTGTTGCAATTATAGGGAGGAATTTAAGACGTGCAGAAGTGTATGTTTGGTCATAACATGGATTGCAGAGATTCTAACCACGAGTGACTTGTGGATTTACACCAGACACAACTTTTTGGATTTGGTAGCCATCTCTTAAAAAAAATACATTTGACAGAACAAAAGTGGCTTTTCCAAACAACTTCATACACATTCTTCCATTTCTTGGCAAGTTGAAGCTTTTGCTAAAATAACGGCAGCAACTACTAAGCTTAATCGTTAACTTTGCCTTACTGAGTAACAGCTTTTATTTATTTATTTTGCAAAAGCTTCAAAGTCCACACTCACCAAAACTCAAGCTCTTAGTGTTTCTGCCACAGTGCAAAGACACTTTATTCAATCATAAACCCACCACCCTTTATGCTTTCTGCTCTTTTGCTGACAGATCTTTTTCCTCCTCCTACTCCCGCATGAGTATCCCCATTTCTATGGCCTGACTTCAGCGCCATTCATTGCTTTCTTGCTCGCTGAGCAGCCTTTTGTGCCTTTCAGGTTCTGACCCCGTCCCATGCTCAACGGGCCCCAGCACGAGTGTAGGACGGTGTGTAGTGAAACATTCCACCCGAGAAGGACAGTCATGTTGACAGTACTGCCTCTGGCAGGCACTTGTGCTGCAATAAACAAAGCTAAAGAAAAAGTGCATTCACGGAGCAGAAATCTTGAAAATGTACATAGATCAATTCCGTATAAAAAGTGCTTTTGTTTCTCGTTCAGGAACAGGTTTTTTAATTAACTGAATGGGAGGAGTTGTAGAAACCAGGAACAATGACTGAGTCAGCAGCTCAGTCAGTTCTTAGTAGCTTACAGGGCTTTACATGAGACAGAATAAACGTATTTCATTCAGAGTTAGACATTTTTATCAATGTGTAGAGAGACTTCAGAGCTTGGGCTTGGTAGCCTGAAAGACTGTCTGTGCATTATAGAGCGGCTTATTGTTTCAAAGCTCATATCTCATTTACTTACTGAATATACATGTGGTTTACAATCTCTAGCAGACTATCTGTATCTTTTTCCTCATCTTCTCTCTCTCAACTTAAATCTACTGAAGTGTTGCACTCAAATAACTGGAGAACCTGTTGCTCAAATAGTTCCCAACATTTGGGTTACCAAGCAATGGAAAGGAGGGGTTGTTGTTCTTCTATGTGCCTAAAAAGACAATTTTCTTAGGAAAGGTACTATTGCTTTGTATTGTCAATGCCCAGCACAGACTTTAGCTTAGCTTATGTATTTACAAAGCGTTTAAATTAGGAAGGAATTTGATTTATTATAGCTCTGACCACCAGCAATCATGAGCAAGTTCTGAAAAACAAGTTCACTTTACTTCTGGAACAAATTAGACAACATATTTAAAACTGAAGTGAAGACAATTTCCAAAGAAATTCCTTAATTACACAATAGATCTGGTTTATTCAGCTGAAGTCTCCTGTCAAGGAGAGTACTCAGTGTTAAGTACATTTATGCTACAGCTAAGACTATATTAAAGAGAATTTAAAACAAGTGTAGAGCCAAAATAATACACGATCTGAAAAATCACCTTAATGAAATACATGTAGTGGCTTATGCTCCAAAAATTGTCATCCATAACATTGGAATGTCTACCAAGCATGCAAAGTAACTTGCAGCAAGCAAACATTTCTAATTTTTTTGGTTTAGGATCAGCAGCCACATTTATATCATTGCCTCACTTGAGAAGCAGAAGGTGTTTTGATACCCGTATTCTGCATGAGGTAAGCCATCTCTTCACTCACTCTGTATGAATGCAACAGAATTTCTGTCAGAATCGTTTGTCTGGTTTCCAGTACAAGAAGACATTGATTCAGCATCGTGCAATTTATCTACGAAGCAGACAAAGCTCTCGATAACAGCTCAAGATGAATGAACGCAGTTTTTAAGAGTGAGCATTTTGGCATATGTTCACAGCATGTGCTAAAGTGTCACCAAAAAAAAAAAAGGAAAAAAAAAAAGAGGAAATGAGCTGAAAAGGTGGGTGAATAGAGATGGTGGGTAAGAGCTTCAGCACTGCCACTTCATTTAATTTTCATTGCTACTCTAAAAGGCAACAAAGACAATAAATCTAAAATTCAGATCTAAGCAAGATACATATCTGCCTCAGTTCTCTTGAACACATTCCGTCACACACATTTTGTTTCATTACCTTAAATAAGGCAGGTACCATCTAAACCCCTCTCTGGCAGTTCAAATGATCATAGCTGAATCCAAAAGGTATAAAGAAACAGAATGCCCAGCCAATTTTTCCTTCTTGTAAGATAGTCTGCAAGCTTGCTGAGAGCCAAACGAAACCAGCTAGCGGGGGCAGCATAGCCTAAAACAGCTCGACAGAAAATAAATGCTACAGACTACACATGGGGTGGTTTAATTTCAAAAGTGTTTTTAGAAGACCACTTAGGGGATTTTGTTTTCTCCATGTAAATGATAATTCATGATTTGAAGAGTTGTACTATGCCTTGCTAATGCTTTCTGAAATGCTATTCAATATTTAATCCTATATGTGTTTCTAGTCTAACCTTCTCGCTAATATCGGTTTGGGGCATCTCCAGTTGAAAGCCATTTTTGCACCAGTTCCATTTTGTAGCCTTTCACAGAAAGGGCTGTGAAGTGGTAATTATCAGAGTGGCTGGCCGCCTGTTTGTCTTTGAATGCACACGGACTTCCCCAGCTGCTAGATTATCATGAGATATGTTATGACATACTGATTTCTAAGTACGCAAGCTAACATTAGCAGCTGCAAATGCTCCAGAGAAATTCTGTGCTTTAAATTTCTGCAAAAGAATTTTAGTTTTAAAACAAGGTGATCTTAAATCTACCTCTGGGATTAAGAGAAATACTATTATATTTTTCATTTTAAAAAAAATATGATTCCTTGAATAATGAAACTGAATCAATACTGGGCAGTTTGTGTTAGCACACAGATTTAAGGTTGTGAAGATGCCATGGATGGAAAAAAAGGATATTAGGGTTTCAGACACTTAGAATTGGTTACTGTAGATATTTAGAGAGACAGATGGTGCTTAGAGACCAGAAAAAGTGGGACATCCCAAGCTAAAAGCAACTCAAAACCAAAAACTGTCAAAAGATCAGTCTTTGCTAGAGTTATCACAAAGTACTGAAAAAGTTTTCCCAACAGCTTAATGTTCCTTTCAGGAAAATGACTGTTTCAGTTAAGACTTCTGAACATAGGGAGCAGAAAGGCAAAGACACAGTTAAGAAACACCGCCTTTGAAATGACATGAATTATGCTCCTTGAAGCAGTAGTTTCCTAAAAAAATCCTTTCCTTCCTTTTTCAACTGCACTAGTGCATAGCCAGCAAGAGCAAAACCCAACAGCATACTGGCCCCACACACAGCGAGCCTCCACAGACATACAGTGGCACAGTCGTTACCATGCTGCAGAAGATCACTCGGAGAAGGGTCACCTGCTCCAAGGAAGCACCCCAACGCTTCTCTCACCCCTTCAGTCTGCCACATCCTTCTACCATGCTGAGTTGCCTTGAGGGGACAGAGTGTCTATCCCGCCAAAACCCTGCCATTGAAAGTGACGGTCTTTACCACCAGTAAACTCGGCCAACAGTACATGCTAGGTTCATAGAAAGTAGCCAGGGCTTACTCTGACCGGACATAGGGCACCACAGCTAACAGGCTTATCTACACACAGTTTCAATGCCTGCTTAACTAAACTAGTATAAAACAAGTTTAGTTAAATCACTGGAAAGACTGTGACCAGCTAAGCCAAGCCAGATACAATCTGGTTTACAATCTGTGTCATTTTATCTGCTGGGGGCTCTCTGACTGAGGGATGTCAAAGAGGGCGATTCCAGGGTCCTCATCTTTCTTCCCTGCAATCACTCTGCTTGCTTTGAGCACAACATGCAGGCCTCCCCAGCCACCCCTCAGTCTGAGTTGCCCAAGTGCCTGGGAGTCTAAATACCTATAACAGTTACTTAATGTCTTACCTACAGGTTACTCTTCGCCATACCCTAGTGTTGCACTCCTGCCTGCTGCAGGCTCCTCATGGCTGACCAGGCAGCTCAGTTGCCAGCTCCGGGAAGACTCAGCTGAGCCAACTCTCAGAAAGCTGTATGCCAGCTGACCCAAGTTTTTTCTTGGACAGGAGTCAGAAAACTACTCTGCACACTTTCCATCTGATTCACATTAAACGAGCCTTATGATAGCCAAATGCCATGAAGCGACGAACGTCTGCAATATGATAAAAAGGTGGCTATTTTTCATTTTCCACAGTAGAGAAGACGAGTGGTACATCCAAACAGAATAAAGGCATATGAGTGTCACGTACGTTATCACACACATCTGCTTCCTTGAACCAGCACGCCTGACAGCAGTAAGACAGATATGGCAGCACCGGGTTTCATCCTCAGCACCACAGGACGTCTTCCAGGGACTCCTGGCACGCAGACCTTGGTTGCTATCACATGCTGGGCTGCTGCTCCTTCCCTGCTATTGTTAAACGGGCAAGCCAGTACAGGCTGTGATCTTACATGTCCATGGTGCTGTGTGGGCAGACCCTACGTGCCTCACTTCCAGGGTTTCTAGGCAGGCAGCTGATCCGTGAAGCCTGCACACATCTTCGCGCAGAGCTGAAGGCTTAGCATCGCCTTTTATGTTTTACTTACTCGCTTCTTCCCTGACAAACATCATGTGTGCCAATTCCTCCCTGTCCCCTTCTCCCTCGCTCAGAATTATTTCCCTCTGAAGAAAAGGAAAAGCAAGCAAATGAATATGTTAAAAATATCTTCTGTGATTCTCCTCTAGGAAGTAGTATAGCCAGGAATCAGTATGACCCAAATTTCATACTAAATGTATGAAACGTAAAGAAATCTATGTTGCTCAAAATTATTTTTTTCTTCTACCATTAAAAAAGGCTTTACAGTTAGTATTAATATTGAGAGAAATGAAAGTTAAAACGCATTCCTCCCAGAGTAATAATAGAGGATGAGTTTATCTATGACCACATAGCACATCACTCTAACGATCAGCAAAAAAAGGAAGGTTAATTAGTAAATAAATTGAGCCAGATACCAATCCGTCACAACAGAAAAGCTACAATATTAGCAGCTTACATGTACCAGAAATATCAAAACCACACGCTTAAGATCTTCGTGCAAGATTATAGCACGAAGCACTATGGGCTAATCCAGGAACGCCAGACAATTTAATTACATTTTCTACTGAAAAATTAAACCATATGTATAGCTCATCAGATCAAGCTAACTAACATGTTTCTGCTTTTGATCTCCAACATCTGTCTGAAAATTAGATTTTCATTCCCCTTATGAAATCTGATTCTACCCCCATGGCCAAACTTAAGCAGCGTTGATAGAAAGAAGTGAGGGGAAAAGAGCAAGGTTGGGTCATCTGACTTAGCCTTATAGCAGAGTTCAACCTCTAAATAGTAAAAATGTTAGACTATGACAACTCTTTCTTTACAGGTGAAGGCAATAGGGCAATGCAAGAATAATCAGAATTTTTTCCCCTCCAAAATATATCCTAAATTTTCTTCATTTTCTTCCTTCAGGTCTACAATTAGTTAGGGTCTCAGCCCTCATTCCTCTGACACTGTAGTGCCATCTCACTAGCTTTGGCTGTCTCCTTGAGAAAACCATGTAGAAGGACTGCATGTGTGCAATGTAATGACAAAGAAATGACAACAACGCATCTGCTGGATCAGCTCATCTACCATCTTCATCACCTGCCACCTGCTGTCACTGAGCAACCTGAAGCACAATGAGCTTTAGAAACCTGCCCATCATGAGGATCTGGGCAATGCACAGTGCTCCAACTCCTATCAGCTGAACAACATCTATACTAAGGAGAACCACATGAGTAGGGATTTAACCCAAAAAAATGCTTGCTGTGTTATTTTTACAAAGTTGTTACACCAACAAAAATTGCTTTTCTGAAGGAAGAACGCAAGCCTATGTATCCCATCTGTATTCTACCTTATGCTGGCAATTTGCTTGCCCATTTTTTCAGCAGTGTCTTTCCAAAGGATCTTAAACTTTCGATGAAAACTTATTTCACTGAGCATACAGAATAGTCCTGTATTCAGAAACTTGGTTAAACTTTTCCACCCCTCATACAGATCTGAAGTTTGAGAGTTATTTCTTTCTCTTCTGCAGCAGAACTAATTCTGAGATACTACCTCAGTGCTTTGATGCCCACAGAAGGGATGCCTGCATGCCTGCTTACTCAGTGCTCCCAACTAGGGTTGGGCAACCCTACATCTTGGTGAGCAACTTGAGTTCACGCTACCCTTCTTCTGTTTCATTTGAGCTAGCGATTTGAATCCACTATCTCACATCCCAGCTACAGAATCAATCTTTCTGCCACAGTCAGAACCATATATACATTAGAAAAAGTGAACTGCTCCAAATAATCCTTGGGGCAGAGCAGCTGATTATATACCCTTGTGGTCAAGGAACCATGAATGTGGGAAGCAAATTTCAAGCCACTGCTTCAAATCCAGCAGGGCAGGAAATGCATGAGCGTACGCATCTTATATGTTACATGCTAAAGCTTTAAATTGCCAGTTATAGTATGGTACAATTTTCTATTTCCATTGTGTATCCAAGAAGCCTTTCAACAAAAAAAAACAACTTCAGATTGAACTCAGTATGATCCTGCAATAGTTTCAACAGGTCAGCATTCCCAAGAAAAAATGGTATAGCTGAAAATTAGTTCTGCCAACTCTAATTTCAAACCAGTATGAAGAGATCATTATGAATGTTCGCTCACAACATTCACCCACACTTATACTAATAGCCTGTATTTGACTACAAATTTCCTGGTGACGGAAATGCAATACAAAGCAACAACAAAACGTCTTGCCCACGCTGCCGTCAATTTAGCAGAAAAAAATTAACCTGCATCCCTCTGGTTCAAGAAAAGTTTCATCAATACACGTCAGGCAGCAGGATCTGAAGCTGTGTATATGTTCTTTTAATGATTTCCAAGTACTGTTTGCTCATTACAGTAATTAAAATAATAGCTCAATCGTTTCAGGGTCGACAATTTTCTAAAAATTAAACTGCTTTATTGCAGCTTCATCCATCCGCAAGAGTAGGAAATCATTCTTACACCAGAAGGGGGTTCCTTCTCACCAGGCAATTTACAGGATAATCCTAGATGCTGCAGCGTTTGGAGAAGCCAGCCAGCACAAGGGGTGCATTGTTAGAAGCCCCCTGCCTTGCAGGGGCACCCTGGCTCCCCTTAGGGCAAGGGTTCAAAGGCTTTACACAAAGCAGTGGAAGGGGCAAGCTGCAATTCATCCTCTGCCCTGCTTTTTCTCCTTTCCCCGGAGTGCCAGAGCTGATGCCTTGGAGACAGGTTTCAAGGATCAGGTCTCCATCTTGACTTTCTGCACTCTTCTGACTTGACAACCTGAAGGCTGGTGGCAGAGAGAGGGCTGCAGCTGCCTTTCCTTCCCTGTCAGGACCAGTCCCACAGGAGCAGAGATGCAGTTAAGCTATTACACAGAAGGGAGTTTTGTTTTCATTTGGCATCAGAACTGATACAGAGAATCAAAGGGAGGATCAGCACTGAAGATTTATTTGTATATCAAGGGGAAATCCAGAAGCCATTGAAATTGTTTACAGCAGGTTGAAAGAGTAATACAAAGAACAAACATTGTGCTGACAGAAATCCAGATGGCATTTGTAGGCAAACCTCAACACCTTTAGCCCAGCTAAGTTTCATTAACATTTACGTATCGTTTCAGGATTTTATTTCTAATATTTAAAAAGCACCAGATTACAAAGGTTTCAGAGAAACAGGAGTCATCCTTCCCCCCTCCCCTGACTTTGCTTTGTGACTGAATTAAATTTACCTGGCAGAGCAAAATGGTTTGAGCAACTGGTGCAGATGACAAAGAGGGGAATGGAGGAAAAGGTGTAATGCACTGGGGAATTAAAGGATGCTGCTTGTGCTCCCACAGGGCTTTTCTGTGACAGAGTTTCACAGAGTTCCTGCCAAGTTACTCACTGCCAGGAACAGGCTGCCCAGAGCGTTGGAAAAGGCAAAACACATACAGTAGAAGAAGGCAGGTCCATCCCCTTGTATCCAAACACTTAATTCTTCCAACATAGACTCACCCTGGCAACTTCTATTGTCATTTGAAATCCCTGCGTCTAGGAGGATGATGGCAAACCACAGCAAGGGATGTTTCCCTACCAGATACAAGAGCAAGCCAGGAGTGATGTGTCAAGGACTTGCAGCACCCCATGGAGGCCGCTCTCCTCAGTGGGAATTGGGGCACAAGTACTCAGACTTGTTTTCAAAGAGCCACGAAAGCTGAAAATATCCATCCACAATTTGTATGAATTAAAAGTTTACCAGGCAAACCCTTTCCTTCCATGGCCCCATTTTGTGATACCAAAATTTCTGTACTTCTGTACAGGGGTATTTCTATACTTCTGTACAGGGCATTACTGGCCACACCATTGACAGTGTTTTCCTGCACTGGGTATGGACAGAGTAGAAACATTTTTTAGTCTGTTCAACTAAATCATTCCAGACCGCTGCAGAAGGTAAGAAAGGGTGAAAAAGTAGCACTGAATCCTTCACTTTCGTATAATGGCACTGAAGTTAAAAATAGATTTATAAAATATTCGTAATCCTTAATCTCCCTTCAAATCAAAGTGATGGCTAGATTCACCAGTGATTAGAGACCCCAAGAGATTTATTTGTAAATGGCTGGCTCAGACTCTGCTAAATCCTCCTTCTTTTTATTTAGCCAGTTTGCTGACCTGGTAACTATTCAAAACATAAATTTTAATGAGAAAAATATCCAACCACCTCCAGCACATTAAACCTCTGTAACAGACATTATAAAGGGGGAAAAAAATAAGGTGTTTCACACAACACTGGGGGGGAGGGGAGACCTTTTCAGCAGCAGATGAATTCAGTGTTGAGAAGAGGCCTAAAATGTTCCATATAGGCAACGTGTTTTGTGGTTCCCTGCACAACTAATCTGTTGTTACTTATTCTTTTTCCTTCAGTATAGATGGACCCTGTGTAGCAGGGAACAGGGTTTTGGAGAACAGCTCTCATTTTGTTCAGTACAATACAGCCTTCTCAACTCTTATACTGCCACTTGAACCCTCAAATCGTACACAGGCGAGAGAAGGACAATTTTGAAATGAATAATTGATTTTAGTCTCCTTTGGGTGTAATGCCACATCCCAACTAAGGGCTGGTAAAAACTTTTATGTAATATTTTCCACGCCTAGTTGTTTATACAAACACATCCTATGGGTATTTCTTGGCTTTCCAGGAGAAGAGACAGTTGCAAACATACTGAACAGATTTCCAATGAGATGTTTGGTGAAGGTTGGAGAGGAAGGCATTAAGTGTCTGCTTGCACGTGACTAATTAGCATCCACTGCAGACTAGTGGATAGCTGCATTTGTCTAAGGATAAGGTTTTAGGCTTTATCAGTGACATTTTAGATCATAGCCAAGGAAGGCTTGCTGATCTACCATGACTCACATGGATTAATATTTCCCGTAACAAATTTAATAATACAGAAATAAGTATAAAAGTGCCCACAATAACCCAGAATAAAAAAATTCCCACCAAAAGCCATTTTTGGTGAATGCTGATATTTCTGTATCGCAACACCCAAGAATACAACTCACATGCTAAATGTGTTCCACTTAGATAAAGTTTTAACAGATTTTTATCCATCAAGGCTCAGAGAAATGCAAGCGCAATTCCCAAAAGATGAAGGAATTCCCATTCTCATAGTTAGAAGTGAAAGGAGTGGGCTGGAGAGGGAAGTGACTGTAGTTGAAACTGTCAAGGAGTCTCAAGGAAAGAATATGCATTGCCTGACCTGAATCTATTCCAGTTTCACATGGTATGAGAACAGAACATTTGTTTCCAGCTGAAGAACAGAAAAATAAATGGGTTTCCATGGCTTTCCTGGGTAAAGCTATATTTGAATTTATTTTGAGACAGCTCTTTTTGTAAAACAGTTCGGTTAATATTAAATAGTTCAGAGCACTCCAGGCTGGTAAAGGATAAAGTAGTTAGATTGTTGGCTCACTAAAATAACACTGCTTTCAAGTATTGTACAATAAACAGAAAAACACCCTTAATTTCAAGCAAAGAAAACCATGATCAGCAGGAGATCACTGTTCATACTTCATTAAACAGGATGGAATTTATTGCTCAATAAGAAAGTTCAGGATGTCAGATTTTTGCCATTTGCTGCAAAGCTGGACGTCGGTGTGAGAAGCAGGTGTGGCACAGCAAAGAGTTGTTCAAACATGCCCAAGCAAGCACATCCTGTGAACTCCTCCAGAATGCTAAGATTTCATTTAAGAAGTTTGTTGTCTTAAAGTGGTACTTGTCAGCTTTATGTTTCTGAACCCGAATGTGCCCAAGCACAATATCAGCACTTCACGCACTCGCCCCTGAGGAGAACATATGACCTACCTTTTAAGGATACCTATGCTGAGCTATGAGACATGGGTCAGGGCTTCAGGATTCACTCTTGTGGGGAATTCTGCACTAAGAGGGATTTTATTTTAGCTTTTATAAGCCATTTTTGGCAAGTGTCATTACCAGCACTGCAACAAAGAAATTGTGGAAGATGGAAAAGGGAAAGATAAAAGAAAAAAGAAAAAAAAAAAGATTGGTGATATTAATGGTTATATCTAGCAAGGAACTAAATTCACATAAAATTATAAAATTGTGAAGCTTAGAAATCATGGTCCTTTAGCTACAAAAAGGAAACTATACCCTAGTTAGCACAGTGGCAGTATATCTATTGTACCCCAAGGAATGGGGGGAAAAAAGAGGTGAGGATTCAGAGGAAGCTATCTGGCATCTATCCCAGAGAGCCACTAAAGTGCCCTCCTTCCATCCCTGCCTGAAGCCCCAATCCACCAGATCGCAAAGGAGAGCTTCCAAGGAACTAACTTACGCCCCGGTTTAAGGGAAATCTGGAACCGCATATATGGAAAAGGAAACAGTGTGGCTCAAGTACATCAGGGTCATTACAACTGATGGCAAGAAAGTCTGAGCACACAGATAATTTTGGGGAGATGATATGAAAAATAGGCAAAAGGCTGTTTATTCTTAAAAAACCCCCTAAAATGCAGAGCTTGGTCACCTCTTGAAAAACTGTGTGGATGTTTGACTAGCCTAAGAGGCAACCTGGAGGGGTGGGGAAGATTTCCTGGAAGGAAACAAGGAGGTTGAAGAAGGAAGAATACTGTATGCATCAGGACAACTGCTCAGATGAGCATGAGTATTCCCAACTTGGATGCATAAGGGCTTAAACCAGTAGGATCCAGTTTTCACAAGTTAACAGCCATGAGCACTGAGACCTTCTCTCTCAAAAAAAGGGAAGAGAGGGGGAGGAGAACCAGCAAGTTAGCCAAGGAAGGCCATCTGTTAAGTGAACCTCAGCTATGAACTCAAGACCTGCCCTTACTAGGCTCAAACATTAGTAGAAGTGTCCAGAAAACACCAAGAGCTAAGCAGAAAAATTCCTTTAAATCAACAAAAATGAAAAAGATTGAGGCGTCTTATTTCAAAATAGTGTTACCATACGCTATAGCCAATTAGTCACAAATTAGATACAAAATATACCTTATAACAAACTGCAAAATGAGAATATTCTTAGTATTTTTGAAGGCATAGTCTCATCGATTAGGAATAAGTGAACAGTTGAATTATATGCATATGCCAAATTTTCTCCTGGCAGTATTTGTAAAGTTTAGAAAGAACTATTTTGGAGGAATACAAGGAAGAAAAGGGAGGGGGAGAAAAAGCCTCCCACACACATCCCCAGCTCCTAGCAGAAAGGGAGAAAAAAGTGAATCTGAACATCAGCTCCAAATTTCATACTATAATTCAGAAGGTAGGGAAACAGAGAAACATGAGAAACTTGATGGTTATAAGCCTTACCGCTACACCTTGTGGTACCTCATAGAGCTTCCTTTCCAAGGAAAAGAAAAGAAATTTCACCAGTGTACTGCAGGTGATAAAGACGAGTTCATTCCTTGCCTCATCTTGCTGCCCAACTCTTAACAGCATCTCATAAACCAAGATAAACATCAGAATAAAATTGTCCATTTTAAGCTAAGGTTTCAGTACTACCGATTCAGCTTTTGGTAATAAGCAGGAATTAAAGGGAAGGGATTTCTATCCTTACAGGACAAATCTATAATGTCCTTAACGAATCATACAATCTAATTTGGAAGGGACCTCTGGAGGTCATGAAGTCCAATCTCTTGCTCAAAGCTAGACTAACCTGAAAGGTGGATCCCAGCACCCCGTTCCATCAAGGTTTGAAGGTGTCCAAGGATGGAGACTCCATGGCACCTCTAGGCGATCCCTTCCAGGGTTTAACCACAATTGCGGTGACAAAGCTTTTCCTTACATCCAAGTGGAATTTTCCCTGCTGGACATTGCATATTGCCCTTACATTGTGCACTCGTCTGACTTGTCTTCTCTACAAAACCCCTCTGGCTGGTGGAAGACTGCTCCCCCCTTGTTTCTCTTCCCCAGGCTGAACAAGTCTAACTTCCTCCAGCTTTCCTCATATACCATGTGCTACAGCCCCCAACTATCCCAGTGACTTTTTGCTGTTGATTACTAATTCCAGATACACTCAAATTTACAGAGCGCTCTTCATGGCTAAATAAGTTTGCCAGCAAGATCATTTTGAAAGTCAGTAATCCTTCTTTGACATCACCTACTTCCCTTTATACAGTATGTTGCTGCCATTTCCCTCAACATGAAGTGTGTATAATTTCATAATTCTATCTGTAAAGGCTTAACAAATACCGGAAATGTAAGCCAAGCCTCCTCTACCCCAAAACAACGTCACGATGTATTTAACATGAAAAACATCCACACCACCAACTGGTTGCACTTTTTCCACAGATTTTGCAGCTTTCAGGATAGATTTGTATAGTATTTTCTAGCTCTTCTTTATTAAGAATGAAAGAAGCTTGCATCGGTAATTATGTGACTCTTGAAACTGTGGTGTTAGACAAAATAACAAATGAAACAATTATTGAAGTAAAAAATTAAAATCAAGAGTTGAGAGGAATTCCCTTGATGGTAACTGAACAGTCCCCTCCCTGCTATGAGAAGAAAAAAAAGCTAAAAGATGCTCCTCTGACATGAAAATTGATAGAAATATTAATGACCTGAAAGGAACAGGCACAAAGACTGAAAAAGACACTTTCAGAGAGAGATTACAAAATGCCAGTCATGGGAAAACCCTCCGTCCACTCCCAGGAGAGCTGCTAATCTCTCATTTAACCCCCCCAACATTCTGCAAAATAAATTATGAAGCCAGAAGGAGCCAATGTAATCATCTAAGTCTTATCTCTTCGACAGCACAAGCCAGAGGATTGCAATGAATTATTTCTTTTGGGTTAAGGCTTATGGGTTTTTGCTTTTTCCAAAAGGGAGAAAAAAATTCCTCTGTCAATCTTGATTGAAATGTTTCCAGGGAAGGAAGTTCTACCCTCAAATTCATATTTTTTCCACATGCTCATTGCTACCATTTTGTTTACTTTCGATTCCAGTTCTGCTGTGACTTGGTCTGGCAGGCTCTTTCAGCTTTAACATTACATAGCTTAATTTCGCTGCTTTGATAAAGGAAAGGTCTTGGAGACTACAGTCGAATAAAACTAACTTCCCTTCCAAACCCCCAGAGTTTGCAAGCAATATTATTTTCCAGCCTATGTTTATATGCCTCTTCTAGGAACCCTGCTTTTCCCCCAGTATCTCTTCCACTGTGAAAACCAGCCATAAATTGTATTCCAGCTGCAGACACATCAGTCCCAAAGACAGGAGGTTTGTATATGCCCCTGTTTTATATACCCATTGATTACATTAGGCCCATTTACTACAGAAATCAGACAGAAATCTCACAGTGGATAATCAAGCCCTTTTCAGAAATGGTGCTTCTTCAAATAGAGTTCCACTCTCCTGTAAATGTAACTTATATTCCTTTGCTCATACATATATAATTTTTTATATCTGTCTGTACTGAAATAAATACTATTTTAATGCAGATCAATACATAACCTGGTTTCATTTACTACTTATATCTGACTTTCTGTTTCCCAGCCCTTTAATTCATTAATAAAAATACTAATAGAGCTCAAAAATACTAATAGAGCTCAACGATTGTGATGATGATACGGTCGGGTGTTTATGGGTAAGGATGAAGGGGAAGGCCAACGAGGCAGATATCCTGCTGGGAGTCTGTTATAGACCACCCAACCAGGATGAAGAGGCAGATGAAGCGTTCTACAAGCAGCTGGCAGAAGTCTCTCAATCGCTAGCCCTTGTTCTCGTGGGGGACTTCAACTTCCCGGACGTCTGCTGGAAATACAACACGGCAGAGAGGAAACAGTCTAGGAGGTTCCTGGAGTGTGTGGAAGACAACTTCCTGACACAGCTGGTAAGTGAGCCTACCAGGGGAGGTGCCTCGCTCGACCTGCTGTTTACTAACAGAGAAGGACTGGTGGGAGATGTGGTGGTTGGAGGCCGTCTTGGGCTTAGCGACCATGAAATGATAGAATTCTCAATTCTTGGTGAAGTAAGGAGGGGGGGCAGCAAAACCGCAACCATGGACTTCCGGAGGGCGGACTTTGGCCTGTTCAGGACATTGGTTGAGAGAGTCCCTTGGGAGACAGTCCTGAAGGGCAAAGGGGTCCAGGAAGGCTGGACGTTCTTCAAGAAGAAAGTCTTAAAGGCGCAGGAGCAGGCTGTCCCCATGTGCCGTAAGAACGGGCGGGGAAGACGACCGGCCTGGCTGAACGGGGAGCTCTTGCTGGGACTCAGGAAAAAAAGGAGAGTTTACCGCTTGTGGAAGAAGGGGCAGGCGACTCAAGAAGAGTACAGGGATCTCGTTAGGTCATGCAGAGAGGAAATGAGAAAGGCAAAAGCCCAGCTAGAACGCAATCTGGCTGCTGTCATTAAAGACAACAAAAAAAGTTTTTACAAATATATTAACAACAAGAAGAGAGCCAAGGAGAATCTCCATCCTTTATTGGATGCGGGGGGGAACATTTTCACCGAGGATGAGGAAAAGGCTGAGGTACTCAATGCCTTCTTTGCCTCAGACTTTAACAGGCAGACCAGTTATCCTCAGGGTACTCGGCCCCCTGAGCTGGAAGACAGGGATGGCGAGCAGGATGAACCCCCCATAATCCAAGAGGAAGCAGTCAATGACCTGCTACGCCACCTGGATGCTCACAAGTCTATGGGGCCAGATGGGATCCACCTGAGAGCGCTGAGGGAGCTGGCGGAGGAGCTTGCCAAGCCACTCTCCATCATCTATCAGCAGTCCTGGTTAACGGGGGAGGTCCCAGATGACTGGAGGCTTGCCAATGTGACGCCCATCCACAAGAAGGGCCGGAAGGAGGATCCGGGGAACTACAGGCCTGTCAGCCTGACCTCGGTGCCGGGGAAGATTATGGAGTGGTTCATCATGAGGGAACTCACAAGGCATGTGCAGGACAAGCAGGGGATCAGGCCCAGCCAGCACAGGTTCATGAGAGGCAGGTCCTGCTTGACCAACCTGATCTCCTTCTATGACCAGGTGACCCACCTAGTGGATGAGGGAAAGGCTGTGGATGTGGTCTACCTGGACTTCAGTAAGGCCTTTGACACCGTCTCCCACAGCATTCTCCTCGAGAAGCTGGCGGCTCACGGCTTAGACAGGTGGACTCTGCGCTGGGTCAAAAACTGGCTGGACGGCCGGGCCCAGAGAGTTGTGGTGAATGGAGTTACATCCAGTTGGCGGCCGGTCACGAGCGGTGTTCCCCAGGGCTCAGTACTGGGGCCGGTCTTGTTCAATATCTTTATCAATGATCTGGATGAGGGGATCGAGTGCACCCTCAGTAAGTTTGCAGACGACACCAAGTTGGGCGGGAGCGTTGATCTGCTCGAGGGTAGGAAGGCTCTGCAGAGGGACCTGGACAGGCTGGATCGATGGGCCCAGGCCAACTGTATGAGGTTCAACAAGGCCAAGTGCCGGGTCCTGCACTTGGGCCACAACAACCCCATGCAGCGCTACAGGCTTGGGGAAGAGTGGCTGGAAAGCTGCCTGGCGGAAAAGGACCTGGGGGTGCTGGTCGACAGCCGGCTGAACATGAGCCGGCAGTGTGCCCAGGCGGCCAAGAAGGCCAATGGCATCCTGGCCTGTATCAGAAATAGTGTGGCCAGCAGGAGTAGGGAAGTGATCGTGCCCCTCTGCTCGGCACTGGTGAGGCTGCACCTCGAATACTGTGTTCAGTTTTGGGCCCCTCACTACAAGGACATTGAGGTGCTGGAGCGTGTCCAGAGAAGGGCAATGAGGCTGGTGAGGGGTCTGGAGAACAAGTCTTCTGAGGAGCGGCTGAGGGAACTGGCGTTGTTTAGCCTGCAGAAAAGGAGGCTGAGGGGAGACCTCATCGCCCTCTACAACTACCTGAAAGGAGGTTGTAGCGAGGTGGGTGTCGGTCTCTTCTCCCAAGTAACAAGCGATAGGACGAGAGGAAACAGTCTCAAGTTGTGCCAGGGGAGGTTTAGATTGGACATGAGGAAAAATTTCTTTACTGAAAGAGTGGTTAAACATTGGACCAGGCTGCCCAGGGAAGTGGTTGAGTCCCCATCCCTGGAGGTATTTAAAAGACGTGTAGATGAGGCGCTTAGGGACATGGTTTAGTGGACATGGTGGTGTTGGGTTGATGGTTGGACTCAATGATCTTAGAGGTCTTTTCCAACCTTAATGATTCTATGATTCTGTGATTCTAAAACACACACATATGAGAAAGAATGGATATGAACGCAGCTTTATACAACCTCAGTTCTTAACTCACAGAAAACAAGAGCAGATGTCCAAAGGTTCCCTCTTCTCTCCCTTCTCTCGCTTCCAATGCAGAATGTGTTGTCTCTAAACCAATTCTGGTAAATATCTTAAAAACTTCCAACATGGGAGATTTCTCAAACTGTCAAGGTAATGCATGCCAGTATGTAGCATCCTCACATTCAGAAAAGTTTTCTGGAATACCTGGAATAACTCATTTAAATCTCCCTTGCTAGAACTGTTTCCTTCAGAAGTTGTGTTTTCTAGTTCTTGATTATTCTTTCTGCTATAATCTTGATTTTCAGTTGTCTGCATTTTTCTTGAAGTTCAGTGTTGAAAGTGAACATGCTGCCCAGCTGATGCCTTACCAACAGCCGAGAGAGCAGAATCATATCATCCACAAACTGAAAGTTTCATCTCAGACACTTCACCCCTCCCCTTTCCTTGAGGCAACATCATGACACTGTTGACTCCTGTTCAGACTTAGGAACAGAAGTAAACTATTACTAATTTTGTTTTCCATATCTGAATATCCAGCTGAAAATAAGGTCTTTGATGTCTGTTGCCAGCAACGTGCTTGACACCTGCCTTTTAACCTTTTTTCATGCTCTCATTCTAGAATGGATTCCCTTTCAGCTGTCAACAATTGTCACACTGCAACCATCAGTAGTTTGGATGGTTGATTTTCAGGCATATCAGAAGGCCACTTTCTTAATGAAAAATAAAAGCATAGCAGAGTGGTAGATGCAGACCACAAATACTACTTGCCTGAATCTCAATTCTCTGTACAGGTGAGAAGGAATGCTTTCATTTTGGTTACCCTCAACCATCCTCCAACATACCAACTCAGCGTGTACAGTATCTTTGCTATTTCTTCAGGAAAAAGAAAATCTATCATAAAAAAAAAAAATCAAAGAACAGGGAAAAAGAGCTACTGATGGCAAATACAGTATCTATAAAAAACAAACTCAAGTGTCACATGGAACAGGAAAAGAAACATTCTTTAAATAATAGGGCAAATAAAGTTTCACTGAGGTAGAACATCTTTGACCAGAGGTCAGAGAACTGGACCACAATTAGGAAAAAGAGGCACCTGCAATGATCACTGAGCAAAGTGTTCAGTTGCACAAAGAGATTTCTGTCTTTGTAGCAATACAGAAATAGACTATAAAAACCCAGCAAGGCAGCGCTCAGGCTACGACCCTCTAAAACATTCCTGAGTTTAGACAGCTTCTGTTCCTTATATGTAAAACCAAATGTTTTCATCACACATATAACTCCCCATGTTTTAGAAATGCTTGTAAATAATACACACTCCAAACCTGTACTGAGTTAGAACATTTGATAGAATAGGTGATGTTTGTATCGAATACCACTACAATAGTTTTCCAAATGGGATGCTGATGTGCAAGAGCAGTGAGGGAAGTGCAAGATGGGCGGTGAGTTGAGGAAGAGTCAGAAGAAGCATTTTAAATATGTGAAGTAAAAGGTAGGAGCGATATTATGCATACGTAAGTGTGAGTGTCTTAAGTTCCAAAAGTTCCTAATGAACAGAGATGAACAAACACTATGAAACAACTGTAGAAGTTTTAATTTTAATAAAAAAAAAGATTCCTATTTTTTCTCAATGCTGTTGGACACACAGACTGGTAGTAAAGGAAACAATCTGTTGCTTGAAGCAATTAAATTTATGTCTTTACTTGTCACTTCCTAAGATATGCTTAAAAGTTCTGACATGGGCTTTGAATTCCTCAAAGTAAATTAGTCCGAGAAACCAAGAAAACAAAGAAGCTTCTGTTGAATATCCTCCTTCTGAAAGGTATCAGGCAAACATTTTTTTCCCCTCCTAAGGAAAGAAGTCAGAAGCATTAAGAATACGTAAGAGTTTACAGAAATAAACAGTGAAGTAATACCACAAAAGGCAAAAATGAGCCACAAAATTAAGAACTACAAAATGTGACATCTCAATGAAGCCTCCCAAGTAATGATTAGTATTTTCCTTGCCTCATGTATCTGTACAAGTTCTGAAGGCTGCTATATGCCAGGCTAGAGCCTTCTTTCTGGAAAGAAATAAAAATCCCTGGATTTCTCTTTTAAAAGCCGTAAACCAGAGTAGCATGAAGGCGTTTAAGTGAGCCAACTCCTATACTTTGTACATTGAGTGCAGAGGCCATCCTTAAACCAGCTTGAATCTTGAAAGCTGCTTTCAAGTATTAGCAGTTACGCTGTGCTAGTCCTCTGGATTCTAGAAAGGGACATCATTTAAGAAACAGTTCTGCCTGGCTGATTTCTGAATTGCTAATTAAGGTAGATTTTATTGAATATCTCCAAATACGGCATTTTATAACAACATTCAAATCTGACAGGGGAGGGAAGTACTTTTAAACTGTAGTAAATACCATTAAAACCATCCTCATTCATAATGAAAGATGCTACCGTCTTACGTGAGACCAACAGACATGAATTGCATTTTCTGTCAATGAACACAGTTTATCATTTCCTTCAAATACATTTTTTTTCCCACATTTTACTAAACAGTGTTTTGTACTACAAACATAAATTTTTCCAGTTTGCCTGGTGTACTCCCATTCTCAGCTGTAGGATGAACGTGACCTAACTTTAGCTGAGATTTGAAAGTCTTATGGAAGCAATGCTATTTTACTAAGTATACCAAGATAAACACTATTAAAATTTTCAACAACAGTCTTGTCTGTGTTGTGAGCATCCTTCGTCACAGTTCACTTCTTAGATTTGGGACTACAGGCTGCACCTCTCTTCGATGCCTCAAAAACTAGGCAGTCAGCAGGCTCACCTGCAACACAAGAGGTCCAGCTTTCCAGTCTGCTAGACCAGGGACTAAAGTGGAGACGACTGGTGTTCAGGTGAGCGTTGCTGGCTACTCTGTAGGAAGGTCTCTAACATGGCTTTTTCTCCTCCCCGTATAACAAGAAAGCCTCCTCTCCTCACTTGCTCCTTCCCACAGAAGACAAATTTCCCAGGTGCTGAAGCACCAAGAATGCTGAATGCACCACCCCAAAACCAACGTGGTCCCCACAGAGCACTAAACTGGGCTCTTTCCACACTGCTATCCATCGAGTAACAACAATGCCCAGTCACACAGAAAACAGTGTAAAGTCTCACCCTGTAAGGCTGAGGTCAGAGGCGACATGCTGCAAACCTCTTCATTTTCTGCTGTATGTCAAACTGTGTTTTGCCCTCCTACTTCAGTACTCATGTCCTCCATCCTTCCCTCCTGCCAAGGACTCTATGTGTCTCACCCCTCCCGTGCAGTACAAAAATAGCTGTTTCTCCCTAAGGACTGTGTGCCCGAAAGTCTGTCTGCCTTTTCCAACTGTATCTTATGAAATTCCAGCTGGTCTAATGAAAATATTATGTCTCCCTATGTAACTTGTTGTTGCAGAAAAACAACATACCTACAAACACTACAGCTACCGTCCCTCTCTGCCTCCATTTTTCCTTCTTCCTCACTTTTTCCACAGAGAAAAAAGAAATAAACCATTCCAGGGTATCTGGGTTTTTAATCTTTAACTAAGATTTAAAGACAGGGCTCAGACTGCTACCCAAAAAGATGTCACTTACTTGATTTATAGAGAAAGGACTGAAACTGCTCAGAGTGCTCCCTAAAGACCTTCTGCCCTCTGGTACCTTTAGCATCCTCTAGTGTTTTGGCACCAGCTAGATGTAGCATCCACAGAAACATGGGACTGGAAAGAATCACCTGGGCCATTAAGTTCGGGTTTTTGAGTGACCGCAGGGCGTCACAGTAACAGCTCTGTAGTCCAGTGAGACTTCCAGGATAACCAACCCCCACCGATTGTCTCACTTTGGACACAGGCACCACAGGATTTTGCATTGGCCTCCCTGTAACCAGCAAAGGAGGACTACCCTATAGTTTATAGAAAAACCAAAGTGATTCTTCTACAAAAGGATTCATTTAATCGGAAAGCATTACCAACCTCTGTTTTCCATAGACACAGTTGGAGGATGTAGCTCTCCAACAGTCCCAAGCAGGAAAAATGGCTCAGGTTTATGCACCCAAATTTTAAAAGCGTAGGCCCCCATCTTCTCCCAAGCAATCCTTTCACTTCCCAGAGATGAGAGCACCCTCCCTGCAGGGCCACGCTGGCTTCTCACCCCCCTGTACCGCCCTTTGGAAGAGGCAGTTGGCAGCTGTAGCTTTGAGTAGGGTCTCTACCACTGCTACCAGGCAAGATTCACTCCAGTAAGATTTTCATCCTGAACTCCCTCCATCTACAATTAGGCCAAGTACTAGTAATCCGTCACCATCTGGAAGTCTCAGCTCTGTGCCTAGGGCTGGAGTTTCTGCAGTGATCACAGGTGCTCAAAAATGCCTCACCTCTTCCAAGGAAGTAGTGGCCACCCATCAAAAGCTAGTTTTCCTGCTAATACGCACAATGGGCATATTCCTCAGTTTGGCTCATCTGTGCAGGATTTCTGATGCATCACTTATAAGCCATGAGCTTCTAGTTTCAATTCAGACATAGGACAAGCAGTGAGTTTAAGCTTCTTTTGGATGCTTTAACAAGACTACTTACATTTATCCACCCATGCAAAATTGTCAGGCATCTTTCTCACTTGTGGCAGGACAGTCATAATTATCTATAAACCTTAGGTCCTTATACAGATTTTTATTAAATGTGTTTATAAACTGATTTATAAGATTACAGACAGCATCTGAATCTCCAGGAAAGCCCTTAGGAAGCATTTAGTAAAGTAAGAGAATTCACAAACAAACACACATCTGAAAAAAGCTAGATAACTGAATGTTTTGGCAGGCCCCCAATGATTCCTTTTACTGGTAGCAATCAACATACACCACGGACTCTGATTTGTCATCTACTACTTTTAAAATCATGGGGCCAATCCATTAGCCCCAAATACCACCTTAAGTAAAAACTCCATTCAAATCAAGTTTCCAGAAAAATTGAGCTAGGAAACATATCCTTCTCCATTCTTGTTAAGTAAAAGGTAACACACACACACTACAGAAAGTTTATGCTTCAAAGTAATGACATTACAAAAATCAAGGACTTGGTAGTCATAGCTATTCTTGATTAGTCTGGAAGTAATATGCAAATTAATGCACTTTAATTTGGTACAGTGTCATCTCAATCAGCTAGGCATAACTGAGTCAATATGCAATCAAGAATTCTCATAAACAGAAGTTTCATTATCTAAGTTAGACGAGTGTAGTCCTTTGCTTGATGTAAGCACACTTCAGCCTGCGCAGCAGCTACAGTTTTTATGTATAGAATAACCTAAAGAAGAGTGAATCCTGTACGTCCTACTCGCCCACTAGGGAAGAATCAGACTAGCAGAGAACTGACAGCAATCAGCATATTTAGTAACCAAAACCTGGTTCTGTCCTCCTACTCTGCCATGCTGCCTATTCTCACCATCACATGAAAGTTGTCAACATTTAGTATTGCCAGGTTTGCTCCAGCCCTATCACTATTTCAACTCTATTTTCATTTAAGTTCCTACTTTCACCTAAGTGAAAACATACCCAATGGACACCTTTGGGGAAGATTTTCAGGCGTCTCTAACACCAAGCAGCTCACACCTACAACAGCAGAACAGGGTGAGAAGTACCACACCTGTGTCTTTTAATTGGCTTGAGGATGGGTTGATCATCATCATATTACTTAAAGAGAAAGTACTTGTTTCAAGTATGTTTAATCAGTGAGGTGTGACCCTTAATTTTTGCTTTGCATTTCATTTTCTACCAATTGCCTTGTATTTTCCTGCAGGGGCTTAGAAAAGGTATGTTAAGAGTACGCACAGTTCAGTACACGAGAGTTTTAAGGGAAAAGGAAGATTTCCAAGTTTGTTCCCTCTGCAGTAATGGCTTTTAATGTTCCATCGACTACACTTACTTATAGAATCATAGAATCATTAAGGTTGGAAAAGACCTCTAAGGTCATCGAGTCCAACAGTAATGCAACTGTGGAAAGCAAGGGGTTTTTGTTATTAGGCTTACACTGGCCATAGAAGTATCAGGATCTCCACTGATGGAGATGGGTCAAAGACATAACATTAAAAGGAGAACCCTGTACAGCTTCAACAGCAGCTAAGTGGTCCAACCACTCCCGTGGAGTTACAATGACCGTCTCCAACTCCACAAGTCTGTCCGCCAACATAACGAGTTTGCCGTACTGAGACAGCCTCGGGGGTAGTCCTGATTTTTAACTGTCAGCTGTTAGGTGAAAGTTGGAAACAAGGAGCAGCACAGTGTCACCACCCTGCTAGTTCTCCAAAGACCAACTAGTAACTGGTGGTCCCACAGGCCATAACTTAAAAACCTTCTGCTTTGGAACCAAACACCTCTAGGAACTAGTTAACTCGGCAAGATTTGTGCAGAGTAGCAATGAATGAATGAAGTCTAAGACACTCAGTTCCACATAAGCATAATTAATGTATCCAACTATCATACAGAAGACTGACATTATCTTGGAAAAACTCCAAGGGTCACAGGCATGATACAAGAAAGTAAGCTACAGAAGGAGCTACTGTATTTGCTTAATAAATCTACTGCACAGACTGCTGTCAGTGGATTTTGTTCCAAGAAACTATACAAACAAAACAGTCTTTACAGACAGAAGAGAGGGAAGGGGGTGCGAGAGAGGCGAGAAAGATTTGATCTCATGATCTCTAACGAAGTTGAACAGCTGAAATGTTCGCGGACAATGTCTGTGGAACTCATGAATTTTCTGAATTATTGTGACAAACTTCAATTTCACAAGTTGAAGGAGATGAAGACCACTTCTTTAAGAAACCAAGAAAGTGTCACAGTTTGTCGTTTAAACATGAGGCTGTAATTAAACAGACAACTTGTTTTTTGTTGAGCCATTTGCATTCTTTGATAAATTTTCCATCTTCTTCCAAGATGGGAGTCATTCACACATTGTCTGTAATAGCTTTTCTAATAGAATAAATGGATCAAATTTTATACAATCGCCTTTCTTATAAGATCACTGGAGAACCTAAATATACACTGAAGTTTGATTTTTCACATTACCTTCCCAAGTCACTGTAGTTTAACTAGTAGGCTTAAACTGTGCTCTCTCTGCACAGAAACATAGATGTTAAGCATAAAAAAGATGTCTTTATCACAAATTCTCCTAAATTTAAGACTATATACACTGCAAATATAAGGATGCCTTAAGATTACACAGAAATAATCTTTCTTCATTCAGTTTTAGGAACAGAAAAAATGCCAAAGGGTTATCAGTTGTTCTTATATCCTTCAGCTACCTTTCAATTAAATTTAATTAATATACCCCAAAAGGTGTTATTTTCATATCAGACCGCCTGTTGAGTAATCACTTAAACAGAGCATTAAGTAAAATAATTATATACAAATAGGGTAAGCACTACTGGCTCTCTCAAAGTTGTCCTGAGGAAACATTTCAGACAGGGCTCTCAGACGACTCAGTAGATGGCAAAATTCACTGTACTGCCATTTATTAATTAAGGCTTATTTTAGAGAATTAAGCTCACATACAAGTGTCTCTTGTAACTCAGAAACTCCTTGCAACTAGGCCTTGGCATGTGATTCTGGTGCTCATTACCTTCCAAACAGGCTTAATTGTTCTGCACAAATTTTTTTTTTTTCCTTCACTTATTGCTTTTAAGGAAGCTTGGTATTACTGCCCTGCTATTTTTCTGTTCTCTGTAACAAGAAATTGGCCTTCAGCAGCATCATCGTACAATTCTGAATTGCTAAAAGTCACTAAAAGAGGTGGCAGTAATTAGTAATCATAGTTTCATATACATATATATAGAGGGGTGTGTGTATATACGTGTGTGTATATATTTTTATATATCCACATGCATGTACATATACGTAATACATATATACATGTTAGTTTTAAAAACATGGACCTTACCTTTCAATCCCTGCAAAGAAACAAACAAAACCAAAAATCCCACTTCATAAACTCTTAAAAAAATCCCCCCCCCCCCCCAATTTCCCCCTCTCCACATCTACCACAATACACTTAAAGCATGTTGGAATAGCATACCCCTCCCTCCTTCAACACATAACCCTGACCCACTTCACTGCGGAAAGCTAGTGAAACAGGCTCCAAATATTTCATTCTGCAGCTGGTCTTTAAGCCCTAATAACCAAGGGAGGCTGAAGTCACTCTCTAATCTCCTAATGTGTAAGAATCAACAGAGCTCCCCTTTGAGCAGCCAGCCTACGCCGGAGCACAGAACAGATTGTGTCAAGTGACAGCTGCTTTTTGGCAGAACACACAGGCTCCCTACCAAGAAAAGGAGGCAGGAAGCATCACTCACTTGCGGAAGAGGTTGCCAGCTTAAAAATTAAAAAAAAAAAAAAAAAAAAAAAAAAAAAAAAAAAATAAAATCATACAGACATTCGAATAAGATCCGTGCAGCTCTAAAGACAGCTCTAAAGGTATATACTCTGCTGCCATCTCCCCTTCCACTCTCGTCTGTTGCTTGCCTTTAGTAGGACAAAAGTTTCCCACCGCAAGGACTAGTTGCCTTGTGTATCTGAATGGTGCTTAAGATATTATAGCTGCTCTATGAAGACAAATAAGGACTGTCAAACTCTCTAACTAGTTAAACCAAGTTTGAAATCAAACATGTCATACGGATACTCCCTTTTATTTAAAAAGAATTAGACATAAGAAAATGAGCTGTAGTCTGCTGATTGATCACAGATATCACTGTGTGCATGTACACACATACAAACACGTGGAAGCACGTTTCTTGCAATCAAGTCAGCCATGCATAAACTAGGCACGTAATAAAAAATGGTTTCATAGCTCCATGTTCTGCCCAGCTCATGCAAGTATTTTTTTAATTTGGAAGTAGCCACTAAACACAGCTTAAGACCAGTTGCAGTCAATTCAAGTAAGAGGTTTCTGAACTTACATAACCATTTTTTCTGGGTGTCTATAATGTTCTGCAGCACAAGGTTAGAATTTTTTCAAATGCTACATTTTTGAAGACAAGTTGCTGGAATTACACTTTTGTACTTCTGGGTGTATTAGGTTCCAAGATGAGGGGAAAAAAAAAAATCCAGCCCAAGCACCTTTCCCACCTCTGTTAAAGAAACAGAAACAAAAAACTCCCCAAGAAAATCTTGGCAACAAATCAGCAACTGATTTTTTTAAAGGACCATTTAGATATTATGGCTGCAACACTTGACAAATTTGCATTCTTATCCTTTAGCTGTATGATTTAAGCCCTTGTTAGCTAGATTTCAGTCCTGCTTAAAACCTTTGTCAATTTGTTAGACACAAAGCAGGCTGAAACTAACTGCTTTGTCAAATCCACATTTATGTGCAAGCAGGCAACAAAATGAAAGGATTTTTACCAGTTTGCTTCAGCAGGATGAAGAAAGGACTGGAAAAGGGTATGGAATTAAGCATTTTTAGAGGAAATGGACTATCCAGGTTGGTTGTCCTTTTGAAAGGAGAATGTCATATAAATCAAACTCAAATCAGTTCTAATACTATATGGTCAGTGGAGAATGTTAAACTGCAGACTGGAATCTTTCAAGAACTTAAAATGGCAAAATGGGTGTAACGTAAATACACCAGACATTAACAGTTCAATTTGTGGATGAAAGAAAAGTCCCAGCCCCTAAGAATAAACACACCTACAAACAGATCCGGTAATAGGAAGAGTTTTGCAATGCAAGATAATACTAATAAAACAGGAAAGATGGTTACAAAATCCCCTCTTGTAAGCATCCTGATTACATCACGAATTTAAGCTTATAAATTATTGTCTTTACTACTTCCTCTAGTGCTTTACATTCTGTTTATCAAACAGAAATAGCATGCAAGGAGTTTGTAGCAGGTGTCTCACTTTGCTCTGCGGCAGCAGTGTCCCACTCGGCCACCGCCAGCCACGTGCCAGCAGTGGGGCACCTCCGCGGAGCCGATGCTCCAGCCCACAGGACAACTATGGAGTTGAGGCACAGCTGGGGCACACGAATGGGACTCGGATTCAGACTACGGCACTACGTAACCAAAAGCTGCTGCTTTTGAGATGTTAGTGGTTGGACAGACATTTTCCATTGCAACTACATGATGCTCTTCTAGTTTTGCATCTGTGTTCATGAATATACTGCAACTCAGTGCCAAAATTACAACCGTTCTCACAAATATTCCTCTCTAGCCAGATACCAAGTACTTTTAAAGCTGGTCTCTGTTCAGAATCAGGCTAGTTACTAATTAAGGATAGTTACTATCCTTCATTCAGGGTCTCTCTAGCACAAGCCCACATGAATATTTTAGCCCAGAGCCAAGAATTCCTCCTCATCTTCCATCATCTCAGCCTGCACCATCCGTTGTACAAAAATATACAGTCGCTCACCTTAGAGGAGCAGCTTATCTAGACACAGGTAATGACTCTTGCTATGTGTCCAGCCTGGGGAACTTCAGTCTCGTCCACCTTCCTGCTTCACCTAGGAAGTGCTCCTTTTTCTCCTAGGTGGATCTAATGGTTCAGACACATCCAGAACAAAACCTCCAATAGCATGTTCATAGTCAGGAAAGCAATTCGTCTCACAAAGAACAACCAGGATGGCCCCACTGTCTTATCCTGCAAGACTAGAACAACAAGTAGTCTCTTACTGGAAAGCTTTACAGAACTGAACAAGCTGTAGAAAACCTATTGCCAACATTTTGGACCCGAGCAAGATTTATTCTAACACAAAGCAGCCTTTAAGACCATATACCAGTAACTTTTTAGAAAAGTAGTAATGACTTTTGCCAAATAATATATAGGTCTTGCTAAGTGCACAATGAAAGAGGGAAATGTTTGATTTTTTAAAATGGCCTAAAATCTATTCTCACAGTTAACAGCTATTAAAAAAGATCATTAAAAATTTCTGCTAGTCAATTACAGCATAAAGATATTTTTTAAACTACTACTTTTCACAGTTCTCAAGATCAGAAAGCTTTTACTCAACCCTAAACGCTACGGTATTGAAATTGCAGGATAGCAGTGCTTAATAGCTCACAGAAGAACATGCATCTCTGAACGACTGCAAAACAAAGTGACTTTGCTATATTTAGGAATAGCACAATCAATACAATACAGACACCAACTCCACAAATATAACTCGGGTCAGTCGCCAATGCCTGAAGCCAATACATCTGCAAAAATAAGTAAGTAAATAAATAAATAGATACATCAGTCTGATAGCATAAGGGGGAAAAAATCCAATAAAAGGATTTGCCAAGCACAGAAGAAATGCTTGCTTTCTTTCTTTCGGGGGAATTTACCAACTCTCTATACAAGTTTAGCAATCTCTTAGCTGTTCTTCACATGTTTACTTTAATTTTATGTTAGTTAACATGAGATTATTGAGCGGTCAAAAACATTAAGGTGATACCACACACAGGCTCAAAATGACAGCAAAAAAATAGTGGCGACCTAACAATCTCTACTGACAAAATAACTCTGACTTAGCAGCTCAGAGGGAAATGTTGCATCATAATCTGGATGCAATCAAATCTCTGGTGGGTTTGTAAATCATTGCTAAGAATAATCTGTCTGGTTGTTTACACTATTTAAGAGAATACTGGTGTCAACACCCAAAGTTTGATTTCCATGTTGGTCTGAACTCTTGCATCTGTAACTGCATACAAAATTTTGCCATCTCTATTAGTTGGGCATTTTAGAATAGTCAAACATTGTAGTTATTAGGTCTCCGCAAATCATAAGTGGTAACTCCCATGTAGAAAAGTTTGTAAAAGAAATCAAAAAGAGAAAACCAAAAACTTCACCAAAACATCTACCACCAGACTGAAAGACATCCATGGAAACAGTACTGTGGGATTTTACATTTACCATGTTATTGGCTTCTGCATTGTATATGTTCCATTCATGATGAAAAATTCTGTAAATTTACATGGCTGTGAAAACAAGTAGATTTGACTACTCATGGAAAGCAGTAGTTTGGGTGTGGATTTTTTTTTAAAAAAAACTAAAAAGTTATTATACAGAATTAATCTCTATCAGCTAGTTTTAATATATGCAACTGTATCCACTGGAAGGGAAGAGAGGAGAAACAACAGTTGAGCGTTACCTGTTTCCAAATATTTGATTGGATATGGTTCAAACAGTCTGCAGCCCAACTCTTACAAGAAGAGGTGCTCTTACTAAATAATACAAGTCCTTTGTATATGGTCTTGCACCTGCTCTTTTCAGTGGAAACCACATTTATACTGTTCTTCACTCCTACGATGTTTCTGAGCCCTAGCAGCTAAGAGTGAGGAACCTAGATTTGGTGCTCCAAAACACAACACCCATAAATCCATTGCTGTGGGTGGTTGGGAGTGACTAATTCAGTGCATTTAAAAATAATTGTACTTACATGCACTGAGTTTGTAAGTACACATTTTTGTTGTTGCTGCTATTACAACCAAACTACATTTAACATGGAATCACATTTTTGTTGTTGCTGCTGTTTCATCTGAACTGCATTTAATATGGTATCAGCTAAACAAATACAAGCAACCTCATATCTGCATTAGCTCCATCCACCCTTGGGCATTAAACTGATTTTGCTATAATTTATTTCTATATGGATACAGATGGACATTCTTTTATAGCCTCTAGATTAAGCTTCAAAGTTTAAGGCAACATGCTTTTGAATCTTAGTTGTTTCTGAATAAGATTTGAAAACCTTGCCATCTGTAGCCTCTGCCTCCTCTCATGGAAGTGAGCCCCTAGATCCAGGGCACTGCGTTCAAATAACTAGAAGTCACCCACATTGCTTCCTTCTATTTCTCACTTTTTGAACCATGGTAGTATCAGCAGAATACCAGAGAATACAAGTATTTTCAAATACTCAGAAGTAGGCTCTTCTCAAGAGAGAGTAATTATCAGTAATCTAGCTCTGCTCCCACTGAAATTAGTTGGACTTTCATTACTCTCTTGAAAAAAAAATATCCACGGCTCAACTCAGGAAACATTACGTACTTCTGCAAAATTACTTATAACAGAGAGTATAGAGTTTTCCTCTGACCTGAGAGGCCAGTTAAGAAGAACTTCATTTAATCCGTCCCTGATGCTGTTTGGTTTTTTTGCTTACTCCAAACGTCACCCAAAAGTTCTGACATCACCCATGTGCCATAACCACTCTCTTCCTACGGCAGAGAAAGAAGAATTTTCTCCTCCAGTGAGGAATTACCAAGATGAACGACTGATGAACTTTTCAAGTGAAGACTATACTTGGTGAAGAATTACCTGATGAGGGTTACTAAGCCCCAGAACTACAAAACCGATCGATCATTTGAGACAAATTTGAGTTACAGCATTTGTTAATTTTAAGCATAATTGACTTGTGAAACTCATTTGGGCTAAGAAGCCACGATATGACATGGTCTAGCATGCAACAATATGGAATTGTGGCTGCATACCACAAACAGACCACAAACATAAAAAATCAACACACAAGGTTATTTTTAAATCTGTTTCAGAGAAATTGTTTGAGGACATAGGTAAGAGGGTGAGTTTGTATTCATTTTAATGGTTCCTCACATAAAAGGACAATTTTTTTAAACAGTTTTTTTCTTTGTTTATTTGTTTAGTACAGAGAATTCCTGGAGGGGAGCCTAACATTTATAGCAATGCTAGTCAAGATATTCTGTCTCTGTTCCCAAGATCATCCCTCCAACTAAGGAAAGCAAGAAACAAAAAGCCTCATCTGCCAAAACCAGCCCAAGTCGTTTCTATTGTTGATTTCTTTTGAAGTCAATGATACTGAAGCCTAGGGCAAATGCTAACCAACCAGGTCCCACATTTCAGTTTTCCAAATAGCTATCCACACAAGGTTTTGAGCTTTACAAACAACTAAATCAGCCTTTAAAAAGAGAGGGTTTTTTAAACTGATCCAACTACACTATGAACATGATCAAGTATTACTCAAGTGCTGCCTTTCAAAATGCAACAGTTGAAACTTTTGATTCAGATTGGGAAGAGCTAGACTTACTGTTGCTCAAGGTGAGGCCCCAGGCAGTAATGCTTATTTGCTCCTCCGCTTTATTTTATAAATGCATCTAAAGATCACTGTGACTGGACCAGTAAGTTGAACTATGAAAAACAATCGATACCCATCATCACCACACACAACAGCAAACATTAGAAATATGCACATAAAGCACACATGTGGTTCCTATGATATAGGCCCTCCAAAGTGAGGATCTCTGTTTCTAGGCAGTACAGCTTCTATCGATCATAGCAGCTTATGAGCACAACAGGCGTTTAAAACTGAAAATGTTTTTACCCTGAAAAAGTAGCCTTGTACTAAACAAGGCAGCAGATACTTTGTGCTGCTGATTTGGGCAGAGCAATCCTCTCAGAAGCATTCACACAGTGGTTTTGTTTTCAAAACTTGAGGAAGAGAAATTTGATTTTCATAGGCCTTAAACACTTACTAGGTTTCTAATTCTAGGACTCAACCCCCTTCCCTGCTCCCTTTAGAGCTTTTTCAAAATGGAAAGGACCGGCTGCAACCTTCTTTTGCAGAAACTTTCTAATGGAAACACCAGCTTCCTTGCACACCCACTCACGTGTGTACAAGCTGTAGCAATTTTTCACACAGGAATTTCACAGCATCCCAGACTTCTTTCCCCATCTCCCACAAGCACACTAGTTAACTTTATTCTGTGTTCTTAAAATTTCTGACATTAATGTATTTCAGTATTTGATTTA
The DNA here is from genome assembly GCF_965638725.1 of Aptenodytes patagonicus. Taxonomy (NCBI): domain Eukaryota; kingdom Metazoa; phylum Chordata; class Aves; order Sphenisciformes; family Spheniscidae; genus Aptenodytes; species Aptenodytes patagonicus. Next base: position 48,940,166 of record NC_134950.1, on the reverse strand, counting down.
GCTCCAAGTGTCTGAAGCACCATAGTTTTGTTGAAAACTGCATAGGAAAGAGAATTCTTTCGGCTATTTTTTGAGTAACCAGAGATATGGAAAATTCAAAAGCCTGCTTTTGGGTTGCATTAAGTTTACCCTACCCTTTTTTAGATGAATTTAAGACAATGGAAATAAACTAGATACCTTAATAGTTTATTCCCAGGAAAGGATCAGTCACTGAAAACTTTCTACCACTGGAGTGGTACAGTCCACAGGACCTACAAACTCCTGATCGATCCTATTTAATTCACCACGCTATAAAAGTGTATGCTCCCTTTATGCTTTACAATGGAAGAACTAAATTTTTAAAAAATAATAAGTAATAAAGAAATTCCCCTACATGCATCCCAACAGCAAAGAACACAGGTTAGCTCAGCCACATTGGTAAAATTAGGTAGACAATTTTGCTGCATTGCTTTTTTAGTTACTTGCCCATCAGAGCATAGCTTCCTTAAAATATATTTACATTTTTCCCCAAAAAAAGTTCAACCCACTCACACTGAATGGTTTTTACTGCTTGCACACAAAGAAAAGGTATCTGGAAGTAGTCTGCTTTCTGGCATACAGATACCTTGGAAATCAAATCAAAGTGAGATCTGGCATTTGTGTATGTATATAGAGTGGCTATTACTCACACCTTGCTATCATAATATGACTTGGCAAATACAGAGAGTCAAATGCCTTCCCCCTCCTCCCTTCCATATTGTACTGCTATAATTGGTCACCAGCAATTTGACACAGAAAAGGTTTGTACATACGCGCTCAGCTGGCGTGCGCCCCGACAAGGTCTGGGGAGGGAGAACTTTTTCACAAGAGTCGCTGCTACACGCACACAGTTGGAAGAAAACCTGCGAGACTGCAGATTAACAGTCTACAAAAAAATCACCCAGACTGCGTTGGCCAGCTGAAAAGCTCGTCCCCAGATTTTGAACCAGTTTGTCAGACACTAGACCTGGTAGTGTCCGAGACTACTTGCACAGCTCTGTTTCCAGGCTGCTTAGACAACAACTGCGTGGCTAACAGGATGGACTGGGAGAAGTTATTTTAAGTTGCAATTACTAGTTCATATCTTATTGAAAGAGCTGGATGCGCACGATCATTGCTGCTAATAGCTTCCCTTCCTCTTCTGAAAGAGCAACAAGAACTTTATTCATGGCAACTAAAGATAGAGGAAATAGTACCAGATGAAGGGTCAGGTGCACTCTGCTGCTGCAACCACCCCAGTACCTCCCACTCTTCTTGCAGGCAGTCCCGCTGAAACAGGTTTGAACCACACCTCTCTTTCTTGTAGAAATACTTAGCCAGCCTCCTTCTTACAGTGGCAAAGGATCCAACTAAACCACCATGTGGTGGCAGTGCTCAAAGCCGAAGTCTGCTCAAGCAGCCCTCTCTCTTTAGCTGAGGGCTGGAGTAGTCCCAACTGCACACAGAGGGTGGCAAAGTACTTTGCACTTTCAAAGCAATCACTGAGTGGCCAGGAGAAGTGTTAGAAATCACAGTGTGAAGGAAAAGTGGCACTACTGCACATCAGACGAGACAGAGCTTCAGAGGGGGTCAGTACCAGGATGATGGAGAGCAAGGTATTCTCCATTTGCTATACACAAACTAACTCCAATATGAGAACAAACGTCAACGTCAGATCCACTATTAAAAGTCATTGCCATAGCACAGAATATTCTTCAGCAGGCAAGGTTAAGTGTTGAAGGACAGCCTGACCTTGCTACAAGTTCATCTGAAGTCATAAGGCTGAATGAGGAAGTTGGGCATAAATAAATAAGTATGGTTTTACTTGCATGACTCCTTACACAGGTACACCTTGGCAATGGATTTCTCTTACATCAGTCACGCAGCTGTTACTAACAGCAGAGACTGGTCATGATAAATTTTATGCTCCCATACTGGTGGCATCTACAGTTTAGGAACAATGGTCCCATCAATCTCCAGACCCACTAATGGCTACCAAATACAGTATTTTCCATCAAGTATTTAATTAAATTAATTTTAATAGGATTTTATAGACCAGCTGCAATCACTTACTGTGGCCTTTTAGACTACTGAGGCTTTCAGAAGTCAGGCATTATGTTACTTATTTTATTTATCATTAGAAAACCCCACATACTGTAAAAAGGTACATATGGTACCTAACCACCATTGAGAGGTAAAGAACTGGGTGCTTTCCAGCTTTCTAAACTAGGTTCTGGAACATTTTCTTATAGTTTTGGTAACAAATTGTTAGAGAAGCTAATGTGAGGCTTTGTCTTTCTCTAATACTTACATTATTATCTGTTCCCCCTCCTCCCCCTGGAAGAAAACCCACCAAAAGGTTGCAGGATTTTATTTTTTTTTCCTGGCAATAAGATGCTGCTCTAAGACTGTGCCACACACAAACTGGATGAGCAGCCAACTGCTGAGTGGGAGGCTCATTAAAAGGGGCCATTTGCTTGCCATATGTCTCTTTCTTCTAGACAGACTAATTCTAGTCATTAGAGTTTTAACCAGAAATGCAGATTAGCAAAGCCGCTTTTTGTTAAAATGGTACCAGAAATTTTCCTAAGCATCACAGTATTGAGAACCACTCAGTGCTCAGAGCGAGTTACCGGTTAGAAATGAGAGCCCTGATCCCAAAGCGGGATTGGCAGAGCGCCTCATCCTTGCAAGGCCGGCATTTCCCAGCCTCCCGTAGGGGAGCCCCCAGTCCCACCACCTTTTCCTGCTCCTGCCCTCCACCGCCACCCAGGCTGCTGCTGCTATTGCCTCCTGCTTCCCCCCTCCACCGCCATCTCCCCCTCGTTCCTCTCCCTCCCTACTACTGCCGTAACATTTCCCCCGCTCATTCCCACACCCAGCAGGATGACTACAGGAGTATAAGCTGACAAGACCAGCCAAGCTTGTCTGCCATTGAGAAGTCTGTGCACTGTGCTTCCCAGCTTGGGAAGGCAGCACAAGCACATCTGCTCCCAACCGTCTATCTAGAACAGCTCTTGCAGACCTTTGGGTCCATGCTGTGTATCTTTAGCAGTGTGGGTACTACCACACCACTAGACAAACACAGGTAACCCACAGGCATCCATAGGCTTCCTGCAACAAGGTAGTGGTCAGTCAGCAGGAATCAAATTGACAAAAAGGAAACCAACCAACCAACCAAAATCCCCAGCCCCTTAGGATTTCAAGTGCATCTCAGCCTCTTTTTCAGAATCAGATAAAGCAGTTTTTCAGATAGGAACATATGCATACTAGACCTTATTATAAATGTCAGTCTCTCTTCTATTTACATACTGTTTTAAGACACTACCAGTCTGAAGTCAAACTCAGGTTCTCCGTTAATTTTAGTTAGAAAGTTTGTCTAAATTCACATTATGTTTCTATAGCAACTGTCCTCCTGGAGGATCCGAAACCACTTTACAGAAAAAAAGACTGATACCATGAACAGTTACAAGTAATGACCATTTTCCCCATCCAACATCCCAACAACGTCTGCAGACGGCTAAAGCTGATTTACTATCACACTGCAACTCTCATTCCTACTCAGAGTATTTTTCACCCCACACCCCAGGATATGCTGTAGCCCTTCCCCTACACAGACTCTGAAAGACGCATCCTTCCCAGCAGCTGGTTCTGGCTTTCCGAATCACACTCGTAAGAATCTCTCAACTCAGACCCACGAATCTTAAACACAGCACGACTTTTGTTTTTCTTCTTTTTTTTGGCGATGCCATTTGTGTAGCAAATGTCTTAATTCCCCCAACACACTTTGAACCCTAGTAATTAAATTAGCAGGGACACAGTAGCTAAAGAACTGGATTATGCAAACCACCCTGTCCATCCATCTCACCAAGGTTTCACTTTTCCCGTCAAGCTCCACAGGAGTCCCACTTGGCCTACACAGCCTTTGTTTTTTGAGTTTGGAAACGCAGAGGCCCATGCAGCATTTTATCAGACACAGCTTTCCCCAATCAATACTTGCTGCTGAACACTCTTTCTCCTCCATAGATACACATCTCACACTTGCCTATGTTCAAAAGGTTATTAATGGTTAAAAAAAAAAAAGAGGCCACAAAAAACCACAAAAACAAAACCCAAACCTATTCTTCTGGCAAAAGACAACAAATGCACTTCCCATCATTTTGACAAAGTCCTTCAGAAACCTTCAGATGTGATCATGTGTCCTAATCACATGTCCCTCTTCCTTTTTCATGCACACATGCAGCCATTGTGACAAAAACGGGACCTTCCACGTGGTGAGCTGGTCCACACACACACAAAGAGGGATCAGGTGAGCACCATGAAACAAGGCAACAAGGAACAGACGCAGCTGGCTTGAATTATTTCAGCCACCCAAATGCAGCCAGCCAGCCTTGGCTGGCTATTCCCGGTCTACTGCAATACAGAATTCATGTGAGATGAACCGGAAAAGGTTGAACTGCTGACAAATATTTAAAGACCGTACTGTGAAGGTGACTCCCCTGAAAAACATAACCTTCTTAACATTTAGACTTAAAAGGTCTTTCTTACTCTACATAGGCTATCAACCATCCAAGATGATAGCAGCATCTGTCAGTGTTGTAGATTTTGTGACAGGTGGTTCACCAGCCAGGCATTCCTAGTTTGAGGACACTCATGAGAGCCCCCGTACAGTATACACATGTACACTGTATTTCCTTCTTTGCCCCTGCTCTGCCTGCCTTTGGGATCAAACTGCGCATTCTGGTTCAGAAGAAGAGTTGAGTTTCACCTGTAGTAAAGTGAACGAGTGGAAGAAACAGAGCTTCACATCTGTACATAAAGCTGTGAGGGAAATGAGTACAGGCTTCAGTTTCCCTCTAATGCTTAGGTCCTTCAGAAGGAGAAGTTAAATACCCATGTTTCTCCTATCCAGTTAATAATGGTCACCTTTGCTATCAGTGTTAATAGCTTCCCACACACACACACTGAAACAAGTTAATCTCTGCCAACTGAGAACAGAAAAACCTCTGCACAACAGCTCACGACAGAGAAAAAAGCCAGTTTTCCCACTCCTCGAAGTTTCAAAGCTCACAGAAGTGCCTTTCCCTGACACAGCAGAATTACTGTCTTGGATCACAGGCTAAATTAAACACACAAATTACATTCTCCATATAAACAGACTTATACATGGCTTAAATAGCATGGTTTTATTTTCCCATTGGTATAGTAGTTCAGTCGAAGCTTAAGACATCCGTGATGTCAGTTGCTTTAATAGGCAGCACTGACATGACTGGCTCTCGTTCCCAGACGTGAAGTGTGCTAGTTTCCATGGGGAGGATGCTGACCGAAGAATTCCTACTGCACTTCCCATCAGTTGTTTTGAGCAGCAAACACTGGCTCTGGGGGAGGTGGTGAAAAAAGTCTGTTTGGGCATCCAAAAATTCACAAGATGACATCATCCTGTGCGACAGATTTCTCTGCAGCTCCCTCCCCAAACACACATGACCTATCAAAAACCCTGCTCTACATTCCTGCCAGCTGGGTTCTGTATTTACAAAAGGGAAAGACATTCATAATTTTTGCCTGGCTTGTTTGCCATGTTAGCTCGGTTGTAACAGTTCCCCCTCCAGCCACAAGAAGCAAAAGGGACAGCCAGTCTGAAAGAGATTTCTTAGACTAATCATAGGCAGCTCATAGCAATTTCTTCCCTCCCAAATTTCCATGCAGATTTAGACCATGTAACAAGTCAGAATATCAGCAAAGGAAAAAGAGGGGATGAACTTGAGACAAAGTGAAACCAAAGGCAGAAGAGGCAGCCAAATGAAGTTAAAAAAAAAAAAAAAAAAGAACTATGCAGTAAACCATACCCAAATCCCCTAAGCATTAGGGATTTTACTTCTCTGCGGAAGTCTATCTGCTGCTAGCATGCACTATGATCCAGGTAAGAGTAAGAGTCATGGGATAGTTGCATTGGTGACTGCATCATTCTTTGTAAAGGTTTCATAGCAGTGACATGTGCTTGCTTTCTTCTGTACCTGCTACTCTGTTCATATGAAAACACAAACCGCAACTTCATGCACCAGAGTTAAGTGAGAGATTAACAAAAGGCTTCATTATCCATATGAACTACCAACTCAAAACATACCACTTTTCAGCTCAAACAGATTTTATAAAAATTTTTCCTCAAGGTTTGCACAGAAGGGAAAGCATGTAGTTTTTTATTGATTAAACAGTGACCGTGGCCTTTACAACTGCCGCCTTCTTTGTTCTCTTCTCCCATCAAGGGTCAACTTCGAGGCCAGATGGGTGGCGTTAAATCTGTAAAATTCCTACTTTAGGAAAACAGGTGTGACATTCCATGCTTGCAATTACAGACTACAGGCTAACAGACCCTCTTTGAGCTTCTAACTACCCTTAAAATTTTTTAACTGTATGGTTTTCTACGTGCCTGAACATCTACTTCAGGGTGTACTTCAGGGAAAGGGTGAAGCAGCTTCACACTTAATGCATGCCTTGTTCACTGCCTAGAACAGGCAGCTCATCCCTACCCCAACCTCACTGGCAGGAGCTTACCAACTGGGTAGGATGTAGTGTTCATGCATCTCCTTCCTTTTGAATCCTTAAGTTATTGCTCTCCTCATGAAAGAGGAGAACAGCTTCCTCTTGGGAACTCAGGAGCCACATTCCCAATTTCCTTGTAGCGAGTACTTACGGCAGCCTCAAGTGGTCGGAAACATGGGATCGGACCGGAACCTCGAGTGCAGCCCTAAATACACCTCAAATTCCCACTGGGGATCAGCCTTTTCCTCTCAGCTTCCTAGTGGTTAAGTTAGGCAGCTTTTAAGACCCTTCTCCCAAGCACTTAAGTCTTTCTAGCATCATGCAAATGAGCCCAGTGCTCCACTATACCAGCCAAGAGCCAAGGCAAAGTAATTCAAGCAATGCCAAGCAAATCCTGTGTGATTTAGCCCATCTCCCAGTCTTCTGGGAACCAGTTTCCTGGCTGCTATTCTACCCTTCCCTCAACTGCAATCTTTCAAAAAGTCATCCTCCTCAGTTAATGTCTTTTGTACAAGCCTCTAGAGTTCTTTCCTAATTGATGCAACTCAGATCAGCTTCTTTGCTGCCCACAGAGATCTGAAACAAGCAAACAAAACAAAAAAACCTACCTTACGGTGAATGCTTATAAGGTCACAGCTGAATTTTGGCAAGTTGCAAGTTTGCAGACTTAGAGTAACAGCCAAGAACTGTGGAAGTCTGAGAGTAACGTGATAATTTGAATCACCAGTTGTAAAAGCTGCAAGTTTTCCCTCTCTCCTCCTACTCCCTTTCCCTTCTCACAAATAAAACACAGAAAGTTCAATGCTGAGGCAAATCTCAGCTTTTTTAAACAAGGGTAAGATTATACTCGTGCTGAAGTCAAAGTAGAAGAGAGCAAGACAGCTGTATCTAAAAGCATATGCCTCCTTCCACCTAGTATCTCACTGAGATAGTATTGAAAAATATCACTATCATCACAAGCTTTTGTTTCCTTTAAGGCACCAAGCAAATCCCATGAAACCAGATAAATTTTATAGTACAAACTGGTGTCTACAAACCACAAACTCTTATTCCAGGTTGGGAAGCAAGAGAGAAAATGCAAGTATTTTCTTTCCATGAACTTCTGGGACATAATCAGACTTTTCTTCCATTACCTGGAATAATACGACCCTGTGAACTAATCCTACTGTTCTCATTACATCAAAGAGCAGCGGCCTTTGAGAGCTGCAGACTATATAGCAGTTTCAGACATTTCAGATGGGCCAGGCAGCAAAACTGGAAGGTAGATGGGAACTAAAACAGAGTTGAATGGGGTTTCACCAGAAGGCTGAATACAAACTTTGATATAGCCAGCCACAAAACTGAACGTCAAGCAAATTCTACAAATTCTGTAGGTGACTCCAGAAATCTGTCTAGACATAAGGTTATAAAGAGAGAAGCAGTCTTACAGTCCACTGGTTTTAATTTATGAGGATGATAACTTTAAGGAAACTAGACACTGCAAAAAAGTCTGGCTGACTCCAGAGAGATGAAGTTGAGAGTGAAAGATTCTCAGCAATGCAACCTGATGAAGAATTGCACACCGCTGTTTTACCAGAAGCTAAATTTGAACCATCTCCCCACACTGAAAAGGTATTTAGCTTGCATTCTGGTACATAGCTTGCATTCTGGGAAGCTGCCGGTGCACGATACTAGAAAGCAAGTACTGTATACACTCAGAACAAACTCCTTGGGCTCAGGACAAACTGCTCAATCAAAAATCAAGTAAGCAAGCAAGCAAGCAAAAAAAAAAAAAAAAAGGAAGACGTATACATTCCTCAATAGTTATAAAACAAAATGCAAAGTAGAAGAGATTCTCCAATACAGGTGGTCAGACAAAAAGGGAATATTTCATTAAACTTAGGTAAAAAGCTGCTACTTCACCAGACTGGCTAATGGGGGGAGATGAAGGAACAGAAAGAACACGTGCATCCACAGGTGCAAAAGAAATAAGCAATTTTTGCCAGCAACTTGAGTGCCTGCATTTTGATCCTGTGATTTGATATTGCACTGTAGATCAACGGAGAGGCATTTGCCAAAATTTAAATAGGCACAGAAAAGTGGAATAACAAACAGATAGGACCATGGAGAAGTCTGACACCAACTAAACTTGTTGAAGGTAACTCTCTGGAAAAAAATAAAAAAATAAAATTTAAGAATATAAACATTTGCTTATGTATGGAAGAACAGTTCATCCATTATTTCAAGGTGACAGGTTTGAAAAATCCAGGAATATGAAGACAGTTTCCAGACTACAAAGCCATGATTGCCTAGAATAGGTGGGGAAAAAAGGAGGTAGCAATTAAACTAAAACCAAGTACATGAATATATTTTAAGGCATAATCATTTCCCTGACAGAAAAGCATGGAATGATGCTATATGGGCAATTACAAGTGTTTCAGACATTACTGATCTCAGACATAGCTGAAGAGGCACGCACTACTCACAAAAACGAGTGTCCTCTCACTCTGCAATACACAGGCACGACTCTACAGTCTGACTTTTAAATGAATACCAAATAGACTTTCTTCTATTTGTTTATGGGGAGAAAAGGGTTGCAATTCTCAGGAAACCACACAGTCAAGTATTCAGAGCTACAGAAGTCATATTTCTGTTTTAAAAGCGTGAGGACTATATGCTGGTGGCAATGCTTTTATTAGCAGTACTTGTGAAGAAAAGCTTTCCAACCTTCAACAGCTTTTCAGATCATACAACCTTTTTCAAGAAAACAAAACAAAATTTGGGTACGGGGGGGGGTTAAACGTGTTGGTTGTTTTTTTTCTTGGTTTTCTTCTGAGGACATACATTCATTAATCATTTAGCAGCCCATAGACACGTGGCAGCCTGCCTCTCCCAGAAGCACTGCATTTGGGCCCTGTTCTCTAGAAGTTATATTCAGTTGTACAGCACAAAAGCCCCAGGAGAACTATGTGGTAGTTGGGTGCCAGGTTAAGTTCAAAGCAAAACACAAATTAAAATGCAAAACGCATTTCATATCAGGGAGTGGTGTACCTGTTGGCTGGAAAGGACTCACCTAAGTAAGTTCCCTACTCCAGAGCAGTGTCCCTCCCTGTCTCAGATCTCACCCACCTCTTTGAACTTAAAAATTACCCCATCAGAGCTGTACTGCTCCACTTCCACAGAAGAACAGGTATAGCTCTCCCTGACACCACCCGCTGCTCCCAGGGAGGCAAAGCCCCGGACAAAGGGCTCTTTGTGCAACACCACCTTCCTTGACCAGCAGACAGCATTAAATTGCACTTGAGGGAGTGAAGAGTCTACATTGAACATAAGACAAGGAAGCACCCCCTCTGTCCCCAAAGTAACACAAGTTAGCAGCAGATACCATAAAGCCATCAAGCAAAGGACGTTTGCCAGTCTAATGTTTGTTCTCTCCAGGGCCATGAAGAGAGCCATACAGCATACTTACAGAGGAGCCAACATACTATAAACATCTAAGAGTGCTCAGTATCACCAAAGGAAAAATCCAAGCTCTTCCAGATCTTGGATGCATCAGCTTCAGGGTGGGTACTGAGCAACAGCAGCTGCTGTCACCATCTCAAGACAACTAGGAGATGCCTAACTCACACCATACTTCAAAGCTCTCCTCCCTCAGTGTCCAAGGTCTGATTATCCCAGAGAGGGCAGCAGTAGGCCTGTTGGGACTGCAAAATTGTGTCTTAGAGGCAGGCATGCCTTTGGACGCGAGAGAGAAACTTCTGCAGCTGCACATTGCAAAATGTCAGGGAGCTCTCCTGCTCCACCGCTGCAAAGGCAAGGTCACTCACTCTTGAGAAGACCTGCAGAAAGCGTCTTCCTCCGTGTTAGCAGGACGCAATGAGGAACAGGCCCATCAGGCACTGCTCCATGATTAACAAATCAAACCAGTAGAAACAGGTTTCAGTAGGATGTTCACTGTACACCAGTTCTAACACCAGAGAAGGGACTTCTGACTCATTCCCACCCCGGCACCCCACCTGGGGAAGGTTCACGTAACAAGGTGTTATATTTCCTCATATAAAAGACATTAAGAAAGCTATCAGCACACTTAGGTAAGCAACTGGACAGGGCACCAGTGATTACTCTGTATTGGCAATTGCACACCTTCACTATGTGGCGGGGAGGTATGAGTTCACAGGAAGAGTATTTCCAACACCCCGGATGTGTTACAGTGTGGCACACCCTGGAATAGGGTGTTACTTTCTAATGTCTTCATAAAAGTATTTTCTTTATTAGTTGCCTCCTAGGAGCACACAGATGGCAGCAGCGACACAAGAGGTATTCCCTCCAAACCCTGGGCAAAGCTGAGTAGAAGCTTAAAGAAAAAGGTAGGGTTTGGATTTTTATTGTTTTTTAAACATCATCTCGAGGGAACAGCTTTGCTGTCAGAAGGGAAAAAACCCTCAAATGGACAGGAGACCAAATGAACCATCAGTTGCAACAACAGAGATAAGGCCCTAAAAAACAACAGTAAAGGTCCTGTTATGATTTGATTAAACGTGGGAGTGAATATTTGGGGCAAAATAACCTAGATGCTGCCAGCCCATCCCAAAGTACTTTGTCTTTCATTGCATACACTCACCAGTACTAGCACGGCCTTTGAAAGATAAGACTACGCTGTGCAGGTGAGGGCACGCACGCACATGTGGGTCACTCCACAGCCCTCTGTGCCACTTTTCCCATACAGCAAGTTTTAAGCAACCACATCCAACTCCATCAGCTTTCAAATCAGTACTCTGCACACCTCAGGAATTGTGGCCACATAACACAGGCATTTACAACAGGCTGAACCTGGGTTGTTTAGAGTCAGAGCAGAAGACCTCTGTGCTTGAGTTGATGAATCCTGAAAAACGCTTTTAATAGTTTTGAGCTATATAGCCCTGGAAGGTAACAAAAGAAGGGTCAGACAACACCCAAGGGCCACAGTGCTCAACCCCCCAGACAGTGTCTTCGATGCCTTTTAGTTATCACAGAATACGTTTGAGACGTGGTCATCAGCACCCCTGGGACACATCTTCCCACGCAGGTACCTCTGCAGAGGAATAAGGGGCATTCCTCTTGATGAGCAGCAGCACAGTGAAGTCTAATTCTGCAGGACACCAACATGCCCTGTATCTTCCAAATTCAGATCATAAAACGGTATTTTCCAGAGGCTACTAAGGGAGACATTTATCAAGGTAAAGATTACAGTGCTGCCTAAGCCAAAACTATCAGTAACATTTGTCATCCGCTGGAGAGTATGGATGATACACACTCACTTGAGTGAGTGTCACTAGAAATTTAGTATTAAGGATATCGTAGTACCAGGAACAATATAAAACTAGTTCAGATAGAAAGCTGGTAAGACCTTCCTGTAAGTATCAAGTATGAATTGTGTACCTGAGGAAAGAGAAGGACACCAAAGCAGTATGTCCATCTGTTGTGATGGTTTACCTTGGACGCTTGTGACTCTCTCTCACGCCAAGACAGGGCACTATCAGGACAGTAATTGCGATCTGCTCTCCATTCTATACGCATGTGAAGACCTCTTTTGTTTTAGGAGCCAGAAACACATTAGCCATTTGGTTTTAATTACATGAAAATTGAACGGAATGCTACATTAACTTCAGCTTTTACCCTAAAGAGAAGTAGACTGGAAAGAGTGTTCAAGAGGGAATGGTTAGACTAACAGCTGTCATATATGACTGTTATATAACTCAGGTTCTCTTAATGAGATTTCACTTAAACATAAAATGCAGCATTTTCCTTCTTTAATAAGGCTTTATTGTATTTAGGTTTAATAAGTGTATCAAAACCTGATTTGGCAAGTAGCAAAACAAGATTTACTTTATACTCGTATTTATATATGTGAGTGATGACTTTGTGGTACTTAAGCCCATAATCTCAGGATAATAACATAAGTTTCAACTTCCCTTCCCGCTCAACTGCTGCAACCAAAATAATGCTGCAATTTGCTACATTAAAATTCTGCTAGGGGTTAAAAAACAAAAAGTTATTCCATTAAAGCAGAAACAAACCTAGAAAGTAATTTTAATGAACTCTTACATTCCATCTCTAAGGGTCATTCTGGTAGGTAGTACATCTTACTTGACAGAAGTTTAAAGTTAAGGCAGGCAAAAAGTCAGTCCTATAATCCAAAATTTATACAGCAATACAGTTTACAAACATTTGCCTATAAGGACATAAAATCCCTCCTCTAAAACCAAAAACTAATGGCTGAGCCATTAGTTGTGCTTTCTGCAAAGACTGAAAGCTCTCGCATGCAAACGGAGGGCTGTGCCAGCCAGCTCACACAGCAATTGCCACCTGACGGCACTACCTTTCGGTAACAGCACGTCCTCCTCAGAAAGGTAATGATTCTGGTGCGCTCCCGCCTCCCAGCCTTCCCAGAGCTCACTGCAGAGCAGACACCCCAGCTAGCTCCAGAGCTAGCGGCATAACTGCATCAGGTCAGCACCCAGCCCAGCAAGCCTTCTTAGGCAGCTACATTAAACTTTTGCCTCTTTAGTGTGGGGTTCTGGATCCCAAAAGCAGTAAATGTGAGGCACTGCACAATGCAGCACTGAAAGTGCACTCAGTGTTAGCTTATAGATCTCTGTATGGTACTCCACAGCAGCATAAGTTAATCTTTAGGGTATGGAAGATGTCTCTAAATGCATTTAGATGTTAGCACCCAAGCACCAGATTGCAGTGCTTTGCTAATTAAACCTTCACATGCTTAGACTCGTCTCTCCTTTCTTGTAGGCAAGCCCATCAGACATGCTCTGGTACTGCAAGTTAGCACTGACCATGTTTGTGAAGTTCCTTTGGTAGCACTGGAGCCCATCGAATACTCAGTAAGTGCCCTCACTACATGTCAGTTTCTGAACTTTCATGTATTTTCATCTCATTAACGAGGGCTTTATGGCAGGGAACTTTCTGGAGATTGTTTGACAGCAAAACATATTCTGCCAACTAAACACACACTCTTTTCCTGCATTAACACAAGCCAGGAAGAAAAGCACATTGATACTTTTGCAGTATCTTAGGGGACAGATTTTGATTTTGTTGGTATCTATGTAAATTTAAGCAATGAATGAATGGAAGTATGAAGAGTCAGGAAATCCTGCTTAGCAGATCTTTGTTAATTTCTTTAAAAATTAATAACCAAGCTTTAGTAGACCCCTTAAGATCCAATCTTCTTTCATGCCAATAATCATTTTCTGTTCTCCTTCTTCCAGGAATCACAGTGAGGATTTTAAAATGCAGCATTCAGCTTGAAGGAAGCGAAGTGTTTATCTGGCCACAGCACTGAAACTTATGCAGCCAGGAGGTGTCAAAAAATAAGTGTTACTAAGCACAAGCGCTAGAAACTGTTTGTACTAAGAAAGTTAAATTCAGAGAGTTTTAAAGCCACGTATATTATGACACTATATGCCATCAGACCAAAGCTTTTAAACATATCTTAAAAAAACTAATGTTCCAGAAGTGAACTTCAAGGAGAAACAGTACATAAGAAGGCAACTCGTGTAAATTTCATCACTGAAATAGGGTGCATCGCTGCAGTTGCGGCACTGGTGTGATTGAAATAAAACATTTCAGTCAGCTCTTGTACAACTCAGCACACCCTCATTGCACCAACACTTTAAAGGAGACTGTAAGAGAGCTGAGTAGATTACTCAGTTGACAACTGGCTATACAGAAGACCAAGTAAAACACTAAGCCCACATCTTTGCTTCGTAGCCATAGCTCTTTCAGTTCACACTTTCCAGCTTTTTAAATTTTCGTATCTACTGCAGTAAGATAAGCACTTCCCACTCATATGGTATTGTTCTATTCAGCTTGTGAATAAGGATGTTAAGCAGTAGGAAACAGTATTAAAAATCATTTCCAAGGAAAGTAAAAATAATTTGAAATTGTAAAATAAATATGGATTAGTTGCATCATACCTACTTGGAACAACAGTATTACTGCATCATCCAAAAAGGCAGACAGTGACAAGGAACTATTGACGAGCATTAGTGTAAAACTGCAGTATTATTACGAAGGGTTCCTGGCTTTTAAAATGGAAATATTAAAAAATCCCCTCCAGCTTGAGCATGCCACGAAGTGTAAAACCCATTCCACCTTTGACCGAACATTTCAAGGCATTTTCAAACTTTCACACTTTTGTCACCACATTCACAGATGAGAAACCAATTCTTCTACGTAGCTATGTGTTTTGTCAATGTGCTGCCCAATTAAATACATCTATTCAGTAGCGCTGGGAGTAAGTCAGTATCTCTTGCGCTCTGTAACATTATTAAAACGTTAAGTCACAGACACCGGCATCAGAGGCTTAGTTAGCTTCACTGTCAAATAAGGTGATCACTTTAAGTGGTAGGCAATTCATTCTCTTTGGATTTGTATTTCAGGTCAACAATAGCTTTACCTGCATAATGTACAGGGATTTCTATCTTTGGCCCTATGACGTAGTGACCCTCCTCCAGACTGTGAGCTGTAATTGTTGTCCACTGCCGACATGAATGAATCAGAAGACAATCGCTCTCTCGAAGGCCTTCTACAGTTTCTCCTGAAAAACAGATGTAGGTTTATAAAAAAATCACACTTATTGCATGAAGAATTAGGAAAACTTCACAACAAGCATTTTATTCTTATTGCTGTTTATTTTTCAGATATTTTGATATTTAAAAATCCAATTAAATAAATTTCAATTCTACCCAGTATTCATTTTTGCAACATAAGCAATTTACCTTACAGAAAACAAACATAAAGCAAAACAACTCAATGCATGAATACAATACCACAGAGATGTAATCCAGATTATTCAGCAGTGACTCTGGGGCTCCTTTTTCACCTTTCTGCATAAACAGACTTTTCATATCTCTATTTATGTCTGCCTATCTCACTTAATACGAATACCTGAGAGCTCTTTTAATTTTTAAATAAAGGAAAAAAAGTATAGTTTCATATGTTGAAAAATCAGCATCACACTACCTTACAGCCACCTGAAGCCAAATCTTGTTCATCACTATGAAGTAATTGGGTATCACACTTGCAGGTACAGAGATTTCAGCTTTGTCATTCTATCCCTTTGCAAGTCACTGCTTAATTAGCCATTCCTATGTCTGTAATCTTAATCCTGCTATTAACAAGGAGGGGGGGGGGGGGGGGGGGGGAATTAACACACACCAAAGTCCTCTCTCAGAGATAAATTCAACCAGAAGCTCCCCCCAGATAATGTCCAGCTCATCTTTGTAATGCCCTCTCTCATACTCTTGTACTCTGGTGTCTGTCAAATCCATCCCGAACACAGCCAGAGATCCAGCTATCCTTTCTTCCCCTGTCCCTACCAAATCCTCTGCATTTCTGCAGAGGATCTCCCTGCAGAGGATCTCCCCTCCTCCACCGGTTGCAGTGCCCGATCAGAACTAGAGTGCTTTCCTTGGCTTTCCAGCAGTTGCAAAAGCCACATTAGATAGACTACTCAAAGTGCCAGCTATACATCTCAAGCATGATATATGAACAAAATTTCATGGAGCAGGGCGTATCACGGCAGACTGCTCTTACATACCTGCAGTCCTGCTCAGTATGCTCCTGCATTAAACATGCAGAAAACAGCCTTTCTCAAGGTGCCTTTAAAGCAGCCATGTGAACTTTCAGGAACACTTAGTAGACACTAAACATGGACCAAGAATAATGAAGCTTTAAATTTCATTTTCCTTCTGTCCCACCAGCCCTCTGCAGTTACAGCCAAAAATAAAGCAAGTAGTTTAGCCCTGGAATCAAGTTTGGACAAAACCCATCCCTTTCAGCTACTACAACAAACTGCACTCTCTCTTCGCTGTCCTCTGATATTCTTAAAAGTCAGTGGAAGAATGAGGCTTTCCTCAGCCTGGGGCAGCAGACACTTCCCCTGTTCAGTCTCTGCAGAGGAGAGATACTTCCCATTGAGCTTTTTTTTGCCCACACCAGGCAATCTTTTCCACCGTAGGCAACGGCCACTACACACCCCATTCCTGCCTGATTTCATGCTCCCATTCTATCAGAAAGCGCCCTCCTACACGATTCAAAACACAGCAGCTGGTGCGTGTGAGAATTGTTAGATTTTAAATCAGAAGAGACCATTACGACCATCTGCTCTGACACTCTCCGGCCACAGGATTCTGCTTGTTTCCTCCAGAAACTTGGATTTGGCTAAACAAGGGAGAGACCTGCCCCAGCCCGCAGAGTCTGAGAGATGGACATCCCTGGGCCTGCTGTCCCGCAGACCGTTAAACCTTAAAAAAAGTTCCTGTTTTGAACATTTGGGGCTTTAACTTATAACTGTGGATAAACTGCTGTTATGGGGGTGTAGAGGGGGAACAAACAAACAAAAAAAGAATCAAAAGGTATACAGAGCTCCTTAGTACCAGTTATACTTGCTCCTATGAGGTACCATTTCCAGGTTTCCTTCTTTTTCACAGCACAGAAAGTAGCTTCCAGGTAAGCAGGACATTCCAAGAACTGGTTTCCAAGTGGTCCTTGGACCACGTCCCTTGGCAGCCCAGCCAGGCAGACAGGCTGCTTAACACCAGTTCCTGCTCCCTGGGAAGCACCACCCCTCCACCCACAGTGTGCTGGGAGAAGGGACCTCAGGAAGCCTACGGAAGAGTGGCAAAACTGCCATGCAGCACCAGAGAACTCTTTGGTCCCATCCATATCTTGAAGGAAATTCAGATATATCTGTTAGAGGAGTCATGCACCCACTAAATTTTACCAAATCATCTGACTTTGAGCATATCCTGTTTTCTGCTCGCAGGGCAACTCCTAATAGGTATAAAAATTATCTTCAGCTTGCTGCAACAGAGGTTTACAATTTTGGGGGAAAACACAGTAATAATAATATACAGTATTATTTGAAACTCATGTTTCAGTTCAGAGAGTTACACTCATGCTTTCTATAATCCACGGCAACAAGTAATTATTCCATCCCACAACAAAATAAAACCAATGACACCTAAGGGAAGAACTAGTATTTTACTAGTTTCACTGACAGTGGTAAACACATTTTGAAGACAATACAAAGCATCTCTGGTATGCTTTTTCTCTGCCTTACAATCTGTAGGTATAAGTTCAGAACGTTGCCTAAAGGAAGGCTGGATTCTACATCCAGGATTGCAGGGAAATAATTACAGTATGGGTCACCCTCAAAGAGTCGGAGAAAGATATTCTCAGGAAAATAAAGACATCCATTATGCAAAGGTGCTTCCAGTCATAGCTCACATGCCACGATCTGTTTAAGTGGTTACTCCACTAAAACTGGGTGGGACAGGTGAGTGTAAAAAGAGATTACGAAGGCAGGCCCAAGAGTGACTACGTAATTAAGTCTGCAGCTGGAAGTAGCTGTATTTTTTAAACAGAACCTTGGAAACCACAATTCTTGTTACACCAATTATTTGCTCCAACTGATTACATTGGAAACGAATTTTGTGCTTTGCCACGGGAGATTGAGCCGAGGAGAGAAGGTGGAACGGATGCAATGGGGAGTTCATGGTCCCTCCCGCTCCCTCACAACAGGCAGGTCTGTCCTTACCAAGCCCTGATCTTTCCTAACCGTGGGCAAGCCGGATTCCTGGGGTTGCTTTACAGGAAGAGGCTCCTTGTCACCAAAGGGATTAATGGACTCACAAAAACACCTGGCTAATGATGCCCTCCATGCTATGGGAGGAAATACAAGGAAAAGTCAAACGTGACTGAGGACAACAGAACATGGCAATACACACTCTCTTCTTTCTTCCATTTTCTTCTAGTCTGTCTCCCCCTGTAAGCCTTGCTCACTGCCTTTAAAGCGGTTTCCTCCTGAAGAGGAGGACCTTTCAGGCAGGAGAATACCTCAGACCCTAGCTACACGACTCAGCTCCCAGCCCAAGCACAGCCCAGACTTAGCCCTTTACACTTTTCTCAGCCAACCATATCTTGCAAAACAGCTACACATATCCAATCTATTTTTTTCTCCTGCCTCAGTAACACAAGTTGTGCAAGCCTTTCATTAATCACATTTTAACTACGTGGGAGAGAACTCGGCAGTCCTCACCTCCACCAACTATGCAACTCGGTTCTCACCTATTCAACGTACTCCTGCACTGCTGCTTACACAAAAATCAGACGCCATGAGAAAACAGAGAACACAGGCCACTCATCTTTAGTAACAGTTTTGTCTCTTATGATCAAACACGGATTAGCTCTATTTTCTCACCCTCTCCTCCCCGCCCCACATGCCTGCCATATAATTAAACCACTACAAAGAATCTACAGGCAAATACTTGCGTTGGTTTTTTTTCCCCCAAATAAAAGTCAGAGAAGCAACGAACTATCACATGCAATTCCCCACCCTTCCCCAAGTTGCCTACCTCCTTCCAAAATATGAGTCAAGTTTATTCATTATAATGCCCGAGACTAAGAAACCCACGATTCGCTAACAGCGCCTAAGCCCTAAATAAAGCATCAACGCCCATCCTTGCCTGACAATAAAAGCCTCACACCTCTGAACTGAAAAGTTAGCCAGTATGTTCCTACACAAGCTGTCCTCCTATAAGCACTCTGACCACAACCCGTACTTGGGCTACTTCGTCATGCACCACCGAAGCAGCGCTGCAACAGCTATTCATGTGTTCATTGTAAATAAGATGTATTACCATTTTTAAATTACATGATCCATTTCCATACAATTTCTAAAAATACAAATATTGCAAAGCCCACTATTGCTCAAAGGCAATTGCAGAGGGAACACTGACCCCAAAAGGAAAATTGTTCACATGTTGATACAGTTAAAAAAAAAAAAAAAAAAGAGGTAATTGCTTAATCAAGATTCCCATGCTTATTAAACACCACCTACATTAAATGCCAATACCTCTTTAATAATTCTTTCTAGTTCCAAAACTGGATCACCCACATTTGCCAAATCTTGGCTCTGTCATTGTACACACTCCAATCTCAAATTAGCAGTTAAAAACTGTAGCAAGACTGGGAGCAGGATACCTCAATCTACAAGTTCAGAGACGAATGTCTGTTCTCACGTGCAGCTTTTCAGAACCAGATGAGAAAACAGTAGTTTGCTATGCGCAGGGATTGAGTTTATATATGGCAATGCTGCAGCACAGAAGGAAGCTCATTTCTTTTGAAGTAAGCACTGACCTCCCTGCAGGTTGTTGCCACCACTTACTTTCTAAAGACACACACTTTTATTAGTTTAGCATTTCACAATTTCCAAATGCCTGGAGTAAAGCCTCAGGAGTAGAACTGAAGACCACTCCAGTTTTGAAGGGTCTGAGCACTCCCACCTCCTCCTGGATCAACAATTAAAGCTTGGCCTGTTACGGTCCATAAATGAAAATTCACGCAGGTTCCACATATTCTGGTTTGCCAAAGACAGCAATGACTTTTCAACACCAACCACTGAAGAAAAATCATGAAACAAATGAAAAAAAAAAAAAAACACCCCACTTTTACGGTTCTCCTCCTAGTATTGAAAAAACTAACGTTCAAGTCACTGCAAAATGTGCAGACCAACATGACTCATTCATTCACAGAAACTCTTCTAAAAATAACCAGCGATCTACAGGAATATAAATGCTTTATAATGCCACACACTTTGTCATCTTGGCTAAGAGTTTGCATCACTGCCTTAAAGCATAAGCTTTGCGTCTGGAGACATAAAAATAGTAGGTAATAAGCAATTCAGAGAAAGAGAAGAAGTCGCATGCAAGGTTCCAGCAACGTAACAGATACCATTTACACACGCCAAATGAACTAGCTACCATCTCCTCCTGCCAGGAAGATGGTTACGGAAACATTCCTCTCATCTCATTCATCACAGAAGACTGTAAAGTGAGCTTAATGCTGTCCCTTGCACATCAGTTCAAGCATGCAGAATTTGCTCCTCCTGGAACAAAAAGGCTTACAGAAAAGAGCTAGGAGCTCATGACAAACTTAAGATGGCTTTTGTGAAATAGCTGGTGAAGAAGATGCCTGCGAAACCCCAATGAAAACTCATCAAGACTTTGGGCCATGTGTTTTCGTTAAGCCTGAACACCATCTGCATGCAGGTAACAGATGTCGTACAATTAAGTGCATCACCCAGCCTGCCTTGGTCAGTTAAGTAGGTGGTAAGTTTAATTATTCCACCTAATGTTCCACAATCGCATAACATATCATCACATAGGAAAATCTCAGCAACATTAAAAATCATTTCAGTGGGTGCTCAGCCAGATACCTACAAAACCACACAAATGAGTAACTTCAACTTTATCCCCGCTCAAGCTTACACTAACATTTGCTAGGAACGAAGGGTTAATTTGTGGAACAGCAAAAAGAAGTGGCTGTCTGGTCAGGTGAGCACGTCTGCTGTGAAATAACTACGAAGAACTGTCAGCATGTGGCTAGCATTACAAGGGAAGACTAGCAACCGAGGTTTATTTTGCAACAACTGGAAGCTAAGAGAAAGATTAGAAGCCAGAAAAAAGAAAGAAGTGAGGTTCTTACTTATTTATCATGCTATCATCGCACTGAGGAGCCTTACTTACATGGTATCTGCTTCACTGGACATGCAGCCTCACTGGACTTTCCCTGGCTGAGGACCAAGCAAGCCATGCATTAAGATACACCTTAGCATTATCCTACAGCATCATGAAAAACAAAGCACAGCCCCAGCTAGTATGAAATGAAGTTATAATCTATTGTTAAAAAAAAGAAGACAGTATTATGGACTTCATGGCTCTGTGCAAAGAGATGTTTCAGGTCAGAGGGAGGTCACACTGCTCGCACAAATACAAATGCCAGAGCTGCTTTTCCACTCCAAAAGAAGGAATCTACAACACTGTACACCAATCAACTAATACAAGCTGTCTGGTTTTTGGAAAGGCCAACTTGTGTTTCTGCAAACATTTGCTAGACACATAGGTCCCACAGAAGTAACACCTTAAGATGAATTCAGTTTCAACTTATTGATTCACAGCAGGTAAAAGCTGAAGCCAAGGCCTCCTCTCAGCACAAAAGGTGAGGGTCCCCCATCTAAAAATGGGGAGCCCAGGGCCTAGTACTCATGAGACAGCACACCTGAAGAGACCGCACACAGGTCAGAAACACCCAGCTGTGCACAGCAAGCACCTCCTAACTGTGGGCACTGCACACACTAACTTCAGTCTCCTCGGCAATCAGGGTCTGCGAGCATCATAGGTACCTGCAGCCTTTCCAAGGTAGGCTTTGTGGTATCGCCAGGTGTCAAAACCAGGCTGGGTACCACAGCATCCTTTTGCCTTAAAAAAAAAAAAGAAAAAATAAATCAATCATAACTCAGGGCCATTCTCATCTGGGAATCTGTGTTTCCTTTCACTGGTGGGCTCATCCTTTACACAATCTTCAAACAGCTCCCAACACTTTGGTTCTTGTTCAGCCAGTTGGTTGGACTTCTGATCTTTTGAAATACAAGACAACAAAAACCAAGGTGTAACTGTCCACAAAAAACCAGCAGACAGCAACTCCTTGTTCCATACAAAACAAGTAAGCCAAAAAAGATCAAGCTGTACATCAGGCTGTATCAGAAAGATTTTTCACTGTTAACTTCAATTTGGTCTCGTTTGATGCAGGGACACATGGAAGCATCACCAGCGCTCAAGAAGCACTGCACCGAGTATGTTGCTTTTATGTTAGTAAGAGTACAAGTTCTTTGAAAAACATACACAAAAATACTCCAAACTGTTAGCATGGGCAAAACCGGCAAAGACAACTCCAAGCAGTCAATTTTCCAGTATCTTTGAGGCTTAGCATCTATTTTTATTGGAGTCTGAATTCAAACAGCAGTATGAATTCTTTCACTTAGGGGACAAGACTGAGCTCCTAAATAACCCTCTCTGGTTTTAATACATGCAGTGGAGGAGAAACAAAAGAAATGAGTATGTGACAAGTCAGTAGAAGATGAACCTACTATATTCTATTTGTTAATCAAATACCTGCAGTGCTGTCATACCTGACCATCTGATAGCAGTTGTCATCAAGGGGAGGAAAGAAACAAGTGAGCAAATGCCCTTTTTCCTTTAGAAGCACAGACTTCATCTGAAGTCATCGAGTGGTTTTGCTGTTCCAGGCAGACTGAAACTGCAACAGTGCACGGGACAGCTTCCATCTGACTTCCCATCTACCACAATCCTATCAACATACAATCCTTCACCTCCAGCACTCAGTCGTATTACCGCAGCAACATCTCGCTGGCAGAACAGGTGCCTCTTCTCCTACAGATCATTTCACTAATACTTAAAGCTTTCTTCTCCTATAATGCCGAGTTTGGAATTTACATTTTGGGGGGAGAAACATGAAGTTCTTGTTAAATCTCAATATTCAAATTAGGGCAATTAATTTAATTTTATTATTATTTAGCAGGTCATGCAACCTCTCCTCATGACAAATAACTTCCATGTGAACTCTGAGGGAGGGTGGAGGGAGGAAGTCAAACCTTTTGTTTTCTGCATGGTGCATCATACTCCAGAGTATCTGTCAGGCATTTATCTAGGGAGACATACCTCAATGAATGTCAAAGACTAATAAATATTAAATTAGAGTGCTTTGCTTGCTTAAGCTTTAGCACTGTGCTTGGTTACTGAGTCAAATCTCAATGAGCTGTTCAGCCTGCCAGTGCTATTTCTTCCGCAAAAATAAAACTTGCACTGGTCTATGATGCAGGTCAGAGGAAAAATTTCATTAGGAGCAGAACGACATCTGAATTTTCCAGTTTGAAGTAGCAATGGGAATTTCTATGGAAAAAATTCACATTCTTGTAACGTTCCTTAACAAAGGAAGGAAAGAAAACCCCAGAAATATTTTGTTATGTGAAGAACCCCACTTGTAGCAACATTAATGAACATTGGATCTACAAGGATTGAAAATTTTATGGGTTTTTTTGTCACTGTGACTGAACAGATGCTTGGAAGAGTTACTGTTGCATAAAATGCCTAATGGCAGAGAAGTAAAAAGAGCATGTAATTGTAGAAAATACTACTACTACCAAAGAAAAACCTGCTTTGAAAGCCTTTCCATGTTAGCACTCTCACTTTGTCATTCCATACAGACACAAAAAAAGGTTGACCAAAAAAAAAAAAAAATTATCTAGCTGATCAGACAAACCTCCTTGTTTACAGAAAAGCAAAACAACTTGCATGGTGGTGTATCATGCAAAGTCTAAATACAGACTGCCAGTGAGTTAAAAGGGTAAATATTGTAATTTCTAGGAGCAAATATTGTAGTTTCTAGGAGCAAGATGGAAAAAAAAAAACCAACCAAAACAAACCCAATCCATGTTAAAATTTAAACATCTCAGGGCTATAAAATGTAGCGTACTAAATTTTTAATTTAAAGTGGGCTTTAGGAAAGCCTGACAGTGGTCTCATCTGACTGTCTGTGTCTGAACATAGTGGAAAAGGTGAAAGCAGAGGGCTCTGTCCCCAGCTACACAACCTTTTGAGCTTGCAACACAAAGATCTGGAATAAAAATTGCAGTTATGTCTGGGACTGTTGATAATCAACCTCACTTTTCAGTTTCCCTTCTTCCTTCTCAAACAATTTCCCGAGTAGTTTTAAATATGTGTTTCTGTTTAATTGTTCCATTCCTGCAGCACATTCATTTCTGCTGGTTCCTATTATCTGGATCAACCAATATTTCTGTCATGATTCAAACTGCAATCAAACATGCCTCTCTCCAAAGAAATCCAAAGTAATATTGACTTGACCTTCCATCAACTGCATAGACTCCACATCTTTCAGTGGATGAAAGGCCTCCCCTGACAGCATAAGGATTCATACTCATTTTGATTTTAAGACGACTTATATTCTTCCTTCCTTTACCAAAAACAAGAAAAGGGAAAAAGTCGCAACTAAAGCAGGGAAGATCAGGCAAAATTAGTTGAAAATCTTGTGTGCTGTCTCTCAAATTAAGATTCAACTAGTTGGTCTTCAGAGTCGCTTTTTACATTACAAAAGATTTAAAAAAAGAAAAAGTGGGTTTTTTTTTTTTAATAATACTTTTATTTGAGCCACAGAAGAGCCCAAGCATCGAAGCCAGCTCAGGTTGTGCCTCACAAACTCACCAAGAGTTTCGGACTGCCTCTTTGGTACTTCGCTACAGAGACCATGTAGGAAACGCCCAGGAGAATCATCCAACCCCGTCCAGCCCAGACTGAGACACTCAGGTGCCCAAAACTGCTCGTCTGCAGCAAGGTCCGTTACCAGCAATTACACTTGTCTCAGCCTTGGATGGTAGAGGGAGAGACACTGAATCTTCTTGCAGCTTCAGGAAGAGTTGGGCAAGATGGATCTACCCAAGATGCACCTACCCAAGAAATAGTTTGTCCGAGATTAAGCCTTTCCTCGCTGTACACCTTTTTCCTCGGATGAAACAACTGTTGTTGCCTACGGTTGGCCACACTGCAACAATTTTCAGTCGTGTCTGAACAACAGGGCATCCAGTTTGCTTCACTGACCCTACCTGCTTAGCGAGGGAGGGGCAAGGACAGCATGACCATCAGACTGCCTAACATCACTACTTGCGGTACTTTGTGCATTGATGTAATCCTTCAGCCTCACAGTACTGTGATCAAACTTTGCTCTGGGTGACCATTAAATATTTCACAATCAAGAGAAACGAGATAAGGCTTTATTTCTGCAATTTCCAATCCCTCTGCAAAAGCCTGATACAATCAAATTGCTTCAATCCAACTGATGCTGAACTCAAGCTATCACCCACTAATACCTAACAAGGGAGCAGAGACTCCCATCCCTCTATTCTTTATCCCTGCCAGCAAGAAGACAGATTTAATTCTTTAGGATTATCATTTTGCTATTGGAATGACTAGATATACCAGTACCGTTGCAACAAATCAGCATAAACCATAATCTTGTTACAAGGCTATGGGACAGATTAATCCACTGAAAAATCCAGTTTGTTCCAAGACAAGCTTTTCTCTAGCTGCAAATACACAGAGACAGCATCCCAGCAAGTCTTCAAAAAAACCTGTTTGACCTACTGCAGGGAAGAGAAGCACAAATATTTTAAATAAACACTAAGTGGAATTTTGGTGCCGCTGCCACGGATGGTAAACGCTCTGCTGACTTTAGCAGTCTCACAGTTTGAACCTTGGCATCTTGCTTTCTTTGTGTTCACAAGAAAACCAGTGGGGGAAAAGAAAAAAAAAAAAAAAAAAAAAGAAGAGTAACAACACAGATTTCATTGAACTTTGTTTGTGTTTGTTTCAAGCCTTCAGAACAAACATCCCGGAATGACAAACCTTACTTTTTATGAACTCAAGACAAACAAGCCAAAACACATCTTTCAACACAGACTGCTCTCCACCCCCACACAGGGGAAAAAAAAACACTCAGTACAACAACATCTTAACATTTGCATTCCAAAACACAGGAACTTTCTGCTGCTGTCATAATTACTCGTTATTAATGCTGAGCATCATCAGATGTAACTGCAGATTTGCTGTATCCTCATGACAGATTTAGCTGTAAGATTGATCCAACAGAACAGTCAATCACCATGGTTACTTACAAACCACCCTAGAAAGTCTCAGCAATTCTTTAAACTATGCTGATACCCTCCAACATGTTGAATAGTGCCAACTATTTATCATGGTATCTTATATTTGAAGGGAAAAAAAGTTTTAAAAAAAATCTTAGAATCACTCGATTAATTGAAAACTGATATTTTTATGGAATAAAGTTTTCTGGTTTTGAAGTCATCTCAGATCACAAATCTGAAGCGTTAAGAACAAAGAACGCCAAGTTTAACTACACTTAAAATGATCGTAGGTTAGAAATATTGAGAAGGAGAAAGCTAACTAACTTTTCATTGCATGCAAAAGAGGTTCCAGCCTAGTTTAGTGTTACCATAGAGAGGGAGAGAAAGGAATTTTTATGTCGGTCTCATGTTTAGTTTATTTTCCATTTTGAATTCTCATGGCCAAAGTCGGGGGGGGGGGGGGGAAGATTTAAAATATTTATTTGCCCTTTGCAATCAAGGCACCACGTTTGGAAATGAGGAATCCAAAGAGTAGCTTTCATAAGCAGTCTGATAGGTACGGATAAAGAGAATGACGGCGCTACCTGACCAAAAGAAAAACACGGCAGTAATGAGACTTCTAAGCAGCCTGCTGCAATCCAAATCAGCTCCTTTAAATACTTCATTAAGAGAGCAGAGGTTTTCTTTCATTAGAGGCAAGCATTCCTCATGCTAGAAAACCCCTGCTCAGATGCTTCTATAAATATTGTGAGGTCCACTGGAGGATACATTTCCAAGTGCCTGTTTAGCATCAGGTGCCTAGCTGGAGAAGCTTAATACTTAGAGGTGGGAGGTCAGCATTTAGCATTGCACTACGTGCTTTTACTAGCTTCCTATTTATTTCCAAGCACAGATACAGAATGGTTGCTTTAATTGATAAAACTGCAGGTGGCTGAGCACCTTAGCTGCTGCAGAAGTCATCTCTCCCCATGTCCAATGGTTGGGAGTCTGGTCAGGGAAGTCTTTTCTGAAGAAAATTTTAACCCTACCAACCTCATGGATTTAAGACCTAGAATTTGATGCTAGATTGCCCTGGCAGACAGAAAAGCAGCCTATTCAGACTTTTCCTGGGCACAGCGTGAGAGCTGGGCAGCTCTCATTGACAGTTATTTATAATTAGATGGTATTTTAAAATAGTATCCAAGTAAACATGCTCAGTCCTCTCATTATATATCCCAAGTCCTAAAGAGACACTATGC
Source organism: Aptenodytes patagonicus (assembly GCF_965638725.1). Taxonomy (NCBI): domain Eukaryota; kingdom Metazoa; phylum Chordata; class Aves; order Sphenisciformes; family Spheniscidae; genus Aptenodytes; species Aptenodytes patagonicus. Next base: position 48,912,842 of record NC_134950.1, on the reverse strand, counting down.
TGCTTTGTGTTGCACAGCAGTGATCCCTGTTTGAACTTGGGGCATCTTGGACAAGCTCCCAATTAAAAATAAAGTAGCCCAAATGCAGGAGCTGCTCAAGCATCGTTTTCTTTGGCTTTGAAAGAACTCATCATTACACTTTAATTTGTCTCTGATTTTTTTGCAGCCTGGGTTAAGGATGGAATAAAAATAGCTGGAAGCAAGCAAAAGTTCAGCTCTGCTCTGAAGTCGGGTTGCCACCTGGCTGCTTGCCCAGTGGCCTGGCCCATCTCCCCGTGCCCTCGGAGACCGCACAGGCACTAATTGATTGTGCACACACGGCGCCCGCTTGTTGGGCCTGCCGTTGCCTTTACATTTTAGCTGTGTCCATCCCACCTCTTCTGCTCAACCTGGAAAGATTCAAATATCACTAATAAGAGGGTAATGCCTCTTCAAACACGGGCTGACCGCATACATGCACAGAAATTTTGGATGTTCAACTGTAATTAGGCACCTGTTTGGTTTGGTTACATACTCGTACAGTATGAGTATCTGAGCAATATGAGAATACTAACAAGAGGAATGCAATCAAAGCTGCACCCAATTCTTTTCTCATCAAGAACAGTCCTAATCCTGAATGCAATTTATTTCCATTGTTTCAGAGAAATCTACACTTAAACTGTAAGTTATAAAAAGAATGGCTTTGTTTTTAATAAACATAAGGGATAAGTGAATAACATCCCTTTGATAATACTTTTACCATCTCAAGAAGGCACAAAAAGAAAAAAATAAAACCCCTCCTGTGAAGAGGAAAGCTTCTACTTTTGGTGAGCAGCAGGCAGAACACAGAGTGAAGAAAAGCCCATCATGCCTCACTTTCCCCTCGAGGGCACATTTATCTTTGCCCACAGGCCATTTGGTCTTAAGATATTTTGTTATATATTGACAGGAACCCAAATGATATTTGACAATGCAACCCATAAAACATGCAACAGAAATGATCTCCTCCTCCACTTGCCCTACATTCAGCTGCAGTGGTGTTGCAGCTTTCCTGTTTGTCTACAGCCACATCCTGGGTTCGGTGACTGCAACAACATGCGTGTGTAACTAGTCACATTTTGTGTTTTCATATGGAACCCTATCATCTCTCTGAGTCACATGTGCACCAATGCTTTCTGTATTTTCCTGCTATGACTATAATGTAGCTTCACATTTGGAGACTAAGACAGAAAAAAAGCCTGACCATAATGAAATTACATAAATGCAACTCAGCTATTACCCAATGTGTGTGGTTATGGCCCCCTTCAAAGAGGAAAAGGGGCATTTTGACCTTTTAATAAATAGAAGCCTGAACAAAACTGTTAAGAAAGAAGCAGGAATAGTTTAATGTTTTGGAAACCAGTCATCCACAAGGATATACACATAAGATTCTCCTTCTGGCTAGTCACATCATATAACAAATGGACAATTATTCTTGCAAATATACAGCACCTCCACTCACTTTCTGTAAGTCAAGCAAGCAGTCAGTGCTGGCTGACAAAAGGAAGCATTACATGCAAAGCCTACCAATTCACATTTGAGTCCTGCCAGCAAAACTCCCTTTACTGAAGTTAAACCAAACAACATGTCAACAGCAGAGTGTAAGACTCCACAGAGGGAGATCCCATCAGTACTTAAAGGGGGCTTATAAGAAAGATGGCGGCAAACTTTTTAGCAGGGCCTGTTGCGACAGGACAAGGGGGAATGCCTTTAAACTAAAGGGGGGGAGATATAGACTAGATATAAAGACGAAATTTCTTACGAGGGTGGTGAAACACTGGCACAGGTTGCCCAGAGAGGTGATGGATGCCTCATCCCTGGAAACATTCAAGGTCAGGTTGGACGGGGCTCTGAGCAACCTGATCTAGTTGAAGATGTCCCTGCCCACAGCAGGGGGGTTGGACTAGATGACCTTTAGAGGTCCCTTCCAACTCAAACTATTCTATGATTCTATGATATAAACCACCTCTCTGCAGTGAAGCCCAGAACACCTGTCTCCCTCCAACAGCAACGAGTTGCAGTTCAAATTTCTGGTCTCAGTGACCAGAAATTTTCAAGTCTCTAGAAGTGTCTGAAATAACTTTCCCTGCTTGCTTTCTCACCTCTGGTAGCACATACACAACTGTCACTCCTGGTACACGCACAGCCGAAAATCATGCTGCTGTCTGGTCCTAGAAACACCCCGACTTCCTCCAACTTGAGGGAAAAGAAGAGGGCATGGAGGGATGGAGAAGCAGAGTTTGCACAGGAGCTGTAAGAAGCTGGAGGACCGGACAAGAACACAACAGCAATGTGCCAGTAGTGCTGGAAGAGGTGAAAGGAAGTACTACCCTACTTGAAGGCAAGAAAGGATAACAGAAAAACGGAAGAAGCTCCTTGTACTGCTCCATTCTGCTACTGCTAGACAGTACTGGGTGTTTTACCTTACAGCAACCTTGGAAATGACTGCAGATAACTTGCAACACCTACTGGAAGCCCACAAGTGCAGGACAGTAGCCTGGGGGATGGACTGAATGATACAGACTGGAGCCAAGGGCTCTTTGAATCCAACCATGCCCCAAAGGGACCCACTGAAAGATGCAACAGGAAAGCTGGACAAGCAGAAAAGATGTGTGCACATGTGCCTTTCCCCATCCCCCCTATATAAAAAATTTCCTTCATCTTCCCACCCCAATCTTCTCTCTTTCTTCTCCAAAATGGTGAGGTGCCAGGAAGCAACAAGAATAGTCAGTGCTTGCTTTTGGTGGGGCAAGTAAGTAAAACTGCCAGTTGGAACAACAACAACAAAAAAGCTGCAAGCAGAAAAACAAACACATGGGAGGGGGTATCCGAGCGTTTGTGAATTACTTTGAAATAGTTCTGGAAGTAATTTAGTAGCTGAGTATTTAGACTTTATGACTCTTACAAACCCAGCTGCAAGGCGAGCATGCTCCGTTTCAGTCCGGCAGCCCAGCTCGTTTCAGCGCTCGGCAGCAGCCATGGCAGCATGACGAGGAGCGGGGGGACGCTCAGATAACGCCAGCAGGCACAATTTTGAAATGACTGCTTAGGGTACACACAGGGACCTTCCTCCACTAGTACCCTCGGGTCGGTCTTGGGCACACAGTCTCTCCCTTCAGGACAGAGTGAATAAGCAGTTTAAGGTGGTTAATCTTTAGACTCTCTCCAACTAGCCCGTATCCTTCTTGCAGAGGGGAACCATGTCCCAACGCAGCCTCGCGTCCAACACCTCGTCTTCAGAGGACGCACACCCCTGCACCGCACCCCAGCCGGCGGCTGCAGCCCCCCGGCCTTTCCCCGGAAACCTGCCACCCACCGAGCTACGTCCTCACCCACGCCAGGCACATGTTTTGCCACAAAGACGCAGAGACAGCAAGCAGAGCTGTGTGTGGCACGCACTGGCCTGTCGAAGGGGGCTTTTCAGCTTACTCAGCTTTTCTTCCCACTCCCCCAGCTCTGACTGTAAGGAAAAACTCCCCAACTTCCTCGCCGCCACCACTTTACCAGAAAGGTTTCCCCTGCTCGTTTCACAAATACAATTGCAGCATGTTGTGTTTTACGTAACATTTACATTTGAGTCACTAAAGTTCAGCCCTGGCATGAGGCAATTCCAGTATCAACTTCATCAGGTTGAGCTCTCAGGCATCTTCCAGCCTCCGAGACCATATTTAAATCTTTATCCTTGGTTCTCTTTAGGGGCCCAGCGACATCCTCCCAGGCCAAGGAAACACGCATGAGTCTGAGTTCTCCGTGATTACAACTTGCACCAGTTATTACACCAGGAAAGAAAAAGCCAAAAACCAGAAGGGCACTTTTCAAACAATCTTGCATTTCCTGAAGGTTTGCACCTCCCGGAAGCTCCAAATGACCTTCCCCGCCACAGCAAGATTTGCTACTTTTCATGGTAAAATCACCATCCACTCCTCTGCTGAGAGCATGCCAGCTCTTGCCTGAGTGTGCATATGCTGTGGCCCCTGGCACAGGGGTCCCCAGGCCCCTTGAACCCACAGCTCCAGCAGCTCTCACTGGTCACTTTGGGTCTGCATCGCAGCTTGATCCAGACACTCGCTGTGCGTTTTGCAGGCTCAGGAGCAGCTCTGTCCATACAACGGGCTTGGTCTGCAAATGCCTGTAGGATTTGGCAATTCTTGCTCCCCACCTGTAACCTTCATAACATCTCCGTGATCATTTCTCCCACTTACAGTCAGCCACTGCAGTAGCTGTTGGTGTTAATGCCTCGTATGAGCTAAATGCAGTTACCTCTCTCTCCCCACCCTCCCCGACAGACACTCCACTGACCTCTTTCTGAAGGCCAAGTTTCTGATCGCTCCTTTGCACAAACTGAAAATCAAAGTGAACTACGGGATGAGGAGGCTGGACTCCAAACCCTCCCCAACCCCAGGAAGACATTTCAAACCCCCAGCACACAGCAACGAGCCCGACGGGGCGATACACCATGCAGCAAGCAGTACAGGAGATAGAGACATAGCAGCTCTTCTTGCTGATGCAATGCCTCAGCCAAGTGTGCAGGTGCTCTGGCAAAGCTGCGATATTAACAGTTTTATGCTGACATGCACACCACCACAGAGACTGCAAAGCAGACGTGGCCCCAATCCTCAGCAAAGACACACTCTTCAATCTGCTTATGCACCTCGATTTTACATTTCTGCACTAGGCCTTCAGATCAGCAGGTTTGGCTTACAGGTGAAGGTGCAGCGAAGTTAGCTCCACAAGCTTTTCACGCTGTAAATGGTATGAAAATCACAGACCACAAATGCTACGTAAAACTTGTTCCAAAGGGAAGCACCATTAAAAGCAAAAATTTCAGACTTGAAAAATTGGCTGACTGGGTTTTATGAAGGTTGGTTTTGAGTCATATGCAATCCACATTAAGATGATGAATATTTTCCTATAGGGGAGAGACTTAAGCTTCCCTAATCCAACCAACTTGTTACTCCTAATGCCAAAAGGGAATACAGCAACACCCATGCCCTTCGCTGCTGACAAACCACCGCTGGAATGACTGGAACACGCTGTAGCTCTTCCCACAACTTCCATTGAATCCTGGAGCACCACACCACGTTGTCCAATATCCTCCAGCACTTCGTCTTGGCATACTCCCTGGAGTTGCCTTTGCTGGGCTATTACAGGGAGTGCCAATTCACGTAATAACCAAAGCCAAGAACACCTAGTCCCAAAACAGCACTTACAGACAAAGCATAAAACAACAAACCCCTTCTTTCCTAGGCTAGACTTGTAGCATTCCTTACTACCGTATCTTGCAACAGCAGCGTATGATTCATCACACCACATTTGTTTTAAGATTAAGGGCTTTACTAACTGTTCAAGACACCTTAACTCCTTTGATTTTATGTATATCTTGTGCCTTATCTGAAAGCTACATGTAATTTAAATGTGGGGGGGGGAGGGGAGGGGGGAAGCCAAGGCACTAAGCTTCCTCTAGGACTTCATCCACGGATTTAAAGTTATAGCACTTGAATTCCAGTTAAGAAGAGACTAATGGTGTTTCACCTTTCAATACCTGAACTACAGAATTACCCAGGAAGAGTTTGTCCAGGTATATACACAAAGGCTGCACCTAACAGAGCCAAAACTTTAGAAGTTGAAAGAAAGAGCTATAAGTTTCACACCTTGTATGGCAGAAAAGAATATGAACATTTATTAAGTATGTAAGAAATAAGAGCAAGGCAACTGTTCTGCATCTTAGCAGCCCTACCACACTACCAAGGATCCAGTGTAGTGCAAATGGCATACTGGTTAAAGAACATGCAGTATACACTATTGTACATCAAATCATTGCCAAACGTGAAAGCAGCTCAAAGAAATAATGGATTTTTAGGTGTAAAATGGGTATGCTGCTGAACTCTATCTGCCTCATTGGAAGCCTGTGCTACTCCTGGGAATAGGTGTTGCCAAGTTACTGGCCTCCATTTCCAGGAGGGCACTATAATCTTCACAGACACCCTTCGGTAGCTGCAGATTTTAAATGAATTAAAAGCTTTTTCACTAAAATGTTTCTGGAACACATCTCTGCCAGCAGAGGAAAAGAAAGAAAACCAAACAACCAAAACAAAAGCCCAGGAGCAGTGGTTAGTGGCAACCTGTCAATTGTTTTTTCACTCAATTGTCTTGACGGAAACAGCAGACCACAAGGTAAAGGAAGAAGGAAGAGGAAGCAAGGAGGAGATGCTACTGAGATTATACTTTAATGGCAGAACACACAGTATGAACAGTTGGAGTTTCAAAGCTGCTCAGCACGTAAGGAAGAAATCAAGCCATGTGGATAAAGTATATCTTGAGGATTTTTGCCTTCAAATCAGAGACACTTGTCTGTCTGCCCAATATATGAGAACTGCCACCTACCACACCACAGTACGCAACAGACAGCCACACCTAGAGTGGGAAATCAGATCACGGCCATTGCCCAGGGTCTGAGCATATCTGAAACCTCTTTCTCGGTCCACTCAAAAGCTTTGCCCTACCCCCACATGATTCCTTTTAAAGATTTATTCAATAGCAGACTACTGAGACACCCTGCACTAGCTTCTCGAAAAGAAGGAGGTCATTCAATACAATTAAAGCACGGATAGCAGCATTCAGACCTTAAAAGAATAAGTCTCTTTGTAGTTTCAAAGTATTGTTCAGCTGCACAGATAACCCGCATTTGTAGAGTGACGCAATATGAAATTTTCATTATGTACATGGCCACACTGTTCTATTGAGTACGATGTTCTTTGATAAGCTGCGAGGGTACTCAGTTTCCAGATATTTGGAACTGGAATAAGCCCTACAGTAATGTGCTGCAGGGAACAATAGTCCCCTGAATGTGACTGGGGTAGACAGATGTCACCATGAAAAGTTTTGAAGTGGGAGAGAAAAAGAGAACCTGAAATAAAATAAGTAAGTAAATAAAATCTTTTCATCTCCAGGAGCAGTAGCAGCACAAACTCACTATTCACCCACTGCTGATACTCAGAAGAGTTCACTCAGGGGTAAGAAAGAAGAAATCACTCTTTAAATTTGTTACCTATTTTATAGATTTTTTTCTTTCTTTATAGCCACTAATTCTGTCATTTCATCTTACAATAACCACACATTTACAACACATGGAGAAGAATTTCCTTTGGAGTCTCAGTGGCTCATCATGATCCATGGTCTCCCTTTCAGAAAGGTTCAGCGTGGTTTCCCCACCATGCACAGTAGGGAATCACTTCTCTACGAGTTGAGGACAGTGCCACTATGTTTGATCCCAAGAGCACCAGTTTCCATACCATTTTTTTTTTTTTTTTTAGAGCATGTAGAAATAGGTTTATCCCTTGTGAAAAATAAATAAATAAAATCAGAGGACCACATGCCCTCTTAATTCCAGAAACTTTAGTCTTTGTACACAAGCTGTGAATTTCTGTGAACTCTTCCAGTTCATACCCAGTCTGTGGGTGAAAACTACCACTACCTACTAGCTGCTCTTTACTCGTGGAAACACAGCAACAGCAGCAGGGGGAAAGGGAGTCCCACTATGAAAAAGAATGACAGACTCTTGGAGTCCGAAGGGAGCAGTGAGCTTATGAAGAAAAGCTCGGCCTGAAGGTCAGCTATTGCTTTGCATAGATTTTCCAGATCTTAACCTTGATAGCATTTCTCTTTTACCCTCCAAAGGTATCCTCAGAAAAATAATTACCAGAAATTTAAAGCCCTGAGATAATCACACACAACATCATTTCAGCATGAGCAACAAAATACAGTCATAGCTTCACTTTTAGCCATTTCTACCAATGATCTGAAGACAGCCAACCCAAGCCTCGCGCACATCCGTGTTTTCTCCGAGACCAGTGACGCTCACCTTTTGCCCTGTTGCAACAGCCACACTCCGGTAAGATCTTTCTGCTGCAGGTTCCCAGAGCAAAATCTTTTCCCCACTGCACCCACCCATAAGCCTCTCGGTGTCACCAGGGTGGGATTCAGCTGCGACAACGCAGATCAGGATCGGGGGGGGGGGGGGGGGGGGGGGGGGGAGGCGAGGACAGGAAAAACACAGCACAAAGCTCGTTCCTCTCTTGCTCTTCGAGTCTTGCTTCTTTTCATCTGAAACAGCCCACTCAGTGAATTCCACAGTGTAAGATAAAGTCCATTCATTTTCTTTGGTACGGTGTTTAGCACTCTTCTAGCAGTTTTGTATTTGAGTTATCCTCTAGAAATATTTAAGCTGTTATAAATGTTGGGAAAAAAACCCACAGAAAAAACATTTGCTTCCTCTCAAGAGTGACAGCTTTTTTTTTTCCCCAGTCTATTTGTTCAATCAATATAACAATATTCACCAGCAAAATATTAAAACACATGAACAGATTAAAACAAACAAAACTTGACTTATGACTTAACAGCATCCAAAAGCATAACCTGGAATACAACTAAACAGTCTTAAAACTTCATCTGAAAAAACAGAAGTTGACATATTTATCATTTCTAGATGGATAAGGTAGGCAGTGTTGCCTAACTACTTCCAACTATATCTTGACAGACTACTTCCTCCCATTCCTCCTTTATCCCACACCATCAAGAAACCCCTCCCTTCTTAGCAGAGGACCAAATTTAGTGTGCATAAATATTTCATAACTTCATCTTGTCAAGAAATCAAACTGTACTACTTAAGGGCATTCTTCCAGGAGCTGCACATCCATACTCGAAGAATAAAACTGCATTCATCATACCCATTCTCCCCCTTCAAACTGAAAAGCCTGAAGGTGAAGCAACAGTGAAAATCTGGAGATCTTGTGTGGGTATCATCTAAGAATGTTATCTGCTGAATGCTAAACTCCATTAAGAAACGTAGAAACAACACAGTAAGGTTGGCATCTTCTGAAGAAAATACATCTCCAGCTTTTCAATCCTCTTCCACATCCTGGTCCTCCAGAAGAAATGGATTCTTCTGTGGCTTTCACAAAACCTCATGATGACTGAAACAACCAGCCTAGAAACAACCCGCTGCTACAGACAGAGAAGCCGACCATGAAATCAAAAGGTGACTGGAGACAGACATCTACAGGTGGTTTGATTTCCAACAGCACAAAACACATGCAGCTTCCACTGATCTGGAGAGGAATTCAGCACCTAAAGAAGAGACGAGGCCATTTCTGTGCAAGTGAACCCTGACCTGTCGATGAGTATCTGCAGGCTGTACCTGCAGTGGTGGGGAGGAAACAAGAGCTGCATCCTGATAAAACTGGCACAAGACGCTACTTTGTTAACAGAGGTAGTCTTAAACTTCCTGAGCACTGGATGACACACATTTGGATTTGACTCTGCATTTACTTTCTTCAGTATTGCATCAAGAAATTCTCTGACAGAGCTCCACTTGTTAGCTTTGCAAGAGAAGGACAGGGATGCAGAGCAACCATCCTGGGACAGCAGGTGCTCCAGTCATTTCCACAAACATTGCACATTCCCAACTTTCCTCCTTTAGGAGGCTATCCACTGATTCATGGTTGCTTTCTCCTATTGCAAGACAACCTCTTTTAGACATAGCAAAAGTATTCTCTTCGTACCACCAAGACCATGGCGTCTGTGTTTTTTATAAAATATTGATTCGTCTGCTATCTGTAGTCCCAGAAGTTAAAAGGTGCGTCCGTACGAGTAGGTAAAAGCAGACCCAAGAGCCTCTGCCTGCACGCTGAACTGGCCAGACCTCAACCAGCTCCAACCCAAAGCCCTTAGCACAGCGTTATACCTGAGCCTGCCTCCTAGCAGGGTTTAGCGTGGGGTTGAACCATTACTCGCAGGACACCTACACCAACAGCTGCCTCATGTCTGGCCATCTCAGGGCACGGGCGAAAGAGCTCAGGTCTGTTTACATCCACTTGCCTGTGCATATGCTTCAAGAGTGGCACATGGGACAAAGCAGCTTTTGCACAAAATCCACAACATCTTCATCTCCCCGACAATTATGGGATATTCCCGTCACCAAGTCTGACACAAGACCAAAGAAAAAAATTACTTGCTTCAAAACCCATAACTTTCTCTACCCACACAGCTCTTTCAGGTCCCTTCCAATGAAGCAAGACAACAAGAGCGGGGAGATTGGGAAGTATAACACGCAGAGAGGGAAATTAGTAAGTCATCAATACATACATCCTGTTAAAGCCTGAATCACTGCCAGGAATCTCAAGTAAATTGACAGCCTTAAGTGCAGTGACTGGAGGCCATCTTAGCTGTTTCTAGTGACAGAAGATATTACCACGAGGAACTCCTTAACATACCAGCTTTGCCATTCTCACAGGACAATATACATTCGACTGTATGAAAAACAGCTGCAGTTAAAAAGGCAAAGAAGCTTTTCTTTAAGCTGCTCCCGAGTGCCAGCTCTGAGGAAGCACTACAAGGGATAGGAAAAGTACTGCATAATCAAGGGACAAAGTCAAAAAAGTCCTGGCTTGAATCATCACTGGATTATGGGAACCGCAGTTAAGTAATAAACCAATCCTGGTCTTGACCTGCACACCGGGGAGTAACAGAGGACGATGCCTGCGCTCATTTTTAACTTTTCAAATCAATACAAAACTTTGTAAGAGAACTGTTCTATTATGTCATGTAAGTACAAGGTGACTTCATAAGCTAATGAATTAAAAAGCCTGGAAATTTTTCCTGTTGTGAGTTATCTTCTGCATTCTCTTAGAGACGGGAGAGTTGGACAGTTTTCATGGAGCTACCACGCAATGCACATACAGACTATTATAAAGCAGCTGCCTGAGCCTTTATAAAAAATTCCCCGTATTTCCCCAGTTCTCTGTGCTGACACATTACTTTCTAAGACACGTATCTAGGAAAGGTAAAAAGCTGCTGTCATAGCTATTCTGCTAGACTAGTTTCTTATTTCCTGGAGTAAACAGAAAGCTGCAGACTTAGAAACTGCAGGTGAGCACCCAAGTGAACAGTAATAAAAAGTTATCTGGAGACTGTAAAGGCTTCTTACGTTACTCCTCTTTTTACAGGTCCGTGGCTTTTTTAGTGAAGTGTAACATTTGGGATTTAGCCCACTTAGCTATTTAATATCCCTTATTATTTGGCCTTGGTGTAGCATCGCTTCCTCACAATACTGGGTCTCCAGTACTGAAGACTGCCCTTCTACGTTTTAATTTGAGACTTCGAGGACCTTTCTCAGGGACAGGCAGCTGACAGCAAACAGGCTTCACCGGGGTCCCCTGGACACACACGGTAAGGGGGCGGGGGGGGGGGGGGGGGGTATTACCCAGATATTTTGATGCAAAGCGACGCACGGACTCCGGTGGAAGTCGAAGCCTTGCACCGACAGCCGGTAACGGCAGACGTCGGTATAAGGACCGCACGGAAAGTACTCCGGGGAGCCGCGGGGCTCTCCGGCTCCCTCCAGCCGCGGGAGGAAAGGGGGTGCACCCGGGGGTCTGACAGCCCACCCCAGGAGCGGCCCCCGCCGCCCGCCCCGCAGCCCGGCGCCCGCCCGGCCCCGCTCCCCGCCAGCCGCCGGGCAGAGCCGGCCGCCCGCCGCCCCACGCACCGCTGTCCAGCCGGGCGATCTGGGGGAGCCGGTAGGTGCTGACGAGCAGGTCCAGGGGGACGGCCACCGCGCTCCACTTCACGTCCTTGAGGCTGCAGCCCAGCGGCGGGCCGGGGTCCATCTTCCCGGCCCGGGGAGGGGAGGGAGGGGAGCCAGACAGGCAGCGCCGGCGAGGTGCTCCCACCCGGCGGGGCTGCGGCCAGCGGAGACGGGGACGGAGGGAGGGAGCCCGCCTCGCTCAGCGCCGGCCGCCCCGGGACATGCCGGGCTAGGCAGAAGGGGAGGCCCGCCGGGCGGCTGCTGCTGCTGCTCCCGCCGCCCCCCGGGACCGGCTGGGGCCGCCCGCTGCCGCCGCCGCCGCGCCTGGCCCAGGAAGCGCCATCCCAGCACTGACTAATCAACAGGGTGCGAGCAACGCCTGCGCAGCTGCCGCTCCTCCCCGCGCCGAAAAGGAAAGTGCCGGGCTGCCCGCCCGGCGGGGATCGCCGCCGCTGCCGCCGCCGCCGCCAAGCCTGTCCCTCTCACTCCACCCTCCGACCGCTCTCCCGACGTGCAGCCCGCCCGCCGCCGCGCAGGGCCCCGCCGGGGGGAGCCGTCGGGCGGCCCCGCAGGTGTGTGTCCCCACCCCGCGAACCGCCGGGGCTGGGAAAGCGCGGGGAGACCCTGGCAGCGCAGCGGCCAGGCAAGGTGCGCGCTTTAATGGCCCGCAGGTCTGCGCGCAGGTTGGAGACTCTGGCGTCTCTTCGAGCACATGGATTTACACGTGCTGCTTCCCTGCAAAAGGGGACGGAGATCCGTCTGCATGCGCGTTTGCATTTACAGTTGGTAGATAAAATGTCTCGCTTCATTTATCAGTGCAATTTTGAGCAAGTGGGTTGCATTGCATCTTTGCACTATTGAATTCAGCATAGGAACTTTGCCTGTGAAATTCATCCTACGTTAAAAAAATCCAATTAGATGGCACTGATTATATATCTGTTACTTTAGTTTTCACCTGTGAACCATGGATGGGTATTTGAAGTATGAAGAGTAGTGCGTAGAAGTTAGAAGAAAATCTTCGACTTACTTCCATCATTGTTACTGCACATGCAAGTATTACATATATTGTGTATTCGAGGGTCTTCAGACCACAGGAAAATCTAAAATCAACCACTAGTTCTCTTTTCAAAGCGGCTTATGTGATGAAGTCTTATGTGGTCTTTGTAAGATATTTTATTCAATGTTATCATTTTTTATGCATTATCTCCAGACTGCTAGACTGCAGAAACTCTGGGAAATTAAACCAGAAAAACTAACTCCTGGGTGGTTGCACTGTACTGTGCTTAAGTTTATTTTGTTCACTTTTGTGTCAAAACTGTTTATTTTATTGCAGTAAACTTGGCTACGTTTAAGGCTGTACTGTTGACTAGAAACATAAAAGTGCCTTTCAGTGATTTGTAAAACGACTGAAAACATCCGCAGCTAACATCTCTCCCCAGGCTCCATCTTCCGCGGTATCTGTCTTTGAGACCGCTGGGGATGGCAGAGCGCGGGGAAGAGCTGTCGCACGAAGAGCTCTCCTGCCGCTCGCCCTTCCTCACGCGCCTGGTGAAGGGCCAGCCACTGCTGCGTGCCTTTGTAACTGCTGGTGCCAGCAGCACCGCGAGCAAAAGGAGGGCCGAGACAGACACGCTCTTGTTCTGCTCTGCTGCAAACAGAGACTGGGACTTTATCCATGCTCTCCAAGATGAAACAAAGACTGTGGAAGCCAGCCGGCACAGAGGATTACAGAAAACCCAAGTTATCTTGCGTTAAATGGATCTGGATTGGTTTGAACCTCATCCTGATGTAGGTCCATGCTTTAGCTACGCAGTTTGGCACTGGGATTTCTCAGCACTATGAAAAACCTTCCGTCTCTACGCTCAGTCACGCTGCTGTTAGATCCTACCTACCAGAATAGTCAGCTTTAAAAATATGACACTGGATTTTTTTTTCAAAGTAGCTTCCCTTTTACAAAGTTCACCAAATGCTTTGAACAACTTAAGGGAATTAAGCTATTGAAGTGCAAAGTAATATAATAGCTAACGGCATTATTGTTGAAATATGGAAAGCAAAAGCATGGTTTTAACTTGTTCAGGTTTGACGAGGTTATTGGGTGCAGTGTACAAGGCAAAGCAGATCAGGTCAGACTGGGATTCACCAGGACTTGAAGCGCTAGTCTGTCAAGAATTGTTTTTAAACACTATCTTGGGTACCATTAATTCCCGGATAGATACCGTCTCACTGCGTATGCTTCTCTCAGACATCGTGCACTTCAGCTGTCTGGGAAGAAATGCATCTTTCACACAGAAGTACTTACTGCTCATTTTTCTTTAAAGATTTTTTCATTCTTCAGAAGGTTTTAGATGTCCTATGGCTTTTAAGTCTTTCTTCGTATAACCATGTTTTGTGTTCTCTCCAACCACTGGAAACCCAACCCACTCTTACCCGTCCTACTGGAACAAGATTCATTTTTTTAAAATGTAACTTCTAGATACTATCTAAATTTCATGCAGTTATTTCCAGGCAAAGAGATACCGTAAAGCTTACTAGTATTTAAATGTCTCACTGGAGCTCTTGGAGTGACTTTGTTATGGGTCCTAACTGTACTATAGCTCAACCTCCTTGAAATATATTCTAATATTACATACACAGTATTCAAATCACCAGCACATACAAATCTCAGACGATTTCTTGTTTTAACTGCACCTTATGTATAATTAACACTTTAGATATAATAATTCCTCTGATGTCTAGCAACATCTTAGTCCCTTAGTGTGATCTCTTACCAGTCTCCTACTGGTGCAAAATGCTAAGGAAGCCATCAGACGTCGAGAGGAATCCCTGTGAGCAGATCCGCCTCAGGACCGGGGCCTCAGTTACACAACGTCTTAGGTTTTGTGTCTGTGCCTTTCAAGCAGTGTTCAGAGACAGCCTTTATGTATCAGCAGCAAATTGTTGCCATAAACCCATAAGCAGTGGCAGGGGGACTCAGAATAATTCCTGAAATTATTCTTAAATGCATTTTGAATTGACTGACTTTCATGTTGATTTCACAACACGCTTATGCAGCAGGCTGTAAAATCTCTAGTATATATTTACTGCCAATAAAATGATTTTTAAAGCATTTCAGATCATCATCAGTTCACATCTATGCTAACATTTGAAATGGAGATGTTCACAACAAACTGATTTTAGTATGAATCTGGTAACATGCTTTACACTCTAGTAGGCATACACCAAATAAAACTCCGAGCCTTATACAGTAAGTTCCATGTGAAGCCACCATTGTCAGTATTTCTTTAAAAACCCCCATGAATTTGCATTCCTTCTTCCTACATGTGATTTGCCTTTATATCAAAGGCCTGATTTTCATAATAAGTATTTACAAGTCAAATGGGAAACAACAGGAGATGCAGTGATCATTTCAGAATCAGATCCTAAATACCTACCTTTCTCTGAGGCGAGGGGGAAAGGGAAAAGAGAACAACGCATTTGATATAGTTGATGTCTGTGCATCTCATGTTTGAAAGAGAACACTAATCCTGTCTTACTGGCAAAATCCAAGCAATCTTTGCTCATGCAAGGCATTCTAAAGAGATCTGAGGGTCTGGTGTGAACATGCACTTTTTATCTTGTACTTCACCGTAAGAGGTGTCCTCCTTTTTCCAGTCAAATCCCTTATTTAACCTTTATTTATTCTAAAAATTCCATCTGTGGGAATTTGTGCGATGCTGTCATCCAGCCAGCTTTGGAAAGAACTAAATGAAGACGACGCTCTCAACTTACACCCTGTTTTCTAGTTGAGAAAATGCCTCCAAACACGGAGTGTTCCAGTTTGGTGGGAGGTGTTTTGGTCCTTTCTAGTGAGAATGGTGGTTTCTCCCCAGTGGCACACTCCTGTGAATGTAGTCCACAATGCATATGCTTAGAAAAAGGCAGTTGCTTTGCTCCAGGAGAGGAAAAAATGCGAAGAGGAGAGCACTCATGCGACCTGGGGTGTTAGGTGAAGCATGCTTGCACCAGCTAGCAAGGGTGAGGCATCCTGCAAACATTGCATGGGAACCTAAATATTTGCGTCTCCCTAAGGTGGGCCAGTGACTGGATCATACCTAAGCCACAAGTAGTAGAAAACACTGCAAGAAGGAAAAATGTATAGAAGAAATTCCTGTATTTGAAATCCTGATTAGCTATACAGAGAAGAAATTAAAATTACGAATGGGTCTGACCCTCTTTTATCTATTTTCATTGTTAGGAAGACGAGGAAGAACTAAATGGAGACTTAAAACTCAGAGAACTAGTAGCTGAACTTCTGCAAGTTCAGGACAGCTTCAAGTTCATCAGAGATCCACTGCTGAAGGCAAAACTGCAGAATTTGATCTACACAGAGGAAGGAGAGGAAGTGAAATAAAGACTAACTTGGCTGAATCATAAGATCTTCAATGACCTGAAAGAAAGTAGAGAGTAGAATTACTAAATTATGAATAAATGTATAGACTATGTATGGACAAACCCAGAAAGATAAGGTCCCAAAACGTTAGAAAATTGGATTTAAAAGATAGCAAGGATGTTGGAAAGATGCATAGTGAGATGACCAAGGAAAAAACTGGTCTGTTAATCCATAGAGGGGGAAATCCATGTAATCATCACCTAATGATTGGTGATGCTGAGACATCAGTATCCTTAATGCCTTTTTTAACCTCAGTCTTCCATTTAAGAAGGCAGATGTGATTTCACTACTAGCACCACTGACAAAAGTCTAAGAGCTTAGGCTAGAAAAATGAAGAAATAGACTGGAAAATACTTAGTTAAGTTAAAGATTTTTGGATAGACTGGACCTGATGAAACTCCCTTAGGGTTCAAGCAATGTTAGAGCTCCTAGTGACTATCTCCAAGAATCAACAGAGAATGAGTGAGGTTCCAGAAAACTCGAAAAGGATTGCATCTCTCTCAAAGGGTGGAAGGAAAGAGCTCTACAAACTGGTTAGCTGAATTTCTACTTAAAAAAAAAAAAAAAAAAGATTACAATGGGTAATCCAACCATTTGCAAGAATCTAGAAAGTAAAGATATGAGAGGTAACAGCATGGGTTTGTCAGTAACAAATAATACCAGATCAGTCTGGTCTACTTCTATCAGATGGTAACAGGCCTTGTGGATAGGGTAGAAAGAAAGAGGATCATACGGTTTCATATAATATGCTCTTAACTGAAAAAAAAATATGGTCTAGTCAAGTATATAAGGTGTTAGAGCGTGTCCAGAGAAGGGCAACGAGGCTGGTGAGGGGTCTGGAGAACAAGTCTTATGAGGAGCGGCTGAGGGAACTGGGGTTGTTTAGCCTGGAGAAAAGGAGGCTGAGGGGAGACCTCATCGCTCTCTACAACTACCTGAAAGGAGGTTGTAGCGAGGTGGGTGTCGGTCTCTTCTCCAAGTAACTAGCGATAGGACGAGAGGAAATGGCCTCAAGTTGTGCCAGGGGAGGTTTAGATTGGACGTGAGGAAAAATGTCTTTACTGAAAGCGTGGTTAAACATTGGAAGAGGCTGCCCCGGGAAGTGGTTGAGTCCCCATCCCTGGAGGTATTTAAAAGACATGTAGATGAGGCGCTTAGGGACATGGTTTAATGGACATGGTGGTGTTGGGTTGACGGTTGGACTCGATGATCTTAGATCAACCTTAATGATTCTATGATTCTATAAAATGAGTGCAAAATTATTTGGAAATAATTAGTACTCCCAAGCTGAAAGGATACATTGAATGGGATTTCACTGAGGTCTATCTTGGATCCAGAACTATTCAGTACTTTCATCAACATCTTTGATGACTGAACAGAATACACTTATTCACATTTGGAGACCGTATCTACAGGAAGAGGCTCCAACTACGCTGGAGCATGGCATTACGATTCAGAAGGATCTTGGCAGATTGGAGAAACTGAAAAGCCACCAAATAAAGAGAAACAGAAGGTTCTACACATACAAAGGAATAATCAACTGCACAAGTACGTACCAGGATAAAAAAGCAGTTCTTCAGAAAAGAGATTACAGATCACAAGCAGTGCTAGGCTATCTTGCATTATACTGATGCTGGAATGCATAAATAGGAGTATCATAAATACAGTAACAAAAAAATAATTTTAATCTTTCCAGCCATTATTATTTAAACTAGCATGCTCAGTTTTCAGGTTTATGCTCCAGGATAGTTGAGAACCAACTCAAAGATATCGAGAGGAGAGAGACAAAAATGGCAAAGGATTCTGAGAACCCAAACTAGAAGGGAAGGGAGAAGGAACAGTAGTTCTCTGGCCTAAAGAGAAGAGAGAGGGCAGGCAGAGGTGTTCACCTACGTCAAGAGGAAAGAGAGAACCTGCTTTCCGTGTGTACCAGTTTAGGTTAGGTATTGGGAAACTTCCTGCTTGCCAAGCCAGTTAAGTAAGGCCTGTACGCCACTCAGAGGGACGGTGAAATCTCCATCACTGCAGCTCTCCAAACATCTTCCTGCAGCACAGCAGGGACAGCTGACCTGAGGCTGAGGTAAGACGAGGACCTAGACAGCCTCTCAATATCCCTTCCAGCACTATCTTCTTCCTCTGCTATGGTTGTAACTAAGGCAGGGATTATCCTTTGTTCCTTGTTTTCAGATTTTGCTCTAAATGCTAGCTTAAGTGACTGGCCACGATGAGTAGTCAGGAGCGCCTGTAAATATGTAGTTCTTCCCATCCTTTCGCATCCCTTCTGCAAGCATACTAAATGGCCTAGTGGCACAGTAACCTGGCAGTATGCTCAGGCACATTAGAGCCCACGTGCTTCAGAAAGCATTTTCCCGTCGAGCTCGCTGTCTCAATACCAAATTTAGTAATAATTTGATATTATGACAATCTGCAAACAGCCCTCAAAAAAGGAGTGGGCGTATTTCAGGAGGGTAGTGACATTCCAGAACAATAAGCCAGTGGAGTTAGTTATTCTGGATGTGCTGGGATAGCTCACAACACAATTTTGCACAGTAGTATTATTCATTCACAAGTGGTGATAAAACAATTAAATTTAATAATCAGCAAGAACCACCTCTCCCAGGCAAAAAAAAATTAATAGAAAGACAATATAATCACCACAATTCTTCAGATTTCCCAACTTGTGTTTGTTTTGTGCATGTCCTGCAGGTTTGATTTGTGTTCTCTTTGCTTTGGAGTAAAGAGAAAGAAACTGGCATCCTGATTCTGCCCTCATTTAAATTTAAATAAAATCTGATATGCTCCACTGAAATTAAAGCTGTTACATGCCAGTATAAAACAGATCTAAATGAGCAGAAGCAGATACCCGATGTATTTTACTTTAAGAAAATAACATAAATACCTCACAATATCTAACAAGCACTGCATACCCTTTTAATACTGTGATCATTTATGACAAAAGGAAAATGCAGGTACGCTGCTAACACCCGCATGAATTATTTTATAGAATGATAAAAGTTTATATTAGCAAGATAATTATTACTGGATGCATTCTGTTGTTCCATGTTTTCTGCCTTCTAAGGAAGGTTCAGCTTCAGCAACATACTGATCTTGTATACGGCTTGTTCTTTTCTCTCAGCCCTCACCTTTGCAGCCTCCCTGTTCAAGGGTATTCAAGTAACACACATGTTTCTGAAATGGATATAAAAGAAACAAAGCCAAAAATTCCCAGAAAATTATCTTAGCGGACTGCAGTAAGTATCAGCCACTTAAAGAGACGTTATCTGGTGGATAGCATAAGTGATTTCATATATCGGAAGGTTGCCTGTGTGATGATGTCAATGTTCATTACATTACAAATCTGGTATAAATAACACAGAAAAAAAAAGTCAAGGTAATTTTTTTTTAATAAGAGAAAATTAGTACACTCAGATTTCACTTCTGCAAACATTTGTATGCAAATGCAGTCATCCTGTGATGCATCTAATAATAATTTCAAAGTCAGATAATTGTTTTAACTTCACATTAAAAATATGAAAATATAATATAAACATATCAAAACATTTGGCAACAAAGTTTGTGTAATACAAAGGATGCCTAAATACTCTGTTGTGGGATTACAGTCTCACTTTTAAAATCTTGTATGTTCCTTTGCAATAGTTAATATTTTCTCAAGAGAAAATGGAATGAGAAACAGTATTTCAGAATGCACAGCAGGTTCTCTTCTTACTTTCATTTAAAGCCACAACATCTAAGTCATATAATAAACAGGTTTTCTGTAAAACAAACAAAAGCAAACAATTAAGATAACTAGAACAGAACAGTTGAAAAGCTTGAATTTTCATGTATTTTAATAGGTAGAAGATTTGGTGGGGTCACTGGATATATTTTTCCTTTGAATATTTAATTAAAAGAGTGCAGTTTTCTAATAAATTAAACGGAGACTGATGCCCATGCAAGTCCCAGCTTGGTATATTTACATTCTTTAGCTGCCTCAAACATCTCTCCTAACTCTGAAGGTGACAGATGATAGAAAGTGTCTTTTGAGGAGACACTACAAACCATATGAACTGATCATGTAAATCTTTACTCACATGAATTGTTCTAGATGTACAGGTTCTTCTGTTGACTACACCAATTTTCACTAATTTGCAGTTAAGTACACTAATCTTTGAAGTATTGAGCATGGGGTGCAAAAATCCAGTTGAAAGGAACAGGGAAATACAGAACATCAGTACCCATTAAAAAAAGGCACAGGCTATTAATTGTTATAAAGGACGTTAACTTGTTTTGTGAAATTCACTAAAATTCTCTATTTTCTTGCCTGTATTTAATAACCAGGAATACCCCCAAATGGAAACAACTCGGTCTTTATCAAGATAAACTATCAAAATAGCACTCCGCCCTTGTAAAACATTTATGTACTGATTGCAAAAGCAGATTAAAAAAAAAAATATCAGCAAAACCAGGACTCTTCCTTTCAGCAATAAACTCAACTAGATAATTAGTGCTGACCAGAGAACAATCAAACCCACTTGTGCAATACAGTACGAGTACATGTTGCAATCTTGTACTCTAAAACTATGAACACTCAACCCTGAACTCAGACACAAAGACATCGAGAATATTGTCACATGCCTAGGGAAAAAAAAGTCCTAACCTCTCTACTTGCCATTCTCCTGCCTGCTTCTTGGCAAGGTTTACCAAGTATGTAATGATACACAGAGAAGTAAGTGCAACCACTGGATTCACCACATTCTTCTCTCAACCCAAACCCAACAGCCATAAACAACCTTTCCTGACAATAAAGAGAAGCTTCCAGAGAGAATAGCTATCTAGGCTGGCGTTCATGAAATTCAAAGCACAGGAAAAAAAAGGAAAAGGGGAAAAAAGGCATCATGTAGTACAGTGCTAATCATGATTCAGAATTGAGAACTTACACATACAGTGTCACAGGGTAGTTGAACATTGACTACATCCAGAAAGGTTCACCTAAAATTACTCAGCTGAATCAAAACAAGAGGAAAATAAAAGGTTCCCCCATCCCCCATGTTACAATAAGCCTTATGCCTCTTTTGCTGAGAATATTTAACACTACCTAAAATTCTGGAGAAGATGCATGAAATTTGTTTCCTTTTTCCTTCTGTAGGCATAGTTTTAGCTCTTCCAGCGTGCTGGCTGCCCTCTGGCAGGGCCATCCCCACCAGGAGAGTGGCTGAGCCCGTTCCTCCCTGGGGCTGCAGGGACCCAGGAAGGCTTCCACAGTGCACGCTGGTGGGGGAGAAGACGAAACACTTGGGAAGGGATCAGAAGTGATGGATAGAGGCAGGAGCAGAGGGCAGGAAAGGTATCGTAGTGTCCAAACCTCAGGATGGATGCCAGAGCTGTCATCAATAAAATTATTAACACTTACTGTTCTGACTCGAGAGTACTGGAAGACTGTGACTTACTGTTTTTGTGCACTTTTACTTGTTTTTTTGTTGGAGTGACAAGTACCAACAGACATAACATTTTTATTACCCTTGAGAGTTTGCACAAATTCCAACATGCAGCTTCGTAACTTCTGATTTGTTTTAATTTTTTACACACAATTGTGTAAGGTGCTTGAGTGCAGGCATCAGCCATTATGATTTGTGCTAGGGAGAGACTATTTGATAGTCTTCAAGTGTAGACAGTAAATGTAAAGTACGAAGACCTTTTTAAAAGAGGGCGCAAAGCAGAATCAAAAGTACACAACCATAACCTTGTCATCTCAAGCAACAAGACACCACTCTGGTTTAGCGATAAGATTCTGAGGGGGAAAAATAAAAAGCTTTGGAAGATAATGGTACAATAAGAAATTTAAATTTACTCTATTGAGACCAAGAAATAACACTGAGCATTGATTATTGTGGACATAGGCCAAGTAGGTTTTGTTTCACCCCTGCTTCTTCTCCTTCAGAAAAAAATTCAGTTTAAGTAGTAAAAGAGTTCTAGAAAAATCCCCGTTTGAACAATTTCAGAATTCAGGTTTCACTTACTTAACTTCAGAGGAAACAGGTAATTTGAAAGTGGTGTAGGTTACGTCTAACTTCATGCTTTCAGTTAAAGGGGAGAAACTTGCGTGTTCCTTAAACAGTGAAGATGCTTATTTGCAAATACTTTACTACTTAATAGTACTTTTGGGTGGCAAGTAATCTGTTCATGTATCCTTAGCAAGGATCCTCAGTATTAAGTGATTAAGAATGGTGAAACATACTTGACAATGAAATGGGTCATATAATCTGTAAAATCATTATCTGATAGTAGTTCATCAACAAATTAACCAGGACATAAAGACAAGAACCACCTCTCCACAAATAAAGAAGAGGTAATAGTTTTAAAGGCCATTTAAGAGTTGAGGACTTTAAGAATCACTTCAGTTTGATAAGGCTATTCTATACAGGATCTTCATCAAGCAAATAAGGGCCTGGGATTCATTTAAGCAAATGTGCTATACACACATTTTAAAAGCGCGTATTCATAACCTGAAGAGATACTACGAGTCCTGTGTAAAGCGCTGAAGGAAGGATCAAGCAATCCCACATTGTGCTCAACTTCAGCCGAGCCTTGGAATAGGTGGGGCACCCTCCTCTCCTGAAATTACAGCAGGGAGGTATGCAGATCTCTCCCACTTGTGAGAACAAGGCGGGCAGCATTCCTTCTTCAGGGTTCCCTGAACACCAACACTTCCAGCTCATATTTCAGCTCAGCCTGTTGGAACTCACTGCCTGACAAGCCAGCCAGCAAACAGTAGAAAACTGTGAGAAGGTGAGAAGAACCAAAATGGTACCGAGAAGCTCAGATTTCCACTTCAGCATCTTGGGCAAAGTGGGGTTTTGAAAATACCGCCACAGACACAGATGCCGCTCTAACCCTGCAGTTATTTGAGTAAGACGTTGAAATCTCCTGCTATCAAACACTATTTTTTTCTGTTAAATAGCGCAGCAGACATGTCCCACCTAACAGGCAGGCATCTGTTTAAGCTGGTTTTAAGCTCTCTGCTGAGTCAGTGGAGAAGATCAGACAGGATGAAATGCTCTCCACAGCCGGCTGTCTCGCCTCCCCAGCTCTAAGCAGAGTTTGTATCACTGGTGTGCAATAGATACCTAACTTCTAGACACAGGAATTGTGATGAGATGGCTGAGATGCCAAATGTTTTTTGCCCTTTTTTTTTTTTAAATCAGGGAAGAAAAGCTAAGCTGGTATACAAAGGGAAATATCATCAAAAAATAAGGGAAGCTCTTTGAATGGCTTCTAATGGTGTAAATTTATAAATCTTAACTAAGATCAGCTGCCCGTTCCTTGCTGGAAAACTGCTCAGATTAGCAGTGTCATACCAAGTTGGATTCACCTACTCCAGCACCACTTCTTGGTATTTTGATACTGGTTTAGTTATTTTGGAGGTGGGGCTCACTATGGGTTTGGACGAATTTTACCCTATACATTTCAATGTCCTCAAGATAGGCAAAGCTGGAGTGCCTATCTATGGGCTTCAGAGAAACAAGCAGAAGGGACTGTACTGAAGTTACTATTATTTATTACATCTTGAAATTTCAGGGATTTTTATTCTCTCTAATGACAAAATGATCACACTTAATGACCGCAATAATTTTGTATATTTAACAGTGATAGTTGACAAAGACTGGCAAAGCATGGCAGAGAACTTCATGCAACCAAGTTCATGTGACTTCTGTGCCTGAACCGCCAGTAGAGAGAGCTCAGTTATTAAGATCAGCCTTGCCATTTTCTTGACGTGTATTTTCCCTGTATTCCGTAATTCAAATTACTTGTTCGAAATGCAAGACAGTCCTCTCACAACAGGAATGGGCAGGACAGGGCACAAGCAGTTATCAAGCAAGAGCTAGGGATATATTAGCAGGGAAAGTGATCGCTGGGGGGACAGGGACAGGAGCAGGAGAGGATATGGGGTCAGACACAGCAAGATCTAACTGCTGCAGAACACCTTCCTCAAGAAATGGGGATGAAGTCCTTGCTCCCAAAGCCTGCTGTTCCACAATGTCTAAAACATCTAACCCACTGGCAAAGTGTGGGTCTCTATCTCCCTCTTCTGTTAATACCACGTAGACTATAACAATGTTGTACTGCAATTAGTTAGTTCACAAACTTGAGAAGACAGCTGTGCTGTTACTCTAGGGTTCCTCAACCCTACAGATCATCTATGTAAGGATTAATATAGTTGCACCTCCAAAACCCTATTTAAGAGAGCAATTTGGCTTCAAAGTCAAGATCTTGCAGAAGCAGCAAATGCCAGAAGTAAGTCAAGTGTGTAATATTCCTTTGGTCTCCTAGAATTTAATTTCTTTAACTTTAATCATATGAAACCATATAGGCTGAGATATGGAGTCCTCTATAATTGATGGAGAGAGAAAGGCACCTCCAGAAAACAATTTTATCCTAAAAAGATGCATCTCTCTTCATTGAACAGACATGATTCCAGACAACCACACCAAACCAGTCATGTAAATTTTAGCTGGCTAAGGTTGCACACTAAGATGAATCTCATCCCCTATACTCAAGCATTATGATTAAGTTTTGATTTACATGACCTAATTATATGCTACTGTTTCCAGAAGAGTATCTGGTTCATTCAATGTCCAGAACAGACTTTTTTTTTTTTTAATTAAACAAGGTGATAGTGTAGTAAAATTATGCCCTACGTTGCACCAGCACTAAGTGAGTTGGTGTCATTTATCCTCTTTGCTTTAATCTCTGTACCTTGGTTCCCATGTGTGCAATGCTGAATATACTACCTAATGTTACTAAGAAGGTTATGAAGATAAAAGTCTAAAATAGATCTAAAATACAGCATTACAAGCATTATGAAAAACCTCACAAAGAAATTAATATTTTGTGGTCAGTACAAGATAAATAAAGGGCAAATAAAGCCTGGGGCTCCATGCGTGACTGAAGATAATAAAGCAACACTGAATGTGCACTGCTGGAGACACAGGGATCTTTTGGACAAACTAACAATTCCATGAACCTTGGCAATAATGAAATCTGATTTCCTATGGATTTGGGTCTTGCAGTGAATTAAATTGGATATCCGCGATGCAAGCTCCAGCTGGAGTGGCTGGTCGAAGCATTTTTCAGTCTCTCTGTGTAGTCATCTCTGTCTAATACTGTGTGAACTAACGCTGGAGACTTTCCTTCTGCAGAGTACTCGGCCTCTCCTCCGCCCAACACCTTATTTTCAAGGAACTCCTTGGGAGCTTAATTATCTTTTAGTTTGACCTGTCAAATTTGTTTAAAATCAGCTAGCAAGTTCCAAAGGTACGTTAGGAGCAAAGGAATTGGACACACAGTGTAATCTCAAAAATCTTGTTGCCATAGGAGAGGAAGGTAAAGAGATCAAGGAAGGACAGAATTGACGCCTGCTACTTCTGAAAGTTTATCTCAAATGACATCCAGCTGTTAAACATTAAATGTTACTCTCAACAGCACAGGGAAAGTTCTTAAATGGATTTTGACTGTTCTCTGCTCAGCAGATATATGTTTATTTAATATTATATTAAAACAATCTTAGTAGTCAATCACTCTTGGGAGGTAGGCAGAACCTAAGTTTTGGTTAGTTTTATAGCAGTCTTCAGAAAAGGGCAAAAACTTCATTTTTTTTTCTTTTTGTTGAACACAGTTTCCCTCCTTCTGCTCCTAGTTTAGAAAAATACTAACCACCACACCCACAAAGACAGAAATGCAAAGGCTTGTAATATTTTTTTAAAAAGCTAGTTAAGAAGAGCACTGCTCGTCAGCCATGAAACCAAACAACACAAAAGTGCAAATACTAACTGCATTCTGGGTGGTATTTTTTTGGTTTTGGTTGTTTTTTGAGGACTGACTCACAAGTACAAATAGTTCACTGGCAACCAGAAGCACTGTTAAGGAACAGCTGCCATCCATTAATGAACAGGTTTAGGCATATCCGAGACTCTTAAGAATTGTGAATAAATAAAATACCGTTGTTATTTGTCAACGTGTCTAAGCAAACCTCTGAAATAAGCTGTCATTAACATTCGTTTCCACTGCAGCCTTTCTAATACAATCAAATCAGTTATTATTAACTGATTGGTTTGAAAATCGTGAGTTCTCAAAAATATGGCAAGACTCCTTAGCTGTTACCAATGTAAGCTGTCAAATAACATCTGATTGTTTTAATGAGACTACTACCCATGTAAATTAGAGCGATAGGATTAAGACCCAGCATAGAATGGCTGAGATGATAAATATCTGAAAGGTCAAGCAGCACTTTAGTTATCTGAATCGCTGGGATACAGAAGTCTTCTCTCTCCCTTAAGACCACCACAAGTAAAACCACAGAAGAAGAGACAGGAAAATGCAGCACAAAATAATGACAATACAAACTTGCCTTTTTTTTTTTTTTATGTCTGACACATTTTAATGTGTTTTTTTCCCAACCCTCCACTGAACCACAACTTGTTATAAATTTCAAGGGAATCAAGAAGCTCATTACTTCTGTGTGAGCTCTATAACTCCGGACGTTGATCGTCCCCATCTACAGGAGTGTTTTCTTTAGATTTAGTTAATAAAGAAATGCCCGTAGATGGTGAACAAGTGTGTATATAAAAAATCCTAGATGTCCTCAGATTAATACAGCCTGCTGCAATGCATCTGAAAACAGCCTACCGCCTGCCAGCCTGCCCTGCCTATCTATCTTACTTCTGAATGACCTCCACCTACTTCCCAAAAGCATGGCCATAACAGACTTTTCTAGGGAGTTCCTTAAAATGAGTTTCCTCTGTGGGGCTGGTAAAGCAATGACATGCTTCCACAGAAGCATCTCATCAGTCTGGGACAGGTGGTCCTATTGCAGAAGAAAGGGAGGCCTGCCGTCCTGTTACCTCAGACATAGGTGTCTTGGTCCAAAACACTGTGCAAAGCTGTATCTCCTTTTTACAATCAGCAAGTACATGTTTTACCACTACAGAATGGATGTACGACTGAAGTGATCTCAGACTGGCATCTATCAAGTCATTTTTCACAGCTACTAGTCACGCTTCCTACTGCATTTTCCCTTCTCCAAAATTTCATCAGTTAGAAGAAGTTAAAATTCAAGTACTACATTCAGATTTCACAGTTTTGTGAGCAAGCAAATTATTTTGTCGAACCTGAAAACCATGATGAAACTGTATGGTAGATTTATTTTTTTTACTGTGAACTCTTTCTTATCAGGCCAGTGGCAAAACCAATTGGGCTAAAGGAGTCCTTGTTTAAATCAACAAATGCATTGCACTAAAAATGGCAAATTATACACCAAAGTAATGGTACATGATGCCCCATCAGGGATTGCAAACATTTTTAGATAAGGTGAAATGTTACTACAGACAAACTTGACAAATTCTTACGGACATATTTTTCAAACACACATACATGCACACAGAGTGTACAACTGTATTCTCAAGCAGTTCTAATTAAAGCCATGCAGCGGTATAACATTTGCAACGTGGTCTGAATTTGTTTGCGTGTCCACACTACAAAACCCATGAATTTTCATGAAGATGAGTAGGAATACTGAAGTTCCACTTAAAATAAAATAAGCACAGGCAATCTTAATGTGAGAAATACCCAAACATCATTTCTGCACGCTGCAGAGAATTCTCTCGGATCTTACCCAAACGCACTGTGCAGAAATGCTCGCTTCACACATATTTGTCTTTGCAGCAGTTATGATCATAGCTACTGTTTTGTAGTTTTCATGCTTCATACTAACAAATATATTCTCTATTTACAGTAGACAATGCCTTTTTCATTTACAAGAAAACCAGAGTTATCTTACTTGAGACTTTTTGCCAACTATTCAAGGACCTGCCATTATCCTCCTATTCTAAATGGTATTTGACTGTTGAGTTGCTGAGCTTCATTTTCATGCTAAAGAAATCAAAAGCTTTTTTCCTTCTTTTTTCTCCCCCAAAAAAACCAACTACAGCTTGTGTTATTGTATAATATGACAGGACCTTGATTTAGAAGCAGTCCAACCCTGAGCTATTATTCTGACCATCCCCTATGGCTACTTAATCAAAAGACTGCAACTTGTGACTTTGTCAGTAATTTTGCTCATTTATCTTTATTATGACTTCAAGAGTATTCGGAATAGAAGGTTAGTTTTGTATAACTAATATTGGTGATGAATGGCAATGATAATGCATTGCATGAAGAACATCCATTAATGTCTAAAATAATATTCTACTGTCTAAAAATAAATTGCGATGCAAAACATTTTCAGAGCTAATTAACAATAATTCAGTCCTACAAAAGTATTGCAACTCTGAGGATTAAGGACCTTTAAGCCAACACACTCAAGGTAGTTAGAGATGCTGACTCTGACAGCGACAATATTGATTCTATCACTAATTAACTCAAATCTTTAGGTCCTAATAACTTCAAAAGCACTAGCGTAAATCATCCAAACAAACAGCTATGAACTTTGGATAACACATTTGATTGCTGAACATAAAAGGTCCGCTCACT
Organism: Aptenodytes patagonicus; assembly: GCF_965638725.1. NCBI lineage: Eukaryota > Metazoa > Chordata > Aves > Sphenisciformes > Spheniscidae > Aptenodytes > Aptenodytes patagonicus. The sequence continues at coordinate 48,884,286 of NC_134950.1, read as the reverse complement.
CCATCAGCATGCAGCATCTTCACAGTGTGCATATTCTGCAGAAACCTACAGGGAAAAGGAATCTTCCTGGCACAGAAGTGGAACTACTCTAGAGCTGTTAACCTCTCCCTTGAAGAAAAGCACAGGAAGGAAAGCCACAAATGCAGTTTTCCTGAATTTTAACCTTCTCTCTGAACTGTATTTTACCTGCTCCCTTCTTTTGTTGTTCTCTTCTCCCACAATTCTTCTCCCCCATGTTCCTCCTCTATATGTCTACAGCTACAGGATCCCCCCAAAATATTAACTCCATAATGCAAAAACAGCAGTGGCTGTGCTTTGCTAAACCTCTTCTTTATTTACAACCTTGTTTACCCAATCTGTCAAGAGGAATCTCCCATTTTCTTTCTACTCAAAAAAGGAGCCTACCTTTTCCAGTATTTCCTTAGTCAAGACTGAGAATGCATACTCAATGTTCACATTATCTTTAGCACTGGTTTCAAAAAAGGGTATTCCATGTTCCCAAGCAAGCTGTAAAACAAATGTAGGCAATGGGATGAACAGTCTTTAGGAAAAAACCACTTCTTAATACTAATAGCAAGAGATATAGAGGTGTTCCGACAGCATCTAACATGCTATATAAACACTGATTAAGTAAATGTCAGCTCAGTAAAGTACTCTATATTCATCCTCAGTTTATAAATTTCAGGTAACTCTTAAAACAGTCATCTTAAATTTTTGCATTTCAAAACAGCTTTTTTAACCTATATTTACTTGTAAATAAGAAGAATAAACTCTACTGAGTCTGTTCTCAGTGTTTTGATTTATTTGGAAAATGAACTGTCTCCTAGGCAATTATTTAAAGGAAACTAATGGAGTGCCTGCAGAAAGGTATAGATAAAAATGTGACAAAAACTGTAGAAAAAGAGGCATGATGAAATATAAAAAAAGAGATGCTCCTTTTTACCAGAGAGAGAGAAGCACAAAGATAATAGGCAAGCAAAGAACACATATGTATGTGAAAATATATTATGGTAATACAAGAAGAGAGACAATACTTAGAAGAAAAGGGCGGCATAGACTTTACATTGGTTGATTTTATTTAATTTACTCATGTTCTCTCATTTCCAGTGTATTTCCCTTACAGATAGCTTAGAGGTATGTTGGCATGAGGAAAAAAAAACCACAACAAAATTCATAGCTTTTTAAGGTCTAAACTTTTTCTAATTTATACAGTTAAATACATGGAGAAAAACAGTTGCCTGCCAAGGGAGGGGGCCAAGGTAGGAATAGTATCTGCCAGAAAAACAGAGTGAGAGAGTCTATTTATTCCCTCTGCAATGGATCCCTTCTTGGTACACATCTGGAGAAGACGATTCCAGGCAAAGAAAATACCCTACTGCTTATAATGTATAGAAAATCCTATAATTACTGACCACTTAATGATTTATTTGGAAGGCTCTCCATTAGGATAAAAAGTCTAATGTTGGCAGTTATGTTTGCTTTCAATGAGCTCTAGAAGTAACAAATCAATGCTTTACAAAAATTCCAAAATCAGGCATGAAGGTACAAGAATTGGACTTCAAAGTTTTAGTCAAAATATAATAAAGATTATATTAAAGGTAGGAAAAAAGTAAGCAAAATGGTTTCTTTTCCAAAATGCTGTAAGAAAATGTAATTTTGAAAATAAAGATGAGATCTGGGCTGTTTCTTAAGACAGACTGCTTCATAAGGGATCCTAAAATTCCAGCTGACTGCTGTGAACTGTCTTCAGTACTGCAGCAATTTGTTATGGGAAGTTAGGATCATTTGACTATTGGCAAGTGTCAATGCAAAACAATGATGCATAATGGTTCATAAAGAAAAAGACAGGCAATAAAAAATACTGGGCTAATAAAGTGAAGTCAACTGGTTTGCAGCTTATAAAGTACACACAATCTACTATTAAATATTAGTTTTTTCTTTCTTGTGTCATGTAACAGATTCCTAGAGGCTACCTATATACAAACTCCGATGAACACAAACCATTTTAATCATGGAATCACAGAAATCATTTGGAAAGATAACCCCACTTGAAATGGGACTACTGCCCATACGATATGGGGTCAGCCACAGCTTTGCCTACCTGAGTCTTGAAATCCGCCAACGAAGGAGATTCTATAACCTTTATGGGACCCTCTTCCATGGCTACATCACCCTTCTAGTGCAACCGGTTCTCCTTATCTCCAACCTGAACGTCCCAAGCCAGGACTTGTGTCTGCTGCCCTTTGCTTTATTGTCTGTCTCCACTGAGAAGAGTCTATTTCTGTCATTCCTCTACACTTCAATTGCTGTAGACCAATAATGGCTCCTTAGCCTCCTCTTTACCCAGCTCCCTCAGTTCTCCTCATGGATTACTGGTACTAGACCCCAATCATCTTTGTAACTGTCTGCTGGACCCTCTGCAGTTTCTCAACACCCTTCTTGAAAAGGGAGAGCCAAAGCTGGACACAATATTCCATGTGGTCTTGCCAGCACTAAGTAGGGGGGGTAGTAATCTCTCCAGGTCTACCAGCCATTATCCTTCTAATGTAGCCCAGCATGCTATTAAGCAATGAGAGAACACCGTTGACTTATATTCAAGCTGGTGTTCATTGTAACCCGCCAGTCTTTTGCAGTGCAGTGCAGGGCAGGGCAGTGACTCATGCCTGGGATTATTCCATCCCAGGTGTAAATCTTTGCACTTCTTACTGAATTTCATGATGCTTCTGTTGGCCCAGTCCTCAAGTTTATGAAGGTTCCACTGAATTGGTGTTCTTCCATTTGGTGTGCCAGTCACACCCCTTAACCTCATGTCACATGCAAATCTCCTTGTACCATCAGCCAGATCACTGATTAAGATGTTGAACAATGTGAGCCCCACTACACACCCCAATGTACTCTGCTCAGTACTAGCTAACAACCAGACACACAGCCTTCAGTCGCTACCCTTTGCCTCTGGTAGTCCAGCCAATTTTCAGTCCACCAATGGTCTACTTGTCCAGCCCACATTTCCTAGCTTCCAAGTGAGGATGCCATGGGAGAGAGTGACAAAAGCCTTATTAAATTCAAGATACATCAAAACCACTGCTATTCCCTTGCCATTTCCTGGCATCATATAAGGCAACCAGAGTGGTAAAGCACAATTTGCCCTCTGTTGACTATTCCAGATTATCTTTATGTCCTTTATGTCCTTGGAAAAGGATTTGATGACAACATGCTCCACAATGCTTCCACTGACTGAAGCAAGGCTGACTGACTACAGTTCCCTGGACCCTCTTCCTTGCCTTTGTTAAAGACAGGTGTCATGCTGGCATCTTTCCAGTCAACAGGGATGTCTCCCAACCACCATGATTTTTCAGAGTTGACTGATAGTGGCCCCAATCACATTGACCACCTCTTTCAGCACAATTGGGTGAACTTCATCGTGTCGATGGATGCATCCAACTTTCCTAAGCAGTTTCTAATCCAATGCTTTCCCACTGCTGGCTGACCTGCTCCTTCCCAAACCATGCCAGTACATGCAGAGGTTTGGGAGCAAGCTCCATCTGTGAAGACCAATGCAAAAGAAAAATAAAATAAAATAAAATTAAAAAACCTTGAGTATTTCAGCCTTCTCTGTATCATGTTACTACATTGCCTACTACACCTATCAATGCACCCCCATTTTCTCTGTATGTGCACAATATTTGTCAAAGAGCATTAATGCATGTATTATTCCAATTCACTGTGCATACTGATAAGTATTGTGGCAAGCATGTCCTCTAAAAATGTAGCTAGATGGAAAAAAAACCAACAGTCCAGTGTTAAAGCAACTGGCAGTATGAACACAGCTTTGGCTACTCCCTCTCATAAAGAAACTGGAAAGGCACATTCAAAGAATTACTTTTTTTTGCCTTTGGAAGCATCTTGAATAGATCCATAAATAAAATACCTAAATACATTTACAAGCCTATGGGAATTATGTGACTGGGAAATGTTATTTTATATTATCCTTGAGAACAGTTTGGAGATCCTGAGTGAAATAAGCTCATATCTTACTTACAATAACAAAATAGGTAATGCCAATATCTCTTTCAAGGTGAAATTTAATTCCAATTGTTCATTTCTTTTAACTCAAAATATACTACTTCCTAGCAAAGTGCTGCTAGGATTTCTTAGTGTTGAATCAGAGAGATGTGTCTGAAATGTGCAGAATGCTTTTTTTCATTTGTATTGTACCTGTAAAATCAGCTTTGAAGTCAGGCACATGAAGACAGCAAAAGACAGCAAAAGCAAAAAAAGGAGTAATATTTTACTTGTCTCTTTCTGTTAGAAGGATTTGATAGAAGAACAGCCACATTCTACCAAGTCATATACCTTCAAAATTTTAATTTATTTTTCAGAGAAAAAGATAATGTTACTGGGGGGGAGGATGGGGGACAGAGGAGCCCAAGAAGGTTGAGTTCAAACTTTTCTCAAAGTGAATAAAAAACTATTAATACAAGAAAATACTTCATAGTGTTAAAATTAAAGATACCCATTTGTGAGTGATCAAAATTATATCATTACAAAATAACACAAAAAATTTCTCAGCATTAAATTAGTCTATAAAGGGGCACACGATGGCCACTCAGTTATGACAGATTGTTATAGAAATGCCAGCATAAATGATAAGATTCCCAGAAAACGTAGGGGTCTTCTCTGCAAGACTCTGAACAGAACAATACTTACAGCTCATTCTCACAGGGTAGTATGAAATATGCAAGTATGAATTATTATGTGGCAGAGTTCGTATCAAACTATTTTCCCCTCTTAATAAGGATATTTTCTTTTTTGGAGTGAGAGGACAATTATTAGCTCGCTCTGTGCTCTCGCAGCTGGTTCAGTCAGATTCTTTAGCGTTTGTAAATCACATTAAAAGAAGAAATAGTGTAACTGAAGAGTTGCCTTGCCTCAAAACACAGTAGAAATCTAGAAAGCAGACTCACTGGTGAGGAGGTAATGATTTGTTTTTGAAAAAAATACTACATTAAGAGAAATTTTGATCGCATGGTTAAGTACACAGAAGTCAGAAAATGTCACGGTTAATACCATATGCAAAACCCTACTACTGCCCTCTTGTGCACATGCATCCAGTGACTCTTTAGATTTCTGAGAGTGCATTCTTTGAGTGAGAGTATACATCTCTTTTTCAGCAACCTTATTCCTTGTACACAGTACATGAACATTGAAAGTGTCTTGCATACAAACAATGAACTTTCAAAAGTTCCTATTTGTAATGCTGTTGAAAAGGTGATGCTATTTTTTAAAGTTCCCTAATCTGGGATTATATAATTGGCAAGAAACTATCAGTGTTCTTTTCTTTAAACACAAGACATCCTGTGTGACTTACCATGCCTGAAAGCGTAATAGAAGGGCTCAGACAACAGTTCCAGACAACAGATGCATACAGTTGCAGTTGCAAAATTTACTGGTATATAGGACACGCTCTCCCGCGACATTTAGTCATTATCACAATTTCTTCTGCCATAGCATGGCTCCTGGATTTCCTCATTGGTTCTCAGTGAGAGTAATTTGCCATCGCCTTTAAAACAGCACTCCCCACTTAACACCAGTTCTTCCCCTACTCATGGTCAGCAGGTATAAACTATACCGTAGTCTCAGCTGTACGACACATATAGTTGGATCTAGGGGAGCTGGATGTTCCCTAAATGTATCTGTCCAGTATTATTTAGGGCTATTCATAGACAATGCAGATCACTGTGCACAGGCTGCCAGAACAGTTCTTTATAGTCAGGCTGTAGCAAAAAAATCATTGATGGGTGGCACCAGAAAAAATATGCAGAATGTATTATGCATTACATTTCAGTATTCCACATTAAAACAGTAGTCTGAAAATGCAGGCTCTAAAATATTTTTAGTTTTAATTCAAAATATAAGATTTCTATCGCAACACCTAAAACTTTCAAAGTACATTTTAACCTTTAAAATAAAAATCAGTATTCTAAAGAGATCAGTTAGGAGTTACTTAATGTATTTCTGCTCATATGTTAAAAAACCCCAACACTCCAGAACTCCACAACTGTTCTTCTGGAGCAATTCCTAATAGAATTTTTGGAATTCAGGAGCTTTTTATCATTTTCAGTGTAACAGCTCACAGTCACATACTAAGATCCTCAGGAGAACCCAAAGAAAGTACCAGTGATACCTTTTCTCCTTTCTGTTTTGGAACTACACGTTCTGACTCCTTATCACACTTGTTGCCCAACAGTATTACGTCCACTTCATCACCTGCTTTCTAAAAGAGAACCAGCATTAGTAAGTGTCAAGTCAGAAAAAAGCAAACAACAAAAGCCCTTCACCTTCAGCTCACACTAACCTTCAACACTTTATTTCCTTGAAAGTAAAGGCTGAATTCTGTCCTGACCTTTTCATATGTGGAAATATTTTCCATCAGTTACTGGGATTTGGAGGAAAACATCAAGATTGCAAAGAGCAGAAAAAAGCCACTTACAAGTGCAGGGCATAATTTCCAACCGCTTTCATAAGGTATGGTGCATGGCCACCATCTTCTGATGAATGCTCCATCTTGAGGCTTTGAAGTGACTGGAAGTGCCCTGAATTCACAGACACTACCCTCCCTAAAGTAATGGGTTCATGGATTAGCATATGAGTCTGGTGTACATCCAGCACTCACAAGTAAAAAGGAAGGAATTTGCTGCACCTGAAAGAGCACCTCTCTGTGCTTCACTTTTGCACACAGACAGTAAAATTACATTCAAAGTGTTCAAACTCAACATAAAAGTTTGATTATTCCAAGACACTCGGAAGAAGGCAATAGATTTTTAATGAAGTAAAATTTAAAAACCTCATTGATTTCAAAAGGAAGAAAAATCTAGCTTTTTGACCTTGTCTCCATCCTTCGTTCCACTAATCCAGTTACATACATGATGACTGTGAAATGCACTGAGTGCTTTACATCAGTGTTATTTTAAGATAAGCCATTGTAACTATACATGACTGGAATAGTGACAAGGAAAGGGAACAGTTCTGCAACAGCATGTGGAATTTGAAAACTGACATTTGTTGTGAAAATCATAGTATTTAAAACCACTTTTAGTGCTTAAATGGAGGAAGCTGAGGGTCTCGATCTAGAGACAATTAAAGCTAACGTGGTCTGATCCCATGGCTTATATTCTGAAAGTATATGCTCACGCAGCTTCTCTGGTGACTCAAAAAGCCTGGTCTCAGGCGGCAGATCTCTCTACAAGGACGTTGATGAAATCTCTGATCTCTGTCAAAGTCTTAACTTTTGTAACTTTGCCGTAAGACAAAATCAGGCACAATCCTCTTCCCCAGAGCTCACACACACACACACACGTACCTCCCTTCAGAGAATGCAAAGAAAAACCTCCATTAAAGGATGAGAGAATCATTATTTTTAGTCTATTTGCACTTTTACAACTAAGTTGCCTCATTTGAAGTACAGCAGTAGGCACAATTTATTATGAAGGAACACTATTTCATTTTTTTTAATCCACTCTCATTTTCGAGTCGGCTAATCTCATTTCATATCCACAGCTGATGTTCAGGATAATGTAGTATTAAAATGAAGTAAGTTCAACATAAGAGTACAAAGTACAGGCCTAAAATAATGAATCAATCTAACCTGGATTAATAGACCAAAATGTTGGCTGTTTCAGAATGCATTGGAGCTTTACTCATTAAGGTCAATGGCTCTCCTACATAAAATCACATACATCAGTCCCTAAAATAGGGTAAATAGACAATTTAATCTCATCACACAATCAACTTTTTATTTGGAAGAAGCCTGTACGTAGCTGAAGGTTTTACAAGTGACATTTGACTTTACCCTGAAGTAAAAGGTCAAAGGGAAATACTTGCATACTGTATGTACAAAACCATGAAATTCATCCTGTACCTTTATTTCTGTACAAACAGCACAAATATTTGCAGTAGGAATGTTCTTTCTAAACAGCTTCAAATAATAACAAAATTTAAAGGAGGTTAGAGGTACCAGGCCTTTCAGTAAGTATTTATCATTATTACCAATAACTAAGTATTTATTTCAGCAAATAACTATTATTTTTACATCAATATAATGTAATAATGTATTTTCACTTTGACTGGATCCTCCACCAAAGGACTGAAAGTATTCCTTTTTTAAAGATGGTATCTTGCCGTTTCTTGCTTTTAGAAAACTAAAAACACCAAAATGGCATCCATGTTAAATTCTGAAAACTGATTATGTAGATGAAGTCTTAAATATTAAGTCAATATGACTAGGCAGAAGTTTGACCATGTGCTCAGTTGGCATAAAAACTGCAGAGGTACACTGATTTGAATTGGCCAAAAATATGGCTCTTCAATGCTTCCAAAAGCTCACTGTTTATTTTCATCCTCTTTTATTTATAGCTCAGGAATAAGCTTTCCAAATGCAAAATCTATAGCTAAAAAGAGGATGGTTATTTTACAGTTGTTGAGATGCTATTATGCAAGTCAGCACTGACTAAGCTAATAGCATCAGGAAACTTTTTTTTTCCCATGTCATGGAAAAATACTATTAAAAGTTTCCTCAATTTCATCGAGGCAAAAAGAAAATTTTTTTTTGAGAAGTAAAAAAAGAAAGTGTTTTGCTTTGGTATCTCAAAAATACATCCAGAGTTTTGGTTCACTCTCTTCAGTTTTTCTTCTAGTTGTAACATTTCAAAGTTCACATTTTACTGAAATTTAAAATAAAAATAATCTGAACTTGGAGAAAACCTAGCCTTTTTTTTTTTTAAATGTCCAAAAAGGAGATATCAGCACTATATTTCTCTCAAAAAATTGGAGCCAAGAGATTTATTGAGACTGACCAAGTTTTTTGAAGTGTTTGGCAGAGCTTGGAGTCATCAGGTTTATGGCAAACAGGTTTTTGCCTTGCTGGATTCCCCAGCAGCTGGATCTGGTGGTGGTGGGAGCCAGGCTGCTGTGATCGGTGGCCACAGGAGGGAGCAGCGCCAGAGCCTCAAAGGCAGCGGTGCCACAGACTGGACTAGGAACACTGGACTCTCGAACCAGAGTACCATGGTGCGCTTTAGCAGCCTACTCTGATAGGAGCCATCCATCCATGTCCTTCACTAATTACCGTACTGCTCAACTTTCACCTAGTCTGTGCGCCCAACCAGGTAAATACCCAACTCACTGATTGACTATGTGGCTATTAACAGAAATCAAAAATGCAAAAGGGAAAATATGTTGCTCATCCCTTTTGTATGTAATTTGGGGTTTTTCTTCCAAATGTTAGGTCTTTTTTTCTGCAGTTGTTCTCATTTTGCAGGGAAACTATTTCACAGAAGTGCTGTGAATTCACATGAGTATCAAAAGTAGCGCAGACACCTTCATTGAAAGAGAACTACGTCACATTTGTACTTACAGTTTATTGGAATAAACTATCGCTTCACTTTTTAAATGGTGAGCGCAGACCCTACTGTGAATGGCTGGCCTCAACCTCCCCTGCAGCAAACTGACCGTGATTACCAACCAGCTCATCCAGACTCCTTGTTGTATAAAGCTATCTATCCAGTGACAGATCTTACAGAATCACCACCTTGTCCCTCCACCGCATTTCCAGGGCATAGCTGTGCAGGGCTGCATGATTTTGATACTCACTGATTACAGTTTGAAAAGGGAACAGAAGTTTGTTTGTAGGTCCAAACAGTGAAATTGAGAACCCATACCTGATAAATACACTATGGTAATACTTAATTAGTTTGTATTTGAGGAAGAAATGTAGCATTAATATAATTTTTCAGATCTGAAGAGGATACACATGGTCATGCAGCAAGATGAAGGCAGAGCTGGGGAAGGCCATAAAGCTGGGAAGTTTCTTCTTCCTACTCACTAGACAATGACACCAGAAACTTACCCTTTGTATTAATGAAGAGTAATTTGTTAGGAATACATTGTCCTCACAGTCTCTTTGACAGCATCACATAGGCAGTGTTCATATTATGATTCCCATACATGTCTTTTTCCATGTATTTTTCTAAGTGTCACCTTATGACCTCAGTTACAAATGCCCAGTTTCCAGGACTTCAGTGGAAATAAACAAATGATAGAATTTGTTTGTGTATTAGCCAACTTAGACACCACTAGATATAAACCAATTTATCCTGAAACCAATCTGGGATTAGAGATAAACCAATTTAGTAAAGTGACAAGAACAAGAATTTTCAGTTCTAATCAGAGCCATAACAACAAACCCATCTATGAACTGGAACAATTTGATCCTTTTGACATCAAGCTTTCCAATCTGAGGAAGAAAAACTCAGAAGAGTCTGAAGTCAAACTAATTCACATTTGTAAAGCAGTTTGCTGTGCTGCTTTTATTTAAGTATGATGCAGAAACACTGAAAGACAGTCCAGTATCCCAACTCTCAGATGCATCAAATGAACAGAACCATAAAAGGGCACTATGGAAAAATGGCAGTAACCCAACACACCCATACATTTCATAGCCCGGTTGAGGGGTCACTTCTTCAGGTAGTACAAATAGAAAGCTAATATATTCCAAGAACACTAAAGTATGTCACCAAGACTTGCTACTGCATGAGAAAATGAGTTTACCTTCCCCATGCAGAAAATTCTGTGCTAGCAGAGAATTTCCAGCATGGAGATAATTGTTAGGAACTGGTAACGCCACCTTCACGGCCACACCAGGAGACCAGCACAATGAAACCCAGTCCAATGTATTTAAAAGAAAACTAGAACCTACTATCTAACTCAAAAGTTTTTGGAGACTCAGATGTCATGTGTGAATCATGGAGTGATTTAGGTTGGCAAGGACTTCTGGAAGTCATCTGGTCTAACCCCCTGCTCGAAGACGGGCCAACTTCAAAGTCAGGTCAGGTTGCTCAAGGCCCTGTTGAATCGAGTTTTAACTATCTCCAGATCCTCTCTGGGCACCTGTTTGAGCATTTGACCACTCTATTGTGAGGAACTTTTTGCCAATATCTTAGCTGGAACCTTGTTCAAAACATCCTGGAAAGAACTGTTTTCTGCAAATGGATTTGGTACACGGTTACTTGCATTTGATTTTTAAAGGCCAAACAGAATCAGCCTTTCAGACCAGCTGCATACAACAGCTAAAAGCCATGTCAGCAGACAAGAGGAACAACTTAATAAATTGGACATGACCAGCAATCCTACAAATAAAGAATGGTTTCAGGTTCTAAAGTAATTTCCCTGCAATTATCATGCTCCTAATGAGTGCATTACAAATCCAATATACCTGTATTGGATTTGCCAATCATGTCCTAAGATATTAATCTGTGAGTGTATTTTTCTAGTAAGCTTTTTAAGTACAGTCATGTTACTTAGTTTCCCCTAGTTCTGAATACAAATTTTACAACAATACAGATATGGCAGCATACTTGTGTCTTGAACTTCCTTGAACAATAATTAATTTTTAATAGGAAAGTTGCTGTATTCCACACTTATAATAATTGAAATACAATGAGAACATTACTGGTAATCTGATTGTAATAGCACTGACTGGCCAGTTTTTATAAAATCAACGGCGTTTTTAGGAATGCTAAATTGCTTAGATTGTTATTTTCAACTGTTGTAAATAGCTTAGCACACTGAACAGATTTTTAAAAAACTTTATTTAAAATCTCTACGTACAAAGAATTTAAAAATGAGAGCGTAATGTAATAACTGAATTGTCTCAAAAATCCTGTTTGATTGGTTCAGGTGCAAGCTTTACATTACCTATTAGTCTGGTGTTTAATGACACCTGTACCTGTTTCCCTTTTTAAATTTTATTTAATTTTTCTACACTTGCAGATTTTAAAGGGTGCTGTAGCAACAGCCACTTTGATACTGGGCATTTGTGAGGAATTAAATACTGGTTTGCATTCACAGAACAAAGCAAATGCAGGGAATGTCACCAACCTCCAGTAAGTAATTAATTTTCATGAAATGCCCTGTGTTTTAACAGTTATTGCTTAAAAACACTTCTTTTGCAATGAATGGCCCCATATATTTTCACCAAGACACTTCAGAAATTGATATCCCACTAGGACTAAATTAAATTTTTTATTATTATCTAGCTCTATTACAACACTCACTAATTGCTAGTTTTGAGATTGGTACAATCAATCATGCAATTTACATTCCCAGAAATTGTTTTAAATTGAATATTTTTCCATTTTTTAAATTTTAAACTAACAAAGTACCTTCAGGGTTAAGATTAATCAATCTAAATAGTAATAGCTTGAGTAAGTTTACACAAAAACTTTTAAGTGTCACGGACAGAAAGCAGGCTTGTGCAGGTGTGATTTCCTGACTGACTTAAGCAGATCTAAGCCTGCATGGTGGCTACAAGAGCCAGTCCCAGCCTTCCCTCCACCCTAGCCATACGGTCCTGATACTTTCTTTGTTTTTATGGTTGTGCATTGTAGCCCACTGAATCAACCATCCTGTTGATCTAATTAAAGATGACAGGACAAAATGACCCCTTTGGAGGCAGTGTGAAGACAGATCAGTATTTTATATATAAATTTATACACACAGATAGATATATGCATATATAGATATACATATAAAAATGGATATGGATGGATAATCTACATTTTTAGCTTCAGATAACAGTAAACTTACTATCATACTGTGTGCTGAGTTAAATCTTAGCTAACCATGAAACTGTACAACCAGTGGCATATCTAGCTGTGACTTTTGTTGGTTTGTCTATGAGGAGACAGGCACACGCTTTTCTTAAAGAAGTAATAAAACACGTGTGTTAGTTTGAACTGTGTGCAGACAAGCCAGTAAGAATATTGTATCATCAAATCTCCTTTGCAACACATTACTGAAGTTAGGCTCTGTTGCCACTAAGACTTTTAAGATGGCTCTAAGGTCAAGGATAATGACGTACTAGGTCATCATAGTAATGTTCTTAATACTGAGGTAATGTAAATATAATGTTTTACCAAGACTGTAAGATACCCTATGTATATATGACCATGTGAAGTTCATTAATTTATCCATATACTGAAGCTGTGAAGAGAGAAAAGGTTGCGTTTGATGGTTTTATTTTGAGCCCGCTTTCCCAAGATGAACTCTCCCATCCGTTATGTCATATTCCACAGAGTATTACAAAAACTGCCTGAATATTTACTTGGTTTTAATCAACAAAGAGCACTATCTTGCTTGGATTCTTACACAAGCGTACTACCTTATATAAGCATGCTAACTACAAACTTCCATGCTACTGCTTAGGGTGACCTCATTGCTCTCTACAGCTTCCTGAGGAGGGGAAGTGGAGAGGGAGGTGCTGATCTCTTCTCCCCAGCATCCAGTGACAGGACGTGTGGGAATCATTCAAAGCTGCACCAGGGGAGGTTTAAACTGGACATTAGGAAATATTTCTTTATCGAGAGGGCAGTCAAACACAGGAACAGGCTTCCTCAAGAGGTGGTCAATGCCCCAAGCCTGTCAGTGTTTAAGAGGCATTTGGACAATGCCTTTAACAACATGCTTTAACTTTTGGTCAGCCCTGAAGTGGTCAGGCAGCTGGACTAGATGATCGTTGTAGGTCCCTTCCAGCTGACCTATTCTGTTCTAAAACTGACCTGCCTCTACCTAACAGAGAACACATTAAGAGACACCTAGCAATAAAGACTCGGGGTACAGAATTACAGGCAGCTGAATGATCTCAGGTCTAAGGGCTTGGCCACTCCTCCCTCTCTGGTTCCTCCCTCACATTGTTCCCACATGTTCTTCTCCTGGCCTTCCTACTCCTACCCGTTTACCTTGCGCCAACTCCAGTAACTGTCAGGCCTTTCTATGAACCCCTTAAACTCACTGATGGAGCAGAAAACCATCCAACTGGTTTTGCTGTGTTATGTTTTCTACCACGTTAGAGAGTCAGAGTGAACCTCAGACGGCTCTGACAAGCTCCAGAAGCAGCACAGTGGGAGCCAACATTCAGGAAGGGAGGTGGGAACACACTCGCCATCTGGCAGCCATGTGCTGTTGAATCACTTCCTATGTCACACGAAAGCACGTGTTTCTGGCTGCAGTACCACAAGCAGCTGAGCTAACCAAACAGCTCACTGCCACCAAAAAGGGATTCTCCTTTTCCTCCCCCAGTTCCTCCCTCTTGAAACCATCCTCTCAAAGGGAATATCCAGCAAGGACAAAGAGGATGTTTGATTTGATTTGTTTCTTTTGATTCTTGGGATGAGGTAACTACACTGAAGTAATGAAATTACGAAAGGGAAATCACTGGCTGGGATATGGAATTTTGACATGGAAGCCAATTAAAACCCTGGGATAAGCTCATGGAGATTGGCTTGCGCGTAGCCGCACCAGTGACAAAAGCACCATAACTCAGCATGCGCAAAACCAGATTGGAAGCTATGTTTTAAAAGTACTTCAGAAAACATTCCTGCATCACCATGGGCTTGTCTTGGATAATCTACACTGCATTCCAGTTTCAGATAACAGTAATCCTACTATCATACTGTGTGCTGAGTTAAATGTAAGAAATACTGGTTAGAAACATACCGCTCAAGAACAAGAATAAATCTCATGCAGTCATTTAAAACATTAACTGCAGTAACTCATTAACTGCCTTCATTAAGAGATCAACCACTGTTAGATATATTTACCTCATGTATGTCTTTCATCCAACTTGTTATACTTTGAAAACTGTCCAGATTTGTGATGTCATATACAAGAACAAAGCCTTGTGCGCCACGAAAATAGCTAGTACTAAGCGTATGGAATCGTTCCTGGCCCGCAGTATCCCTGAAAGAAATTGTAAGAAATCACACACACACACAAACAGAAGATGATCAAACTGCAGAACCCCCAAGAAAAATCACTTTATTTTAAGGAGTATTGTCCAAATTTTGAATGGTGTACCCTAACATGAAAGGAACAAGAAAAGATAAGGATGAGAGAAAATCCGGGTGCCAGATACAGCAGTGAAAGAAATACACTGGAAATTTATTCTGAGTAATACAGCCCTACTAGGGAGACTAAACCAGCGGTTGAAGTCTGAGTGTAACTTCAAGCCCACCATTGCTTCTTTATATACATAATCATTAAGATCAGTACAACTCAGGTGATAAAAAAAATCTGGAGTACAAGCACTGCAGGAGTCAGATGACATCCCATATTCTGACAAGCCCTCTGTAAACTGTGACACAGACAGTAAGCTGGTTTAGATGGAAGGTAGGTTTTGGGAAAACTCCATAAAATACAGGGATGCAGAGATTCCTACACATAATTATGCCTTAAGAAACCTGTAAACAAGCCTCCAAGACTTTGGTATTAAAACCTGAGATGGAATAACTGCAGATCTGGCACTGGTCAGATAATTCATGTACAGAGTTACTCCTTGAGAAGTTAAATACTGGTAAATATAGGTAACTTCGGTATTGTATGCCTGGCGAGATGGCTCTCAGTAGCCCTATATAGTCTTTAGAAAAACTTCAAAAACAGAAAATAGAGTGTAGGTTCCCAAAGATTCATCTTACTAGCTTTCTCTCGGTGACCCTTCTGAACATGCATTTGATGGGTAATGAAATGTAAAATTTTCTTGCTTTGCCACTTCCCTCAATGTTCCTATACAATTAAATATACTTAATATGGATTGTAGATCTGCATTGCTTGTATGCTGCAAGTTTTATTGTTAAAGCAACCTAGCGACAACCCTCTTTTTAACTTACATTAGTTGCTGCAAAAAATATGCTCCCCTAGGCCAAATTCAAATTTTAAAATGACCTAGTAGGAACAATTGCACTTTAGGAAGACACACAATTAAAAGCAGATGAGATTTTTCATGCTGTAATGTAATTTAGTTAGCTCTCATTTGTGATACAAATTAAAACTTACCATATTTGAAGTTTCACTCTTGTATCATTAAACGTTACTGGCTTTACTTTAAAATCAATGCCTAAAAGAAAGAAGAAAATCTGTAACATTTCTCATAATAACATGGATTCCCTTTGAAGATTGTTTCTTAGCTCTAGTTATCATGCAGTTTTGAACAGAAAGTGAAAAGGAACTATATCAAACAAAGAATAACTAGCCAACCATATACATTCAAAATGGAAGTTGTAAAAGGAAATTATTCAATGGTGAAAACAACTATGTGCCAACACTACACACAAATACAATACAAAGCAATGCCAATACAAAGCAATGGAGGGGCAGGTCAAAGCAAAGGTGCAGATACTCTGAAACTACATGTAGGTATTTCCATGAATAGGCAAGTGACATGACAGCAGTTTCATGGCCTATGCACAATAATACTTGGCAAATATATTGGTGATTTCAGTTGTTTCCAGTTCCATCACAACAGCATGGCAGCTATGAATGGGGAGGTAGAAATGCTTACAACGCTGTTACATGCACAACACCATTTTTCTGTCCTTACTTCCAAATCCCTAAAAAAAAAAATCTAGGGTTACATGAACAGGAATAGAAATTAGCTGTACCAGTTAAATGCAAAGACAAACATACACTGGATTTCATTCAAAATGAAGAGGATTGTCTCTACAGCCTTAATCACTGTGCATCCCAGATCCAGAGTGCTAATGCTAAAATCAAGCATTAGAACTTGAAATCAGTGCAGAATGTTGCCTCTACATACACTACAGATCTTTCCTCAAAGACACTTTCCTTATAATTTATAGTGTTTTCCTTTATTATATTATCAAATTAGTACTCCAAATGTGGTAGATGATACCTGGATTTATGGGTTGTTGAAGCTCCAATCTTAATATTAGAATCTGCCAGCTATTAGCTGCTATCTTAGAGTGACGCATTTCCTCACAGTTAACCATTTTTTTTTCCAATTACTTTATTGCTGAAATCTGAAATACCGTTTGATAATTTCTCTGCTCATTTTTTTTCTTCCACTGAAAAACAGTAGGGCTATTTTTGTCAATTATATCAAGTGAAGTTAAGGTGACGTTGCAATAGCTGGCCATACTGCATGGTCAAAATTCCATAAGGTCAAAATATGGCTGCTTAACATGACTTCAGGGTGGTTTTTCACCAGTAGCAATGTCATTTGAAAGAGCTAAACAGATTGAAAAAGTGCAAAAATTTTAAGTTAATACCACTGCACTGATTTCTATAAGAACCTGTCTGCCAAATTACTTTATCAAAGGAAAGCACCCATGGCAGTAAACCAAAAATGCAGTAGAGAAAATGCTCCCTTCCTTTTTACTGACGGATGTATTGTGCACAAAACTTTGACAAGTACACTCTCACGTGCATGATTCCAGTGCTATTACTGTTTTTGTGTGTATGTGGTAAAAGAGTTTAGGTGGATTTTTAAAATTATTATGATAATCATGTCCTTCACTTGATGAATTTTTATTGAAGCTCCAATGGAAAGGAAAGATGAAATAACATAATTGGTATCTGTAATTAACATTACACAAAGCTTCCTTGATGGAATTAATAATGTCAGATGGAAATGTAATTTAAGTCAAATTTGCTCATGTAAGGTGAAATTCCAACATGATGGAAAACATTTGCTCCTGAAATTCGCATGGTTTTGTTTAATTATCTGTATCACTTTCTACAATTGATGTTAGAGCAGTTGAGAGGGACAGAGTACGCACGGGGAGGCTGGAATGTCACTTTCAAACGGTGCATTGGGAATACAGCAAAAAATTATAATCCAGACAGGGATTCCCAGACCTACAGGAAACAGTTCTTAGTTGACATACATTTTAATAATAAATTGTTATAAGCTTTTTTTAATTTATAAAAAGGGAAGCAGAGTGCTGAATCAGACTAAAACTTAATCTAAATTAAAATAAGGCTTATTGACTTCTTAAGTCAACTTCAAAATTTATTGACCTAAAAGGTCAATGAATGTTAGTGAAAAACAGAAGTCAATATGTTCTGCATGCATGAATTGTTCATGTCTTTATATGAAATTTCCAGCAAACTTAGCAAATTGGAAAGACAGAAAAGAAAAATGAGAAATACAATGCCAAAGACAGCTCACAGATTTCAGATGCTTTTAGGCCCATGTATTATACAACATGATCAACATAACAAAGCGAGCATTGATTACTGCTCTTGAGATAAATGTTATTTGAATGCAACAGCTTGTACTTGCTTCTTTTAAGCTGTCAAATAAAACCAAGAAGGGGTATGCTGCGTACAAGTTCAAATTCTAGTTGTTATTTCCAAGTTTTATAGCCATGAGATTAATTTATTTTCTTTATATTCCAAATAATAAATATGCCCATATTAGGACTGAGGCACCTTAAAGACAATTAGGCATCAAAATAGTCAGCCACAGGGGAATTCAGCTGTGTATTGCCTCTCTCTTCCCTCAGTATCTATAAAATAGTCTTTGGCCATCTGCAAAAGTCCTCTTCAAAGAGGTCTTTTGCAGCTGGCCTAGAAAATTACAACACACTTTTCACCCCAATTCAGCTGGCAAGTTCCCGATACAAAAGGCTCAAAAAAATATGTCTATCCAGAGAAAATGCGAGTTTGAGCAGCTTAGCAAGATGCAACAGTGATAGCATCGACAGAGGGTGGTACATGCCCAGGTACAGGTTCTACGTAGCCCACTTACTGTCATACAGCGTCTTCAACTCTGGAAACAGGGAAGCAGTTGGTATCAACTCCTGTGCCCAAGCTGGGCAAGCGCCCAGTGAGACGTTGTGGGTTCAGTTTCCACCGCGTTACTCCTACCCATACTTAACGCTTACTAGCTGTTGGTGCAGTACTTGAATCAGACTCTGTTCCTGTACATGTCAAGGAAAATCTGAAGCGGAGTGGTATCTGAGCGGTCACAAGTACTGATAAATTACTGTTTTGGTAAGAAAAGCAACTCATGGGATAAGATGGTTTGTTAGGACAGTAAGAGTGACAAAAAATCCAGCCTTGTAAAAAAAAAAAAAAAAAAATCAAGATGCGGATTACTACTAGTGTTATTAACACAGGACATGTTTACCTTCAATATAGTTCATTTCTGTTGATTAACTCTACCTTATTTCCTTCTAAAGTGAGTATCAGGGAATCTACACAGACTTCAGAGCTGGTTCTCTTATTCATCGCGCCTTAGAAACAAATGCATAAATCACTTGAATTTGCAACTTCACTCTTAATAAATCTTTTTTTTTAAATACAGGCATTAAAAAGCAAAAGTTTCCTTTTGAGGAAAAAGTCAAAATAAAACTATCTTTTTTTTTTTAATCCTAAAGTGGGAGTTGCACCACTTTCAACTATGATAGATTTTGGGAGGACTCACACCTCTACAGAAATGTTTCTCACAGAAAACATGTGTGCTGCGGGACCACAACCACCGTAATACGGAAAAATAACAACCTCACAGCCTGTGAGATCACAATCCTGTTCACTTGTATACAAGGGGATTTTTTTATTCATAAACTTTCTCTGTGGCTTTATATGCAATGCCATTGTTTAAACAAAAACATTTATTCTTTATAGTCTATTCATAATACAATGCATCTGCCTTATGATGCGTGTAAGTTTAATTAGAAAACTATAACTGCTTATAATTTACCCAAACTGCGTAATTGAAGAGGAGGAAGGGCACCCAGCCTTGAGTGTTTAAGTGCTGCATAAAAAGCTTTCAATGAAAATTTACTGTGGATGCTTTTTTTTTTTTCTTTTTCCCCATAAAATACATTATTTTAGAAAAGTTCACTACTACTGGAGCCTACTACAAAATGTTTGGGGTTTTTTTTTCCCCTGCAATAACACTAGGATTTTTCCTAGTAACACCAACCTGTGATTCATGATGACACAGAAATGAGACTTTCAACAACCTTTTAACTTCTGTGCCTATGACCCTTTGCCACTAAGGAACGTGGTGGCACATGATTTTGTCAGGGAACTTGGATGGCTGAGAGACTGCACAGCCTGGATAATCTTCCCTGTACTCGAATCACCATTCCAGCTGGACAGGTAGGGTGAAAAATCAATTAACATCAGATGAGCATTCAATAGGCTGCATGACAGACAGGGATCATTCGACTGAGCTTGTATGAAACAGGCATCCGGATGAAAACAGTTATTTGTTTTGATGGTGTCAACAAAGAGGAAGAAGACATCACGAACATAAAAACCCACTGCATTGTGTCTTTCTCCTTTGCACCATTACCGGCCACGACCTATAGGCCATGCTCTCGGTTGTAGCTGTCCTCACGAAAAAGAAATTTCCACTTCCAACATTACTCTTTCGGAAGCCATCACTCACAATCCCATTCGTTTTAAAAGTCTAAGCTCTAATACACCTCCTAAGATGGAATTAAATGGAACACGGTATTTCAGAAATAACTTTAAAATCACATTCAGGTGACAAATACCACATTTGGATGATTCATTTACATTTCAGATAAACAGTTGTTTAAAAAGTTTTTAAATCTCTCAAGAATAGGTTTCAGGAACACTAATAAAACTAATAAGGTTAATCTCAGTCCATAACTGTCACAAAACTCTTTTATCTTAACTACTCCTTAAACTATTTCAACCCACAACCTGGAAAATCTATTCTTAATATCATCACCATACAGGAGTTTTTGACTCCGCAGTTGATTGAATTGAGAGTAAAGAAATTGTGTTTCAAAATAATAACCTCACGGTCAGGAATCTATGTTCCAATATAAAATGCATAAAAAAGCTGATGTTTATTCTCACGGCCATTCTTTGGGACTCCTTGCTAAGCCTGGTAACAAGTTGCCTGTTATAAGGATCAATTTCACGACTTTACTGCCAGTTGCGTTCTTCCCTTTTTGTTCGCGTTGGTTTCAGAAGCTGCTTTTCAAGAATGGGCAAGAAAATAAAAAGTGGTTTAAGTTCAGCCATTCTCACGTGGGCAGGTCAAGCCATCTCACGTACATTAAGTATTCCCTGGACCAACTGCTGCCACAGCTACTACCTGTTATTTATTCAGTTAAGCCAACTCCTTCCGCACTGAAAAAACGTATAAAAGAGACATGCATATTTCAAATGCAGGAACACACTATTTCTTGCGCGTACTTTAACTTTCTCTTCAAGAGCACAGAAAATGAAAAAAAAAATCTTACACACACGCAAACTTTTAAAAATGAACATTTCCAAATCAGAAATTGGGAAAATCTCCACAGCAAACCAAACCGCCGCACCCACATTACACATTTTCATGCTGATGACCCGGCTTTCAGCATGTGGACAGTCAACTTGCCGTTCCCCATGGCACCGTGGGGCTGGCGTACCACGGCAGTGAGGAGTTCCCCATCACCCCCCATCTGCAGAGGTGCCAGGGAAGGCAGTATGGTGGAGCAGCACAAAACTGCCTTGGTCTGGCAGGGCTAATTATTTCCATCACAGCAATGGCTCTGCTTTAATAATCACACACACAGCTACTCACAGTAGAAGATATCTTGACTTCATACCGTTAAAATTATTAGCACAAAGTTAAATCCCTTTCTAGCATGAAAGATGGAGGAACTGGGCATTTTACTGACGTCTGACAACTCCTTGAGGTAGATACCATTTTCTCTGCGCCCACACCGGTGTACAGCAACAGGGCCTCCGTCTGGAGTCGTGGGCAATAAGAAACAGCGAGAAACAAGCGGTCTTCGCAAGTTTAAAAAAAGAGTGGGTTTCGAATGCCCCAGACAAACGGCAAGGACAGTGCAACAGCCGGCACAAAGAGGTTCTGGAGCCAGGGTGACAGGTTTCCCGACACCCTGGCAAACCTCTGCAAAGGTTTACGTCGCTAGACGTGGCTGGACACGCACAACAGTTTAACAGAGAGAGATCTGACATCTCCAAGACAGGCAGCGCCGAGCTGCCAGTGCCGGGAAGGTTGCGTTTGAAACGTGCACCCGCGGCCTGCGAGCGTGAGGCGCACCCGGGGAGGAAAGGATGAGGAGAGGGAGCGAAGCGGGCGCCCAGGCGTTTGCCGGCCCACTGGGACACACGCCAGTCCCTCGGGGCGTGCGGCGACCGAGGGCGTGCCCACACAGCCGCCCGCCGCCGGGGCCCCGCTTCCCGGAGGACTGCGGGGACCGTGGGGCGGGCACCGGGGGGGGGCACGGGGCGCGGGCGCTGAGGGGCGGCAGGCCGGCGGGTGCTGCCGGGGGACACGGGCAGGTGCCAACCCGGGGGCTGCGGGAGAGCGCCGGCAGGTCCGGCTGCCTGGGGGCCGCCCCCGGCCCGCCGTCACTCACCGATCGTGGCCAAGTAGGAGGAGGCAGGAGCTTCGGCGTGCGGCAAGCCGGGCTCCGTATACCTCCGCACGATGGAGGTCTTCCCCACGCAGGACTCCCCGGCCATCACGATTTTCACCAGCAGCGGCGGCTTCCCCGCACCGCCCTGCCCCTGCCCCAGCCCCGCCATGGCGGGCGCCGAGTGCCAGCCGGGCCGGGCCGGGCCGAGCCGGGCCAGGCCGGGGTGGGGCGGGGCGGGGAGGGGGCCGCTCCGCTGCGAGGCAGCGGGCGCCGCCCCCGCCTGCGGTGTTGGGGGGCCCGGCGGCTAGGCCGGGGCCGGGCGTCATCTCCGCCGGGGCCTGCGGGGCCGCCGCCCGCCGCCTCCCGCCCCGCACAGGCGGGGCGGGCCTCACGGAGCCCCGGATGCTGCTGTGGAGTGCTGGGCTGCGGGGGAGCGAGGTGAGGAGGTGCGCGGGACGCAAGTCGGCTTTTTAAACCGGTTTTGAAGAATAAAGTGTCTGTCTGCATTTTTTGCAGTCTGACTGAATGTTGCCGTCATTACGCCAACCAAAAATCTGCGCACGTGCTATAGAAAATACAAAACTGCTCAAGCTCTGAATTACTTAATTCCTATGATTGCTAAAATGATGAAAACTGAGACCAAAATGGTTGACGTGAGGTAATGCCGTGCAGTAGGCCAATGCACGTTAGACCTCTTGCAGATCCTGTGCAGGCTTCCACACACTGCGCTTCAGCCACTGCCCTGAATTAGGATTATGAAATTATGTAAATATGTGCTTTTTTTTCATGAAGTTTCATCAGCGGGAAGGAAAGAGGGAACTTTCACAACCCCCATAACACTCCCCCTGTGAAGTACAGAAATAAACAGTCTGGTTTCTCATTACTTCCTAACGTTGAAGACAGAGACACAGGAAACAGGTTTTAAGAATTTCCTCTTTTTTGCTTTTGATTTGTTCTCATCTGACAAAGTGACTTGTAATATACAAAAAAAAGTGTATCTACAGTGTAGACTTGCTGCATGTATGTCTGGATGTTTTTACCAGAATCCCACGTTGTCCAAATTATAAGGCCCTGGGCCATTTGCCAATGTGCACACTGAACTCGTCCAGTGTCATAAATTTAGGAATGGGATATACTTTGAATTAAAAGTGCTAATAGACATTTACAAATATTTGTGACTATCTAAGTCTGTGATGACTCCCCACAGATTTTGACATTTTCAGCTTCAACCGTTCAGGCAACTCCTCGGTCAATTCACGTATCACCGAACAGTAGATGTAACATACTCGCTTTTTGTGGAGGACAATTTATGACTCAGTTCCACCTAGCACAATTCGGGGCATTCTCTTATCAAAGGCCAAGTATTATTTCAGGCTTATTTCCCCATCACCCCACTCTGAACCACACGCCAACCTGCACCTCAACTTGCCAGTATAGGACTGGTTAACCACAAACCTTTAGGGCTTTGTGGTAGGAGATCTTCAAAGGGTGGCAGCAGCTTGTTTCTCGATCAGTGCAGTTGCCTTCACTGCTGGAAGAATGAGAATTTCTGCTACAAGTTGGGAAATAATCAGGAAGAAATGGCTGATAAAATCAACTACTGAGTTAGCTAGTCTTTTTAGGAGTGATCTCTGAGATGTGACTGTGTAAAAAAGCCGATACTGTCAAAGAAGGCATCGGTCAAAGTGTTTCCACTGGGAACAGGGAAATGCTGTGTATTGGTAAGACTGAATACATTCTTGAATGACGGTTGGTGGAAAAAGTTGACCCTACGGGACGCTTTCAGCTGACACAATCATCTTATGAAAGCAGGGGAGCCCTTCCTGTACGACAAAGCTGGAAGCGTGTGGCTTGCTTAGTTTAACAAAGGCTAGGAGGGAATATGATTACTGTCTATCAGGGATTGAACGATAAGGAGGTGGAAAAAGCTGCTTAAAGAGAAGGATAATAGTGAACAGATATACACTAAATATGGCCGAGGTAAAAATTGTGAGGTTTCTAATGATATTTCAGAAAATTCTTGCAATAGAGGTAATCAGGAGAAGAATCTTAATAACGGCAGAACAAGATGAATTTGTTAGGGAGGCTGTAACCGCCTGCAATAGGGAAGGACTGGACTTCATAAACCAGAACATTTCCTATGAGAAACACCCCCTGCCATCTCAGCAGCCCCATGAAGTTCTGCTTCCTCATGCAGAAATTTGAAGCTACCATTGATTATCCCAAATCTGAGCGATGACGGGGTGCTAGCATCTTCTGGTAGCTCATGGATCAGGTGTCTTCTGGTAGTTCTCATGGATCAGAGGTGACAATGTGTGGGGGGAATCGGTAATGCTTACGGATAATCGAACATTTGCAACAACGGACGGATGTCTCCAGCCAGCTGTGAATCAATCCTGCTCTGGTCCCTCCGTCGGTGCAGCTGCAGGAGCGAGGACGAGGCTGGTGCTCCGCCCTGTAGATGGATGCTCTAGCATGGGTTTGGCAGAGGCATGCATATGGGCAGCACGTTGGTTTATAGATGTACCATAAGACCTTGTCTTTATTGTGGAGCTTTCTCCCCTTCTCTACTCTGAAGCTGTTCTTCACAAAATAGCTTTCTTCAAATGAGGGCAACACTGCAGCTGCCTACAGCAGTTAGATTTAGGTGATAGCCTGGACTGATGGTGTTAGCAATGATGCTACATCAGCTCAGTCTTTACCCTCTGTCGTCTGTCAGGCCAACCAATTTAAATTAAAAGCCTCGCCATAGTATTTTGTACATTCGAGTGTTGATTTATGAGCAATGTGCAAGGCAGGATTCTAGCTAATTTCTTAACGAATCTCCAAATGCCCAGGGTTACCGCTTCTATCAGTGAGTTACAGTATCACTTCCCTCATATTGCTATCTGTGGGGATGGGAATCTCACTAACGGACATTCCTGAGTTTGATTTTAATGAGCAAACACTGTACCACCTGGCATGACAAGGCACTTAAGCAGAAAACAACGGAGAAAGGAATGTGCAGCTGGAAGGAGAAAAACAAGATAAAGACCATGAGGGCATTTCGCAGGATCAGAAAGAACGGGCCAATCTGCTAGAGCATAGATGCGCGTGAACACAAGGCTATAACCTATCTGCAAGCTGCAGGTAGCGCGTGTACACTTCTGCTTGCTATAAAAGATGCTAACAAAGAGCAATAAAGGTCTTTGGTTGCCGTGTCTGCCGGAGTCCGTGCCGCTTTTCACCCCCACAAATGGCGCCCAACGTGGGGCGAAAATGCTGGAGCAGAGCACCGGTGGGGAGCCAGCTGAACGAGTCATAGCCAGCGGGAGACAGAGCAGTCTCAGGAAAGAGCTGGAGCCGGAACTTTGAATCATCGCCTCGTTGGAGCAGAGGTGAGCAGCTGGGAAACTTAAAATGGGATCACAACTAACTAAGGAGGAGGAATCTATACTATGTACTATTAAGAAGCTGTTAGAAAAGTGTGGAATTAAGTATGATGATTATACCCTCCGCCTATTGCTTTCATGGCTAAAACGAAAGGGAATTCCCCTTGATTCGGCTACTGCTTTTAACGGCGAGCGGGAGACCCGCTACGGGGCGCGGGACTTGCTCAGTTAATGGGGGAGGACCCTGTCAATACGCCGCAACTGCAGGCACGGCTGGTGCCTGAAATTTTAAGACAGTCAGCAGACCTTGTGTTTCAAGCAATGATAAAGGTCCCTGATACAGGACGACTGGTAAAATCTTTTACTAGCATTAAGCAAGGGACCAGCGAACCTTATATGGATTTTATCGACAAGCTCCAAGAAGCTATTCAAAAACAAATACAAAATCCTGAAGCCAAAGAGGCATTGCTTATGAAATTGGCTATAGAAAATGCCAATGAGGACTGTAAAAGAGTCTTACAGACATTGTGAAATCCGACCATAATAGACATGCTTGACACGTGCAATCGTGTGGGTTCAATTACACATAAGAATGAGGTTTTTGCAGCCTGTTTAGCCGCTGCCTTGCGTCCCGGTAACAAAGCGTGTTTCCGCTGTGGAAACTCGGGGCATTTTAAACGGCAATGTCCTGAGAATCCTGTACAGAAGGGAGGATCGGAAGGAATTCAGCAGCCCCCTGGTATTTGCCCACGCTGCCGCAAGGGGAGGCACTATGTTAATCAATGCCGGTCAAAATACGATCTCCGTGGTCGACCCTTGTCGGGAAACGGGAAGTCGAGCGCGAGGTGGGGGCGCGCACCGACACAAATGCCACCCCAAAATCCCCAACCCCAAAACCCCATGAGACCGCTGTCTCAGCAGGCCTGGGTCACTTCAAGGCCAGAACCATCGGCAGTGCCGGAGTGGATGTCTCCACAGCCACCAATCTCTCTATAAACGATCAGACTGTGCACAGGGTGCCCCTCAATGTGAGAGGCCCCCTTGGCCAGGGGCTGAGTGCCCTATTGGTGGGGAGGTCCAGTGCTACTATGCAGGGTTTGTTTGTGTTACCTGGGGTTATCGACTCTGATTATACGGGACAGCTGCAGGCGTTGCTATGGACCCCCTCTCCTCCAGTGTTTATTCCAGCTGGAAGTAGGATTGCACAGCTAGTTCCTTTTAAGAGTATGGTTCGTAATCGGGATCCTATTTCCTGGGGGGCTGGTGGATTTGGGTCCACAGGTGAACCAAATATTTTTTGGACTCAGCTTGTCCAAAGAACTCAGCCCACTTTGACCTGCACTCTAAAGAATAAAGGCAGCAAACCGGAACAACTGGTAGTGAAGGGAATGATAGATACAGGGGCAGACGTTACTATCATCAGTACTGCAAAGTGGCCTGGATCATGGGAAACCACCCCGGTCAACACAGGGCTAGTGGGAATCGGAGGCCTGTCGACGTCCAGGCAGAGTGCCAACTTAATACAGATTGTAAGCCCAGAAGGACAGGTTGCAACTATTCGACCTTTTGTGGTTCCTGTGCCGTTAAACCTGTGGGGACGAGATGTCTTGAGCACTTGGGGACTAGTGATTGGCACTGCTGATCCGCATCAACATTTTTAGCGGGGGTCACTGGCACTCGGCCCACCGTTCGACTCACATGGCTCACCGATCAGCCAGTGTGGGTGGATCAGTGGCCCCTATCACAGGAAAAGGCCGACGCGTTGCAAACGTTAGTGGACGAGCAAGTGAGTCAAGGACATCTGGTTCCCACCACCAGCGCCTGGAACACCCCAGTGTTTGTTATAAAAAAGAAAAGTGGTAAATGGAGACTTCTACATGATTTACGGCAAGTAAATGCCGTGATTCAAGATATGGGGACATTGCAACCAGGTATGCCTTCACCGACATTGATACCTCGTCAATGGGACATTGTGATTATCGATTTGAAAGACTGCTTTTTCACGATTCCCTTAGCGCCGGAAGATGCTCCCAGATTTGCCTTCTCTCTCCCAGTTGTAAACCATCAAGGGCCTAGGCTGCGATATCATTGGACGGTGTTGCCCCAGGGCATGAAAAACAGTCCCACAATATGTCAAATGTATGTTGCGCGTGCGTTGTCGCCCATAAGAAACAAATATCCTGACTTAATTTGTTATCACTACATGGACGATATTTTAATCGCCGGACGAGACCCAAAGGAACTCGTCACAGTTATGAAAGATATGTTGCAGGGGTTAAAGACATACGGCTTGCAAATAGCTCCTGAAAAGGTGCAAGTGCAAGCCCCGTGGAAGTACTTGGGGTGGAAGATTTTAGAACATACAATACAGCCCCAACCCATAACCTTGCAATCTAACATTAAAACACTGAATGACTTGCAAAAACTAGTAGGGACTATCAATTGGGTACGCCCATTGCTGGGAATAGATAATGACATGTTAAACCCACTGTTCAAGTTGTTAAAGGGTAATCCTGAGTTGACATCTCCACGAGAATTAACGACAGAGGCCAAACAAGCGCTACAAAAAATATCACAGGCGCTTACCGAAAGGCAAGCACAACGCGTAATTGAAGGATTGGGAGTTAACTTGTATGTCCTAAATCAGTCCCGACAAGCAGTGGGCCTCTTAGGCCAATGGGACACCAAGGGTACCCAGGATCCCTTAGCCATCATTGAATGGGTATTCCTGCCGCATCAAGCACCAAAAACAATAGTGACAAGGGTGGAAATGTTTTCGATGCTTGTGCGAAAGGGACGCGCACGATGTTTGGAATTAACGGGCACAGATCTTAAAACAATTTATCTCCCACTGACTAAAGACCACCTTAATTGGTGTGAGGCTAATAGCCTAGAACTACAGATAGCACTGGAAAATTTTAAGGGACAAATTCTAATTCACTATCCATCTCACAAATTATTCTCCCTTAATGAGGAAATTAGTATAATTCCTGAATCGTTGAGTAAGGAGGTACCTGTCGAAGGACCCACCTTATTCACCGATGGATCAGGACGAACAGGTAAGGCAGTTATAGTGTGGTCTGAAAAAGGGGAATGGAAACATCAAGTTCACCATGTTGTAGGAAGTCCTCAGCTGGTGGAAATATACGCAGTAATTCAGGTCTTTCGCCAATGGGAGATGCCATTAAATTTGGTTACTGATTCTCAGTACGTCGCCAACGTTGTCAGGCGCTTGGAAAAGGCTTGGCTCAAAGAAGTTGATAACGAACCAGTGTTTTTAATGTTCAAACAGGTATGGGACTTGTTGAATCGCCGCGTAAACCCGTATTACGTGCTCCACGTGAGGAGTCATACCTCTCTCCCAGGGTTTATATCGGAAGGGAATGCGCGAGCTGATCGTCTCGCTGCCCCCGTATGGACAGTCCCTGTACCAGACGTTTCTACACAAGCCCGATTGTCGCACGAGTTTTTCCATCAATCTGCCCGAATGCTGCGTCGACAATTTGGGTTGACTTGGAACATGGCACGAAGTATTGTACAAATGTGTCCTGACTGTCAGCAATTAGTTCCCATACCCCAAACAGGGGTAAATCCCCGAGGAGAAAAGGCCCTACAGATTTGGCAATCCGATGTTACTCATATCGGAGAATTTGGCAAACAAAAATATGTGCATGTTTCCATCGATACATTCTCCGGAGCTCTATGGGCGACCGCAGAGACCGGAGAAAAAAGCAAAGATATTTTACGGCACTGGAAAGGGGCCTTTGCTGCTCTAGGGGTTCCACACCAGATCAAAACGGACAATGGGCCCGGGTACATAAGCGCAAAAACGCAGGCCTTTTTGGCACAATGGGGCATTCGACATATCACTGGTATCCCTTATTCCCCTCAGAGCCAGGGTGTCGTTGAGCGGGCTCATCTTACTCTCAAGCAGCTACTACAAAAACAAAAAGGGGGAATGCTAGGGGAATCACCGCAAGCCCGCCTCCATAAAGCAATATATGTGTTAAATCATCTTACAATAAGGGAAGACAGGACAGCAGTTGACAGCCCTAACACGGTAATAACGAGACACTTTACATCTTGTAACTCAGCTTCTCCAGTAGGAGAAAGGGCTCGGGTGTGGGTCAAGTCATTGGAAAATAGCCAATGGGAAGGCCCTTATGA
Source organism: Aptenodytes patagonicus (assembly GCF_965638725.1). NCBI lineage: Eukaryota > Metazoa > Chordata > Aves > Sphenisciformes > Spheniscidae > Aptenodytes > Aptenodytes patagonicus. The sequence continues at coordinate 48,854,540 of NC_134950.1, read as the reverse complement.
TCTTATAACATGGGGGAGAGGATATGCTTGTGTTTCCACAGATCGTGGACCCCGGTGGATACCTGCCCGCTGCGTTCGACCGTATCTGGACAAGGAGCCCAAGGAGGCCACAGATGCATCAATGGTTTGAAGTAGATTACTGGGACTTACACAAAGTATCTCATTCGATATTTGGGGAACCACCTAGTGGGCCAGGCCGTGCCGGGGTATATAGGGGACCAAGTGTGTTGCCATTAGCCGTGGACTGGGAACACCAGGCAGCAGAGAACAGTCAACTGGATAATCGAGAGGTGGCAGGAATTCCCTGCGTCCAGTGTCCCGGATCAACACATCACGCATGGACTTTGTGCAAATGTGATAATTGCAAAAAAAAAAAAAAAAAACCAAAACCTGGTATTGTCACTCTCAGTTCCGGGCGGGAAGGTGCACAAGGTGTAAAGGGAATACCACGGGGAACGCCGAACCACAGAATCTACAGCTAGTGTGTGGGAGATCACATTGTGTCCCCCAGCTGTGGACTGTGTGGGAAACGGACTGGGAAAGTACCAAACGACAGTGTGACAAACGACTTGGGTGGAAACGGAACAAAAAGAGAACGTAAACCATGACGCCAGTATGGGGGGGTGTCTTGTGGCTAGTATCACTGTGTGCGGTTGCTGCGTTATGGGCACCCTCACAGCCGAAGGAAAATGTTTGGGTAACTCTGGCCAATCAGACAGGACAGGATTCCATCTGCCTGTCGATATCTTCCCCCGGTAACCCCTTTTCTACCTGCCTAGTGGGGCTTCCTTTAGATAATTGGGACTTGGGCCTGATTAGTCCTTTCAAGGAGGCCTGCGGGGGGGGACGACACGCCACTGACAATTGGGATGGATGCCTGCCACATCTTCATCACTTGCCAATAGAACCTCAGGAACTCGAGCTATTAGGGTCCATAAAAATGGATTGGTGTTTGTATTTCAATTATTCAGGGGCCAATGTTTCCCGAGCCTGGTCAGTTAACGCTACCCTGGGAATCTATAAAAATGAATCACTGTGGTGTAACCACACAAGCAGCAATATATCTAAATCATCTAATGCACCTATAGGATTACCCAGGGGGGTCTTTTTAATATGTGGAGACCGGGCCTGGCCTGGCATTCCCTCTCATATTAAAGGTGGGCCGTGTTCGTTGGGAAGATTAACTCTACTAATGCCAAACACATCTATGATCCTAGACCACAGAAGGAGCACCCCTAAGACACGCAGTAAGCGCAGAGCACATGCCTACACTTCACAATGTGATGATGCTGTCGACCTATGGAACAAGAACACTATAGCTGCGGTTGCAATCTTGGCTCCAGGTGTCGCAGCAGCAAAGAGTTTGGTCACATTAAATAAATTAGGATGTTGGCTAGCAAAACAATCAAATGCAACCTCTGAAGCACTAACGGGATTATTAATGGATGTAGATTCTATACGACATGCTACTTTGCAAAATAGAGCAGCGATAGATTTTTTGCTTTTAGCGCAAGGCCATGGGTGTGAAGAGTTGGAGGGAATGTGTTGTATGAACCTATCTGATCATTCGGAATCAATTCACCGCAGCATTCAGATGTTGAAGGAAGGAGTACAGAAGCTAAGAGTGGAAGACCCCTGGGACTGGTTGGATAAATTATTCGGGAAATGGGGTCTAAGTGGCTGGTTAAAAGGACTAGCCAAGCTAGGAGGGCTATGCTTAGTAATGTTCCTTTGCATCCTGGTTTGTGTGCCATGTCTGTTACAAGGTATGCGAAAAATGATTGAAAGATCTGTTTCAGCAGTGTTTCTAGTAAAACAAAAAGGGGGAGATGTGGGGATGGGAATCTCACTAACGGACATTCCTGAGTTTGATTTTAATGAGCAAACACTGTACCACCTGGCATGACAAGGCACTTAAGCAGAAAACAACGGAGAAAGGAATGTGCAGCTGGAAGGAGAAAAACAAGATAAAGACCATGAGGGCATTTCGCAGGATCAGAAAGAACGGGCCAATCTGCTAGAGCATAGATGCGCGTGAACACAAGGCTATAACCTATCTGCAAGCTGCAGGTAGCGCGTGTACACTTCTGCTTGCTATAAAAGATGCTAACAAAGAGCAATAAAGGTCTTTGGTTGCCGTGTCTGCCGGAGTCCGTGCCGCTTTTCACCCCCACAGCTATCCACAAGGGGACAGTCTTTCCATCTCTTACCACCGACTAAAACCATTTAAAAGTTACCTCCTTGAAAAGCTATCATTCAATGAATTAAATTTAATTTTTCTTTAAAATAAATGTTTCATGCTGTATAAAAAGTTCCGGATCTTTGTAAACTATATGATGTTACTGTATTTATAGAGCTAATCATAAGTAAAGTTAGTTTAATGAAGCTAATGACTTGAAAATAATGACTGTGCGGCTACAAGACAATCAGTGCAAAGCACAAAAAAAAGTTTCCATGATGCTCATTGCGATATCCTTGGAAAAGGATGTCTTTGCCTCTCGTTCAGCTTTTTTGATTGCTCACTTCCATTTCTTTGACTCTATCGTTCGAATAATATGATAAATATAATAATGACATAATTTTTAATAGCATTTTAGTGGGAGACCTTTTTCACACAGAAAAATTACTAGAATTATTAGAATTTAATTTTATAAAATGTTGGGTTATTACAACATCACATTCATTTTCATTGAATACTTGTAAATTATTAGTGTTACTTTTATAGATATGACACATTTTTGCTTCTTATCTGAAACGTTCAGTTTAGGAATAACTGCTCAGTTTACTCTCGGCATACTGGAGGACTTTGGGCAAAGAAGATAATGCCATATTTTTTAATTCTCAAAATACTCACACAAGTTTGGGGATTCACCTCCTAGTTTGCTTTAGTGTGGTGTATTACCCTGATCTCTCCTGATGAGTCAATGAATTTTTACAGCAGCTGACATTTGATACAGCCAAACCCCTGCAAAAGGTGGGCTAACTCTTCACTGCAGTTACCGAAAGTACTGTAAATTACTCTGAATGCAGGAAGGAACCAGAGAGATTCTTCAGCAGTGTATTTCATGCAAAACATCTAGCATAATCTTGTCACTAAGCCTGCTTTGGACATTCTTGCAAGCAACCATTATAAAAAAAACAGTTAAGGAGATGAATGTAACTAAAAACCAAGGATGAAGAAACAGCAGCGTCCAAGTACAGCCCTGTTTCTGAAACATAATGGTACCGTTACAGATGCCACAGCCTCCTTAATGAAATAAAGCTTTCAAAATATTGCAGAGGTTCAATGTATTTCCATTTGAAATTATTTTGATGGAGTATTAGAATACTAATGCAATTACAAATATTAGCAGCATATTCATGCAAGTTTTCCTGAGCTGAAGGTATAAGCTAAAAATGGTAATGAGAAGAAAGAGCGAGGTTTAATTTGGATTTAAAATCCTCAGTACTAAGTCACTGCTCGCGTCAAGATTACTCACTGAATAGATTCTGTTACGTGACTGAAGTGAAACTCTTTGCTTTCATTAGTGTTAAGATAAAAGCACTTCTGAGTGGACAAAAGTGAGGTAAATTACTCATGATAGGCAAAACAGGGTTCACTAATCCTTAAATGAAATTTCTGGGCCAACTGTAAAGTATTTTAGTTATTTAAGAGACGGGATTCACTGTTAAACTGGAATATAATTTTTAAGATTTCATCGGAGAGCAGGGCAGCGCTCTGAATCAGAATGACTCAAATGTGGGGCTACTGGTGAAAACTGTTGAAAAGGGATTGCGATGAGGTACCCATTGTTTATAGCTGCTGATGACCTGGTTCGGAGTTGTGGGGCTTTTAATTTTATTTTCCTTAGTAATAGAAGTCATCATTACTTACTGGGTTAGCTTATTATCTTGAGTTAGAGTATCCCTTGATACTTCTGGATTCAAAGTCACATCTCTGACCTACTGATAAGGAAGACAAACATTAGCAGAACAAACAGAAGTAATCCAAGCCTTACATCAGGGGTCCTGACCCCTTCAAAAACTTAGAACTGAGACCAATAAGGAGATGAAACAAGTGTTGCCTTCAGCCCTGTCCCAACATCGTTGCTCTTGGACCCACAGAAGGTTGTTAGCTATGAATATTTAGTAATTTGCTAGTAAAATTGTCACTCAGCAACTTCAAGAACACTTTTTAAAAATCAAAAATGTTAGAGTTCCCGTATAAGTAAAGATAGTCTTTCTTCCGCAGCTCCTTTTGCGAAGTATGATTTTTTTCTGAATCTGGAGCAGCAGAAGGAATAGCTGTTTTAAGAGACCACGCTGAGTGCCATCTGTATAGTTAATAAAATCCTGATTATACCTGAAGTTGGCTCAGAAAAATTCACAACATTTATTGCAGGGTCACAAATGTTGTTTTTTCCCTTAGCTTGAGCCTGCCTCATCTCTATTACTGAAATACCAGTACACTGTAAATGAAAACTGCAATTTCTGGAGAACCAAACTTTTGACCAGTTCTAGTATCTGAGCGATCTACTGCTGTCAGTCACTCACTGTCAGCCTTGCTCACTGAACAGCCTGAGAAGTATGAGCTTTAAATACATACGCTCCTCCCAGAGTCGCTCTGACTTCCCCGTTACTCAAAACTGTGCTTTCTTTGGGTTGCTGCTTAATTGTCTGGTCAAGATTTTCAAAATCGTTATTCAGTGTTACATTTCTAAATTAATATACAGGAACTTAAAAAGTTGTCTAGCTGCACGAATGCTAAATGGAAAGTGCTGGACCCTCAGAAATTTAGTAATTAATTTTGTTGCCTACATACAGCTTTAGAAAATAAGATATTAGAAGCTAATTCTTTAAAAGATGCGTTTACCCTCCAGCTATTTTGTAAAGATTACTCTAATGTGTTTTTATCACATAGAGATGTTTGAAATATTCTATGTGCTAGGTTGCCAGTAGTTACCTGTGTGGAGGGGAGCAACAAGATGAATGACATCTTTGGGCAGGCGGTTACTGACCATGGGGAGTGAACTCTTGCAGCAGACGCTGCGCAGCCCGGGTGAACACCTCCAGCTGCATGCTCGGGAGTTTCCGCACCGCTCAGAAGTGTTTCAGGTGTCTCAAGCACTACATGTATCTCTTATTTATATTAGATTTGCATTTTTTGCCATTCAAAAGCCATCAGAATGCACATAAAACCAAAAAATGACGAGAGCGTAGTCTAAGGTGCCTCCCGCCTAAGCGGACAGTTGCTCTGGGAGAAAAGGAAATTAGGTTTGATATGACTCATCAAGACTAGTTTTTCACCTCTGTGTGCTTACTAAAAAAATATTTATCCCAGTCTTTTTGGGCGTTGACATCGTGCCACTTGTCTGTAATTTCGCAATTTCACTCTTAGCCTTTTTTTGGCTACATGCTTTGCCCATCTGCGGGATGCGAGTTAGCAGCTTCTGTTTTTTCTAGGTTTCCAGGAAGTTTGTCAGGTTGTCCCTCCTATGGCCTGCAGTCTCTTCTCTAAATTTAATAAAAAATAAGTGTTTTGTTACAAATTACCGAATAAGCATTTTGTGACTCTGCAACAAAAGTTGAAACATTTTGTAGTAAGAATAGGATTCATTAGGAACAACCAGACCTTAAAAATTACATGGGTGTTAGTTTGGTGGGAGAAAACATCTTCTTAGAAGAAAATGCTAAAATGATTTTTTTGATGCAGGGGTTTTTTGTGTATTTCCAGGATTATATTCATCTTGAAAATTATTATTTGAATAAGGAAACTACTGTAAAAGAAAACTGAAAGACAATTATTTAACTATTACTGATAAAACTGTGTGTTACCATGATAAATTGAGAAAAAAGGGAATAAGGTTTTAACAGAACATGTATGGGAATATCATAGTGCTGATTCTTTATTACACCAATTTTATTAGATGGTTAAATAAATTATATTGGCTCAAAACTAGGTCAGGCACTATATTCCTAGCGGAAACATGGCTGCAAAACTTTAGAAAATATTATTTATTTTGAAGGCAAGTGAGTCTGAGTAGATAAAACAGTTCAATGCAGGGAATTCAGGCTCGCTCTGCAAAAGGCGTGCAGTGCACGCTGATATTATTTCCTTCGTGTTGAGAATGTGCTCAGCTCAACAAGAAAAAATAAATAAACACTTCTCGGGATTTAGATAGTTTACGGGCTGAAAGCCAGAGACAAGGGGCCATGGTATATAGGAGACACACCCCCAGCGTGTGTACGTACACTGCACGTGTGGAAGGGTGGTGCAGGTCAGCGCCAAGCAAAGCATCCAGGCACGCAGCAGCGGGAGGGGTGCTGGGGAGAGGAGAGCTCACGGGAGCGGGAGGCAGTGAGGGCTGTTTGCCCTGGGTTAGTTCAGAGGGACCGGCAAGTGTTGTTAAAAAATCCATGTGCCAGTAACGCGTCTCTTTGGCCGTAGTGAAAGCAGTGATTATTTTAGGAGAGATTTGGTAGGTCAGTGGCTGGAGAAGGGAGAATATTTTGTGCAGAAAGTACTGCTAGCGGTGGTGGGAAGGGCTGCAAGAATGGGGCAGGGGAGAGATGCCGACCGGTTCTGTCATGGCAAAGTCAAGAAGTCGAGGCTGATTAGGGAAAACGAAGTCTGAATATGTTCAAAAGAGGCAGCACGATGGTCATAGTAACAGGTAATGTCAGCTGATGGAAGAGAAGCAGGATGAATAAATGAAAGATAGGAGGATTTCTGTAACCAGAGTGAGAGACAATTGAGGCAGAGAGAAATACTTTAGTTACAAAGACAACTAGGAAGGATTGATTCTGAGACGTTACAGAGAAAGAAATAACATTGCTTATTTCTCAGGTATATGGATAGTATGAGAAGACTGATGTGCAAAAGGGAGAGGCACCCAGTAATTCACACAACCCCACCTTTTCAGTGGCTTCCTGGTTTTCTCTCGTCCCTCCCTTTCCTTTTTCCTTCTTTGCCTGCCTTGGCTTCTCCTGCCCCGGTAAAGGTACTACATTGTAGGAGTTAAAAAGGTATTACATTTATAGCATCAGCAGACACAGGAAAAAAAAAAAAGGAAAAAAAGTCAAGTTTTATATATTCCTTACACTAATCAAGACGTTCGTCTCTCTACAGAGATTTTTTATGGCCTCAGGTTGCTCTAGTTAGGCTTCATGGACATTTCAAAATGCAAAGTTAGCTTAAGGTATAGTACGAGTCATCTGTAGCCATGGGAAGCCCTTGGACTCAGACATCTACAGCAGAATTCAATTTATTTTCTAGTAGAGTTTATGCTGATGTGCGTGTATTATAAAAGATAATTTAGGGCTAAAATTATGCTTTATTTTGGTTCGCACATTGCAAGTTACCTCCTACGTTTACCTCCCATATCTCCTGAAGTGAAGGCATCCTGGTCAACAGCATCACTGCCTATCTTCTGGTCTGCTCCCTGTTTTCCTAGCCAAGTATCGTATGTCTGACTTCCAGGCATTGCTATCCATGAGAAGCAAAATCTGAAAGTGCCCTTACTTAGGCACTTGGAAACAGCAGCCATCTAATCGCCTACCCTGTTCTTTCCTTGTGGAAAACAGGTCTGCAGGGGACTTTGCCACAGGAATCCATATTATTTGGGGGGAAAAAAAAAAAAAGGAAACATCGCAACATCACAAAAAGAACCCTGGAGTAGGAAGAGAAGGTGGAAATATAAGTTATCATCAAGTTATAAGGACTAGGAGGGGGATACTAAGTACATGTGCTTATTCTGATTTTTCTTAGCACCTGTAGCGTCAGGAGCAGTGTAGACTGAAGGGGCTGATTGATCTCCAAATCATGGGAACAGGGAGCAGAAAATCAGAGCGGATGTAGAGGTGAGGGACTGAATTCATCCTCGCAGGGGCCTGTAGGCACAGTTTATGGGAATTATTTCCTATAGCATGTTTAGAAGATCAAAATGGAGTATGTGGCTTAGAGAGGTCACATACCAAAGGCCAAGCAGCCATGACAGACAGCTTTGATGGGAAGCTTTTACATACTCTTCACACTGCTTTTTTATCTAATAATGGAAACAAAGAGGAAACCATGCAAGCAGTCTGCTTATAGATGAGCCTGAGAACACACAGGCTACATCTGTATCACCTTTAGTGATATCTTTAGTATCACACCTTTAGTGATACCTTTAGATTACCTTTAGTAGAAATACCCATATTTCAGTTCAAGATCACCGAGCAAAGCTGTTGGAGGGGTAAACCAGCAAAGATGCTCCTCTACACTGTAGGCTTTAGCTTATGTCCACTAACTTGGATTTTGTCAGGAGTGAAACCACTCACCTGCTTCCTCCCGTCTCCATGTGTCCTGATGCAGCCGGTCCTGCTAGCTCCCATGCTGGATGCTCCTCTTCCTCAGCTGGACTTGCCACTCCAGCCCCGAGATGGCTGTCACCCCCTCACAGGCAGAGTCGAGGACACAACCCTGCTGCCTGCGGCGGAGCCTTGTTTCGAGGAGAGACACCAGTATCTGCTGGTGGCAGTGTTTAATCCTCGGAGTCTTGATTAGCAAACTGTACGGCAGCTGGCAGCTCCCCAGAAAGGTCAGCTTTCCAGGGCAGGACTCTTCTTCTGCACCCAAGAGCACCCAGCTACCCCCAAACCCTACCCAAAGGGCAACATGAGCATCCATCCTCTTGTTTTTCATCAGGAACAAGTGATGCTGGCAGGGAGGTCCTGGCGAGGAACCCTCACGTTTGGACTGTACCGCTCCGCTGTGAAATCGCCCGGTTCCTCTGACCGTCAGATCTGCTGGACCCATCTCCAGTCCCCGTTGGTCATGGGGCGCAAAGCTGGGACTGGGCTGGGGGCCCTCAGAGCTGGGGGCTTGGTGGGCCCCTTTTATAAAGGCTCTTACAATTTGAACTCACTGTCTCAAATTGCCCTCGTGGTCTTGGTTAGTGCAGGTTATCTGAATGACTGTTCGGAGCAGGGAATAGTTTTAAAATTATTTTTTGGTGACTGTTTTCTGATTTAATGGAGGTTGCTGGTTTTATACTTGTTTTCACCAGTCTGACTGTATTTTCCTAAATATCAAAATCATGCAGAGTTGTGTATAGACCTTTTTTATGTATCATATCAATCTATTTAAGTGAATAAATAAATAAACACTGCCACAATGGAGTATTAGTGAAAGATTGCGTCGATGCTATTAGGAGTAGAAATATTTTGGAAGTACCACTATCAAATCATCTGTGAAAATGCCATATAGGCACATGCATACACAACACCCACAGACAACATTCTTTCCTTCGGATAAATGTCAAAAATACAGACGTCTGTTTTCATTTAAGTACCTGACATATTCTTCAAATCCACACTGTGCTTGGCAGATACCAGAGCATCTTCCATTAATCCTTAAAAGATTTAAATAGCATTTTATTTATATTTAGCATTCTGAAAGCACAAAAGAGAACAGTAAGAGTATTCGATGCCTAGATCTTACAGGCTTCTTCCTAGAAAAGACTGCTACAAGAATAAAACTAAATTGGTAGTAGCTTAATCTGTTGTAGGTAATATAATTTATGTTGCTATGTATCATGTTAATGACTCTAAAACAATGTGCACGTTATATTTTTTTCATTTGCAATTTGGGATTCTCAGAATAGGAGATGCAGAGACAAGGATAACCCATGTTTTCCGTAAGAGATTCATAGAAACTGAAAAATAAGGTCTTTTAATAGTTCATTATAACTGTTTTTCTTGGCTTAAGTGTAGGTTTTAAAAAATGGTGCTCATTGTTTTGCTTGTAGTTCTTTCATGCATGGACAATCATGCTGATGATGCATTTACTTCAAGTGAATTTTCCAATTGAAAAAGTGCTCTTGAGTAGTTTAAGTACTATGAATCACCAAAAACTCATCTAAGTCCCATAAAAGCACTGGCTGCAGAAAGCAGCCCTGGAAAGAAGACATATTGGGGTTGTACTGCATGATTCAGCTAAATGGAAATATATTTTGTCAACACAGAAGAAGTTGAAGAACCTAAGAGTTCTGTAAAAATGAAATTATAATCTGCTAGAAAGACAGAAATTAACTCTGCTGCAACCCCCCAGTTATATCCCTCAGTTGTTCCTTGCTGGCCTGAAACAGAGATTCTAGACGCGAGAACTCCAGCCCTTGAAACACAGGATTTTTGAGAGAGATATTTTATTCCTCATCTCTTTCTCTACTTTTTATTTCGCTATTGCCTGCCTTCCTTCCTAGTTTCCCTTGTCTGACTGTTGGAAGCTATCTTTTCCCTGTTATCACTGCCCGCACCATTTGGACAACTAGTGTTTCTGAGACAATGTCTTGTTAGTATGAACAAATGCAATCTATTTATTTCTTACGTAATAATATTTCCACTGAAACAACTTTGAGTCATAAGTATTTGTCAGGGAGACATTAGTGATTTTTAAGTTATTATTCAGTTCTTACGTAGTTTTTATTTAAGTCTACCTTTGAAAGCAGATAAAACTATTCAGTAAATCACAGTATTCAAGCTTTTCAAAATTGTAAAATGTTTAATAATAATTTCAAATTGTTAAGCTATTGCCTTAGAATTTTTTTAATTTATGATATAACTTAAGGTTACAAGTTTTTAAAAGTAATTTAAATATGCTGAGAGTTTAAAAAATTTTAATGTAGCTTTCTGTATCTTGGATAGCCATGTATTGCCTCAAGTGAGCAACGCAAGTGTAGGGGGTTTCCTTGTGTTTGGACTTTCTGACAGGTTCAAAGGTCTTGGGGTCTGGCTCCGGTCACAGACTGCTGAGCCCATGTGGTGCTCCAGTAAGTGCTGAGAGGCTCGCTGTGGTCACGGCATCTTTTCTGCTTGCAGTCACATACGCAGCTGTAGGTTAGTTGGTGCTGGAGCTTCCATCTTGCCCTGGTGAAAGAAAATAATTTTGCCCACATGCATTCACAGAAAACTTTCATTTAGATCGTTTTTCCAAGATAATTTGGATACAGGTTAAGATGTTTAACATGAGCTAGGGGAACTTGCACGAGTGGTCTGGGCGCCAGAGACAGGGAGCACAGCCAAGCCCTGGCCATCAGCACTGGCAGGCTGCCATGGCCCTTCCCCGAGCGATCTAGGGTGATTGTCTCTGGGACAAACTTGTTTTTTTAAAAAAAATGAAATTATGTGTCTACAAAACGCGAGGGTTTGTTCCTTCTATGTCATCACCTCTGGCACCCATTGACACGAAGCATCTTGTCCCTGCCATCAGTTTGGTTACCTCTCCTTGGGAATCTGGAGTAAGAGTGCCTGAAATGTGCTTTTAGGGTGGAAGATACCTGAGGAAATTTAATGGTTTATCCCATGTTTTATTTTTTGGTGACATCATTGATTCACAAGCCAGTTAGCCTTACTTTGGGGATAAGCATTCTCCTGCTGTTCTTTGAAATAAAACACTTTGTGAAGGTGAAATGTAATTAAGTCGTTCACACCCTCTGATGAGCTGTTAAAACAGTAGCTGTAGAACAAGCAGGAATAAATAAATAGTCTTTTGGCCTCTACAGCTTCCTAGGCAACATGGATGATCTCTTCCCCTCTAAAAAAAAGTAAAAAAATCTTGGGGGAGGTGTGGAGGGGAAGGAAGCTATATGAACATGAATGTTTAGTGCGCACTGAAGAGAGACGTGACAGAGGATGCATTTGTACCACAAAGTTATGAAATGATCAGTGCTCACTTCTAACTCAACCTAATCCTCTTGAAGACATGCCTCCCTTAAGTAAAAGCTCTGTTTTAAATCAAGAACATTTTCTTTGATTTACAGTTAAATCAAACTTCCATCCAGGTACACACACACACAAAGGTGGAAGAGCGATTGGGCACATCGTTTGAAATACTGATCAAGCAATTGAATGTCATTTGGAGAGACGGTAAAAAAATGAGAAAGGCCCACGTGCCTTGTTTAGTGAAACAGACTCCTGCAGCAGGACACACAGGTTGTACACTTGCATGACAAACTCGCTTCCCCTTCCAACAGAAAGCAGATAATTAATTTTGCATTTCTAAAATGTGTCTGTTCGCACTTTGCCCGGAAACTTTTTACATTGCCACAGAACAATCCAACAGTGTCAAACTGGAGCTTTCTCAGGGAACACCATTCTGCTCAATGTTATTTTTGTTAACCTTCTCTGGTTATTTGTACACCAGAAATTTTGAAGTCACTGTTAGGACTTTTTAAAGGCGTATGGCCGAGGGAGCTGATGATGTGCTGCCCGGTCACACGCACAGCTCCCATTTTCCCCATATGCTACTGTGTACAACTCTGCTTACCCTGTTTTCACAGCTGCCTCATCCATCATCTCCCACACCCTTCCTGGGGTTTCCACCTTGCTTATCTCTCCAACATTGTGCTTCGTGAGGCGTTGGCAGGACCTGGTGTAATGGGAGGACCAAAGAGGTGAGAGAAGCCAGGATGGGGGACAGGGGGGCTGGTGAGTTGTTAGAGAGAAAATTGAAGCAGACTCTGAAACTTGACTCTTCTGTCCTTTACAGACTACAGTTGTTTGTGCTATACTGGGGGCATGACTTTTCTTAAATTAAATCAAAATCCGAGAAGTGACCTGCCTCAAAGACGACTTTGTTGCAATTTGGAGTTTGTGGTTGTTAAGGCTGAGGAACAAAATTACTTCAGACTACTGCAGGCTGTGGCTAACCAAAGCAGAGCTGACAAGTCGACGGTGGTGCTGTGGTTGTGGAGACTGAGGCAACCCCAGTGGCTGTAGTTTATGCGCAAGTGTGTGCATCGATATTTTCTCTGAAATAAGGATAGTTAGCACTGAGGGAGTGCTCCAAAGCTCTTCTGGAGCCATTGATCACGCACATTACAAAGCACATAGGAGCGTGTCAGCTTAAAAGAGTGCTGCTTGATGACCGGTGGAGTTGACCAAATCTCACCTTCCGAAGAAGCTAGAGATGAAAACAAGTAATGAAACGTGTGGCAGATAGGTTAAATGGGATAAGCCTGGAAAATGATAAACCTCATGCTTATCTGTAGAAAGCAGGGAAAGGAAGAGCCAGAGACTTATGGAACAAATAATCAAACTAGCTGCAAGGACAAATTGGATTTGTCAAGTACAAATTGTATTAAACCAGCATAATTTCCTTCTATGACAGGATAACAGGCCTTGTGGATTAGGGAAGAAGGAATAGAGTGCATAAATCATGACTTTGGGGAGACTCTTGTCACCGTTACACGTGGAATCCCCATGAGCAAGTAAGGGAAATACAGTCTAGATAAGTCAGTCCAAAACCATTTTGAAGACTAAAGGGAATAATTAGTAGATCGCTGTCACACTGGAGCATGTTTCAAGGGGGAATGTCCCAGAAGTCTGTCATGGACCTGGTAATACTGAGTGTTGATATTCCTTCAGAGTAAATTCTAGTAACAACACTGCTGATGAAATAAAGAGCATATTTGTTAAATTTGCAGAAGACACCAAGCTGAGAGAGCTGCAAACACTTTGAAAGGCAGAATTAGAATCCAGACTTTACCCGATATCTTGGAGAAGGTGATGAGAACAAAATACTGTGCAAGTTCATAAGGAAAAACCCTACACTCAGCAAGGAAAATCTGCACTCCAAAACCCACAAAACTGGGAATAGCTGAAAAGGCATAAAAGTCATGGAGAAGATCTGGAAGTTATAGTGTATATGAGTTAATGATATGGCAAAAAGGTAAACATTGTACTGGGCTGTATAAAAAAAGGTATTTTGTCTGCAATGTACATGAAGTTTTCTTCCTCTGCTCAGTGCGAGTGTGGTGTTCAGCTGGAAAACAGTGTCCAGTTTTGAACACTTGGAGCACTTAAAGAAAGATGCAGGTGAGGTAAGGTGGATCCGGCCATTTTCTTTATTCTCCTCTAGACTCTTTGGCAAGATTAAAGGAACCCGGCTTGCTTGATCTAAAGAAGAGAGAAATTAAAGCAGACATATTAACCATCTTCAAAAACATAAATAGCAAAGAGGGCAGGAATAACCTCGAAGAGGACAACAATAACCTGTCAACAAACAGAAAGGAGTCTACATTGCATTAGGAGAGATTTAGTTTAGGTATTGGGAAATGTCTGAGAGCAAGAACAACAAGGCACTATTACGGGTTATGTAGGCAGATGCTGGCATCTTCATTGTTAGAGTTAGGATCTGGTTAGCAAACATTGCTCAGGAAAGATTAGGTATAACTGATGAGTGGATAGATGGTCTTTCCAAGACCCTTCCTGTTTATGATGACTCTATGTATGTGTTGGATTAAATATCAGTGTAATAAAAGAACCTCAAAACAGTCTTCAGCCACTGGATATAGGATTTCAGTATCAAAACATCAATGTTGTAATTTCCTGTCCTCGGCAAAGTAGAGCAGGAACTGGCCCTTTGCATAGGCAGTGTAGGCATCTGGTTAAACTATCAGATCACCGAGTCCAGCAAAACAGCACAGTCCTGCTCTCTGTGCTGCTTACTCCAGAGCCCAGAAAGCTGGGCTGGAGAGGGCAAGGTAGCCAGACTGAGCTTGTGCTGGGGTGAAGGACCCTTCCCAGGAGCATCATCTCTATCCTTTGGAAGAAGAGGGAGTGCTGGCTCCAGTCCAGCACTGTCCTTTTCTTTCCTTTTGCTTTTCCTGAGGCAGGAGTAGAAATACGCTTGTATGTTGCTCACCCTGTTGAGAAGCCCGTGCCAGCTTTGCAGAAGAGGGAGATACCATTCCCAATGAACTTTCACTCTGACTTTCTCAACAGCCAGAATTTTAGCAATTCTTTGGCTAAAGTCACCTTTGTCTGGGGAATACAGACATCTCAGAAGAGAATTGGAGGATGTATAAAGTCCTTCCTTGTGATCGTGTGTTGTAAGCCAACTGGATTGTGAATTGAAGGTAATTGGATGCACTGATATAATGAGCTAAAGACCCATGTGACAATTAATAATTCTATCTAAATAAAGTTCTAATTCAATATTTTTGGTAATGTAACACTAAATGTAATAGAAGAGAAGAATGTCTTCTTTCTCAGCTTTTCACAGACGAGTTAGACTAACGCTGAAAACTCCTGCCTGCATGCTTAGCCTGACTTCAGCAGGGCTGTTGGCAAGTATGTGAATTTAAGCAGATGGACAGGCATGGACTTACAGGGGGCACTAACGTGTCAGTACAGTAAAACCAACACATTCTTGTACCACGTGATGTCCCAACAGTCATATAACTGTACAGTCCCTTTGCATTCCCCCGTTTTGATCAGTTGCAGGTATGCAGAGGTGCAAGTCTTCGTAAGTACAGTAGACTTCTTTCTTGAAGTCTAGGATCACTGAGCGGTGAGCACCTCTTGTCGTTATAAGTGGAGGCTTTTCAACAGAGTTCCCGCCTGTCTTCTGGAGCCAGAAACGTGGTAAATGTAATGCAATAATGTGGGACTCCTCAGGACAGAGCTATCACAGCAAGGGCTAAAAAAGCAGCTGAACCTTCGTGGTTCCACTGGGCCCTTGGTGGAATCACAAGACAAAAAGTTCAAAGCCCAAATTGATTTTAGGTTTTTGAAGGACCTATTTGGTGATTAAAGATTTCAGGTTTTCACAAAAGCTTTCAATAATCTTTCTAACATCAAAACTCTCTCAGAAAGATGGATGTATAATGGATCAATAAGAGGAATGATTTTTGCATTGCCAACCTGTTCTTTGCAGTCACATGTTAAAGATGAAGTGGAGATATTTTCTGTCAATCCACGGCTTTTGAGAAATTACTTAGCCTCCACTGAGTCACTTTTCTTTGCTGCTATCCTATCATTATTAATTATATATAAATAATATAGATGCTTCTCTCACACAAAAAGGAACCCAAATAGCATATTAAGGCTCTCCAGGCTTCAGTTCCAATCTTCTATCACTTTCTGTGCTGTGTAAATGAATTCTGCTCCCCTTAAAGGCAAGGTTGAACACATACAGGTCACAAATCAAAAATGGTCTGAGGTGCACACTTCTGGCTCTTGGACAGCATTTCAGCAGGCACAGATCTGCAGCCCACACTGAATGGCATGTGCTAAATTCCTAATCATGTTGTAGCTGTGATGGTCTACAGACATGACAGACACGACTGCAGGAAGAAATGATGCCTTTTTTTTTTCTCTGGGAGCAACTGATATAGCTGGAAAAATAGCCAAGCTTTCAGGCACAAATTTCTCTGCAGACAGAAAAAGCTAGAAAGCTTGTCTGTGTTTTTACAGCCAAATCAGCGGGTCTAACCAAAGACATCATCTCTCCTGACAGATTTGCCTCATGGCAGCCTGGATGGCAGGGCTCGTCAGTGCTTGCTGGTGGTGTGTGCCGGGGCTGTGCCGGCACCTGCTGTGGGCGCCTCCATGGGGACTGCGGTCCCCCGGACACGGTGGGAGAGGGACAGGGCAGGGAGGTGGCAGCCAGGAGGTGAGAGGAGAGGAGAGGAGAGGAGAGGAGAGGAGAGGAGAGGAGAGGAGAGGAGAGGAGAGGAGAGGAGAGGAGAGGAGAGGAGAGGAGAGGAGAGGAGAGGAGAGGAGAGGAGAGGAGAGGAGAGGAGAGGAGAGAGAGGAGAGGAGAGAAGAAACCTCACCATTTGCAAAGCCCACCTCTACTCTGCAAATCCCCATCAGGCTTTAATTTCCCCTCAGCCCTCAGGCACCCCAGCTTTGCCCCTAGTTTGGACAACGTCCCTGCCATCTCTGTCCAACCAGCCTTCAGCCCCATTGCTGTTCTTCCATCTTTCCGGCAAGCCCACTCACCACCCCAGCAGCAGCAGTCGGCCAGCAGCCGCCGGCTCCATGGGTACCCATTAGCAGCCATCGCTTGCCACAGACGCCAAAGATGAAAAAGGAGAAACGCCACAGCTCTTCACTGAGTGCAAGTTCAAAGTTCTTCTTTCCAGGGAAACGCTTAATGAATCAAAGTCTCAAACAGAAGAGAGAAATTATAGCAGAATAAATCATATAACTGCAAGATTGGTTCAAAAGTGCTGAGAGGCAACACAAAATATGAACATTCCTTCTTAACACTAAAGTAAGGGATTTAATATTCCAAAAGGAGTCTAAGGAACTATTTTTAAAAAGGGCAAACGTTTTAAGTCACCTGCTACTTTTGCAGGCTTGGTGACTTCACCTTCTGAACAGTTTGCTCAAGTCCAGAAGTACTTCAGGTCCTGCATTAACTAGACTGTATTTCCACAAAATATGGCCTAAGTACCCCTTTTTTGACCTCCTTTATATATTTACTTAGACTTGAACTTGTGCTAAATGTGGAACTGTGAGATTTTTAAATGCTGAGTCAAGCTCATAATGAGAAAAATAACAGAGGTCGTAAGAGGAAGAGTCCTTTCTGTAGTTCCTTTGCAGTAAAACCGCTTATGGTAAAGACTGGGGGTAAATGGTAAAGAGGATATAGAACTGCTGTTTTGCGGTGTGGCTGTATGGGGGACAATGCAGCTGGTGCATACAGAGACCCTGTTTCACCCTGGAGCTGCTTCCACCTCTGCCCTTCCCTGTGTGCTGGTTTGGGGTCACGGTGCCTGTACAAAAGCATCAATTTCTACAGCAAGCTGGTGTCCAGGGAGTGAGGCGTTTCACAAGGCGGTGCTGGTGCTCCAGCAGCCGTACGCCCTGGGGACTGATTTTGTGGAGCAAAAAGAGTCATCCCGTGCCCAGAGAAAGGGCTTTGCCTTGCACACACCAGCTCAGCACCCTAGCTGGTGCCTAGGTCCTTTTATTCAGGAAGCCAAAGCAATATTGCCCTCCACTGGTCCTGAAACTAGTTTAGCTGCTAATGTGAGTTGGACAGAATCGTTGTCAGTACCATCAGGGGCACTTTGAAACCAAGACTCGGATTCCTGAGACGTGTTGGTGTTGTTCCATCTGTACTAGGATCTCTTGCTTTTCAGCCTCAGCTGCAGCAGAGACAGTCATTATGAGTGGCGGTGGCATGACTGCACAGCAGGAGGGGTGTACGAGGAGTGTCACCTCCTGCGGGGACCAGTGCTCTGCAGGGGATTTTTGGTCAGGGGATCTGCTACTCAGCTTTCATTCAAAGCAGACAGAAACTTCACTCAGCGTGAGCTCTGGCATTGTCCAACATGAGCCGCCCTAGTGAATGGATTTGCTGTCGTCAAACTGATATTCCCATCAGGTGAAACCTGTAGGTCCACTAAACATTTCAGCGTTCTAAAGCTTGCAATATTATGTTGAAAACCCATGTTTTCAACTATTATGTCTGCTGATTCTCACTGCTGGCTGAGGAGGAGGCGAGAAGCCCTACTTACAAAACCTCTGGGCACACCCCGAAGGTGCCGGTGCTGGCTCCAAGGCCCCCAACGAAGCCAGCGTCACTTGAATAACCCAGCCAAACACCAGCGTCCAACAGCTCTATGCTAACAGCAAGAGAGATTAAATAATTCCTGTCGCGCTTCGAGGACCATCCGAGGGCCGTGCAGGCAGCGCTGGCCTCCGCAGGCTGCAGGTTTATTCCTCGGGAGTGTGGTGTGAAGGCGTGTGGCACCAGCAGGTTTCACCTGCGTGCTGGTGACACGGAGGAAGCGTGCCAGATGATAGGTATTTTTGGTACGGTGAGCAGCAGTGAATTGATTAACAGTCCTGGCATTTGAGTGACCATAATTAGGCTTCCCGTGAACAGCCCTTTGAGATAAATAATAGAAATTCACACCTATCTGGGTCCTGCATTTTTTCAGCCTATTTGGGGCAGGCTGAAATAAGGTGTGTAAATCTCCTTGAGCACCTTGGACACTCTGCAGTTGTCTTAAGGAGCTGTGGCAGTCACTGGCTCGGCCTCCCTAGTTCAGTCTTTTAACCTGCTGTTCCCAGCGTCACCTCCATGAATAAAAATGTTCCTGGTTTGCAAGGCATGCTTCCCGGAAAATTACTCTTCTAAGGATCCACAAATCTTACTTCTGTCTGAGCATGGCTTGATACACCTAGAATAGCTGTCTGAAGTAAGTCCAAGACTGCCGTGGCTGGTTGAAGTTCGAAAGATTTTAATATCGATACACTTACTGTGACTTATCATTCGTAAGAAAAACTTCTTTAATTTCCACCATCAGTTTCTTTCAATGACGTTGGAAGAGGTGCACGAGAGCAGCTCGGATGCCAGAGAGGTTTCTTGCAGAGTTAAGGACTTAATTTTAGAATAATTTCCAGTAAGTCACCAGGAAAGATAGGGGCTGAGGGTTTTTGCAGGATATTAAGAATGATATCGCCCCTTCCAGAGCTATCTGCAAATCCTGTGCTGGTGTGATAAATAACCCCACGGTTACCGAAAGACGGGGAGCAACCAATGTCCTTGCAAACTAGAAGAGGTCTGTTTTCCAGACAGCAAGGTAGCGAGAGCTACAGTTGTTGTTCTAATGCTGTTAATGGGCGACAGTATGCTAATTAGTCAGATTAACTAAGCGGGTGAGTCATGCACTAACCCTTCTTGAAAGAAAGTGCCCATTTTGAGATGCTAAATGAGAACATAAATGCAATCAGGCATAGAATTCTTGAAAGATAAGACGAGAGCAGACCTGCTTGTTAATGGAGCCAGTGAAATTAATTCTGCTTTGGAAAGGGGTGCACTTTTTCATATTCAGGGTTCGTTTTAATGGGGAAGGGTTCAAAACCTTCAGATCTATACAATGCATTTCACTCATGTCTAAGTAGCTTTAATGACCTAACATAACAAAGATATTTCTGATATTCTCTGCTACGTTTGCACCTTCAGAAATATTTTTTTTTTAATTAGAGGCATTCAGATGTTTCAAATGAAGACAAAACTATAATATTCTGAAAAAACACAAAGCCCTCTCATCTATAATTGATGGGAAAGTATTAAAAATGTTTATTGTGAATGCTCAAGCTCTTATACTGAAAAACTACAAGCTCCCCACATTTGAGAGGTCGGCATCAATGCTCACAGGCACCACAGATGTGGTCCTGCTGTGGTGCTGGGAGTCATCGCCGAGGGTGAGGAAAGCAGGGCCAGGTGCCCTTCTGTGGGGAAGACCTGTGCCATTTTTTGGTGTGTGCGATCCCTTCCTTTCTCGGTGGCCACCCGCTATGTGCATGTCAGCCTGTTTTAACCTTTTTCTCTTCATCACTCATAATGGTGTAGGCATCAAAGAAATGCAGAAGTGGTGCTAGCAGCCGTCGCACACTGTCTGGGATACTTTGGGTCCTGAGTTAAAGACAGCTCAGACAGCTGGGCGGCCCCAGCCTCCGGTCTGAAATCCCGGACAGCTTTCCAAGTGCCTGACGTGGCGAGAGGAGGAAGCACGGGGCCCGGCTCCCCGTAGCTGTTCAACAATCACGCCTGCACATGGTGTTTGCTTGTGGCAGCACCTCCAGCGGTCATTTGGGTACCGTGAGGCTTGCAGATGCATGCCGCTGGGGATGAAAGCCACATCTCCATGCTCGCGTGAGCCAGCGGGGAGGTCAGGCAGTGCTGCGAGGAGGGCTAGCACTGGGCAGAAGCTCTGAGGGAACGATGCCCGCAGGGGTTCTGTGGTCATCAGGACCTCGTGAAAAAATACAGGCCTTACCACGACTACCCTTGGGCACTGCATTCACCATGAAAATATTCTGCCTCACGCTTGTTTTTGAACATGCTCTGTTGACTCATCATTTGCCAGAACTAGTCTTTTTTCTTAAAGATTTCCGACCCTTCCAGTCCGATTTCAAGGCAGCTGCTTGGCAGTAGGACTGCTAGAAGTGCTGGCTCCACTAGTCTGCCTTCTTTTCTAACCCAAGGTTTTTCCAGTGCCACTGCAATGGCCACCAGTTTCCACCCCAAAGGTGTCTGCACTTAGATGACTGGTGAAGTGATCCCTATATATATTTGCAATTCTCTGAAGTGCCTTGAGGCTTGCAAAAGGCACTATATAAATCAATTAATAACAATATCAGAGGTCAGTCAGCCAATAAGAATACAATTTAGTTTAATGAGAGATAAATAAGACAGACAGAGTGAGAGGGGAAGGGAGCTACAAGGCTCCCTACTTGGTGCCAGGCTCTAAATACGCCAGCTCCTCACTTTATCGCAGTGATCATCAGAAACACGGAAGATAATTGTGTCATTGCCATTTCTTAGTCCAGTGTAATATCTATTACTGGTTTTGATGTCTTACTTAGCTCTGTACCAGTATGATTTTAGGAAGAGTGTACATTATTTTCATGAAAACAAATATGAGCATGAGGAAGCATTTTTCCCTTGCGTGCAATTCCTACTAAAGAATTTACATTCTTCTAATTTACTGGTTTACTGCACCACTTAGTGCACTCCTGAGATGTGCAGAATGTCCTCGCAGTTAAGAATGTGCAGATGAAATTTACCCTTTTTGCACTGAATCACTCACTCTTCCCTTGGAAGTCACCATGCTCTTTCCTCCCTCTAAATCTCCTTTAACCGCTCTAATAAAAGAATAGATTATTCTGCATAGTTACAAAATGGATCCAAAACAGATGGTTGGCAGTTTATTTGGATTTTCGGGTAGCAATATATTTTTGTGACCAGTCTGGTACTAAACAGGTGAATGGAAAGACATTGTTTTACATTTGGTTCTTCCTATTATATGGGACTGTGGATGTAGGAATGAAAATTCTCCATTGTAGCCCCAGACAAAAAGCTGGGCTACATCACCCTCATCAAAGCAGTATTTGATAAGTTGCCAGAAGATGCAGAGGACATGGGGAGGTTACCCCGAGTGGGGTAGGACAGGGGATGGGGGAGGCCTGCGTAGCAAAACGAGGAGGTGTTCTGTGTTTGTGCCGCACCGGTACACAAGCTGCACAGCCTATCGCTGTGTCTGTGTCCGCACGAACCTGTTGGGATGCGCTGGATGATGTCTCGGGCCCCGCTGCCCTGGTTGTGCAGCCTGAAGAGCTGTTAGGGAAGGCAGCAGCTCCTGTCCAGCCCCTGCACGTGCCCTTTCTGGGGGTCCAGAGGGAGCTTGCATATTGGTACGGGTGCTGAGAAACGTTCCAAGGCTCAGTATTCTAGAAACAGCCATTAGCAGCAGAGCATGAAACATGTATCTAAAGCAGAATAAAGCAGTATGAAGCACTCTTGGTGAACAAGCCCATAGCTGTAGGGCAAGGCTGACTTGGGCTAAAATTTGACACAGTGTAGTGTAGCGTCATTACATGCAGAATCGGCTCACCTGGTTATTCCTAGAAACTTCTTTTTTTTAGCTGTGCCTGCACGCACTGCATGTCTCTTTGTCTGGCAGTTGCCTACATCGTGCTCTAACAGGGTACTTGTTCAGACCTCATGCCCTGCGGCCATGGTGAAAGGAGGCAAAGGAGGCAGAACAGACCTTCCTAAAGCTCTTTGACAAAAGCCAAAGCCAAACGGAGCTGACTTCATGCACATCAGCACTTCTGAGGTTGGATCCCCAAAAAATTCCACTTACATTTTTGGGTCCTTTCACGTGCCTCTAAACAGCAGCCTGTGCAAATCTGGGGCTGTCTGCTTCACACTTAGGTAATCCACTTGCAGAAACTCAGATCTGGACATGAAAACATTGCTTCTGCACGGGGGGCTGCTCTTTGTTCCCTCTCCCCCGTGCCAGAAAAAGCCAGCCCTGAACACGGTGACAAAGGATTAGCTCAAGCAGAGGCTAGGCTGCAATGTAAATAGCCAGACAGAGAACAGAATGGTTTCTTTTATCAGACTTAACATCCCAAAGCTCTACTGATTTCATTGTCATTATGGTGGTGATTAATTTGACCCAGAGTACTGCCACCCACTGTTAAAGCCTTTGCTGCATCCCTGTTGATAGCTCTCATGACAGAGATTACAGTCTGCCACTGCGTTGTCCATAATTAGTACTTGTCAAAATGAGATTTGCCTATGGTAGCCCACCGTCCATGAGAAACACATTCAAAATTTAAGACGCTTTGGAAAATAGAGGACAGTTCATCCTCTAATTGGAACCAATGAGTACAGAATGAAAACTCTTTTTCTCATCTATTAAGTGTTGTTCCAGGTCTAAAAAATGATTTTGTGAGTCCTCTCCATAGCTATCAATAAGTGTCCTCTGGTGAAGTATGAGGGTGCCGATTCTGTTCTGCAGCTGGGTCCTAAAATGTTTGCACAGTTAATTCCCTAAAACAGCGTAGTTTAATTGCTTCATCTGAAACGGGGCCAGGGTCAGGGCACAGTGACGGTCCCTGCCACGTGGCCGATGCCAGCGCTGCTGCCCGGCCCTGAGAGAGGGGCCCTCAGGAAGGCAAGGGCTGGGCACAGCCCAGGGAATACCTTGTGCTGGGGGGGGGACGGACACCCGGGGGGGTGTTTGGATGAGTCATAGCACATTTCCAGGGAATGAGGAGAGAGGAGGGAGTGAAGCCACACAGCCCGTGGCCTGCCCGATGGGCTAGCGTAGAAATGCGAGGTTTATAGTGACAGGGGTGTAGGCTAGTCTGAGGCTTCACTCACCAACAGTTGGGGCTGGACTAGACATGGAGTCTAATATTCAATTCACTTTGCAGGCCAAGGCTACAACCCTTTATTTTTTCCCCCCACTGTAAGAGGAATGGCCAGTGTTATTGCAACCCTGAATGCAAAGACTCAGTAACTACATCCAGTATCACTAAGGATTGCAACAAAAGGTTTTCTGATTAAACTCTGAACTACAGGGCCAGGGATGGACACAGAGATGGTAAATGCACTCAGAGTAAGTAACCACGCTGGAATCAACTGAAGTTGATGTCCAATGACATTTTTCACAGGACAAACAGGAGAGCTGGTGTTTTTGTGATCGGAAGCATGAATACATACAGCTATGAAAATGGTTCTCGCTCGAGCCACCGTCTAAAAACAAGAGGAGGGAATCCAGAGCGTGACATGCTAGTGCTAGTCAAAATAGACCACTGTTTGAGAAATGTTGTATCTTTTCATTTCAGGTACTGGCAGTGCTCAGTAGCTCTTGAAACCAGTGGAATATATCATGGCAAAAGTGAATGCTTGGAGAATAATTCACAAGAGGTGGTGGTGTGCCAGACATAATTCTGTCTTTCATTTTATTCCACTAAAAGAAGTAAAAGAGCTTAAAAGACAACGGTATTTTTTTCTGAGTGCCCAACCGCTATCAGTGCCACACTTTCCTACAGCAGGTTAATTTATCTTTATGCAGTCCTGTATGTCAACTCCATTCACTAAAGCTTATTGGATTGGACTCTGTACCTGAATCCTGCACAGCCAGATTATGGCTTCCATCCTCATCTCCAGTGGAAGTGCTGTTAAGAAGAGGATGTTTCGTCTTGAATAGTGCCAAAATACCAGTCTGATGAGCACTGACCTGGGCAAGTTACAGGGAGGCCTACTAATGAAGGAAAGACCTCACTGCAAAGCTTCAGTCCACTGCAGCCCTGGACTGCATTACTGCAAGTTAGACAGAAATCTTCTGGCCTTCTCTGCACTGGTCAATGCGCAGCTGAAGATGTGGGCCAGCTGGAGATCAGCTAAAAAGGGAAAAATAAGACTGCTGGTAGATGTAAAATCCATAGTCGGGGAGGAGAGACTGAGTCACAGGCCTAGAGAAAAGTGAAGACTGGTAGTCTTTGGGTTTGCAAAAAAAAGCTGCTGCAAAAAGAGTGGGAATAAACAGTTCTCCTTATCCACCAAGAGCAGAAGAAGGAAAAGCAGCTTTGAAGGTTCTGTCATCTGTGAAAGTTTTAGATGATTTAATTGTGGACTTAAATTTTTGGAAAATATTTGTTTTCTCTTTTAGGTTCTTCCTGGAATCATCTCTTTAAACTAATGAGACATTTAAGCTAGACATTAGGAAGCATTTTCTAATGATGACAATGACTACATCCCATCACACATTGCTACAAAGGTTAGGTGATTCAGCAGACGTCTGCTGGGAGTGGGCTGGGCATCACCGACCCCACCGTGGCGGGGGGGAGGCAGGGGATGACCTCGGCAAGCCCCAGTCAGTCCCGTTTCCTATCACTCCGGCAAGTCTGAAGATTTACTTTCACCCTGAAGGTAATCAGTCAGTCATGATTTTGACCTACAGTTTAATGTGCTCTCTTGCTATAGTTACAGACATCCTCCTTCTGGTTATGCTCCCTGCTGTGACTAATGGCATCTTTGCTGTTAAAGAGGTGGTTTTTAAAGAAAAAGATCCAAGTTGCAGTGATGTTACTGAGTTTACAGCTTTAGCAAAAACAATGGCACAGCAGTCCTTACTATGGCCTATGAACTGGACATTTTTCGGGTGCAAATGTGTATGTGTATATTTATACACCTTTCTCAAAATCCCTAAATACACAGAAAGCAACAATTTTTTTGTTACTGTTTATGCAACGGATCATCAGTTTGGGTGTTCACTATTCACAGTGGAGTATGTTTAAAGTTCACTTACTCCATTCATACAAAATATTCTTGATCAGCCCAAGTTTTTTGAAAACTGAATTGTTTTGCACAAATGCAAACAAAAATGGAAACAAGTTTGCAAAGAATCAGGAACTGAATATCACACAAGATCCCGAGATGCAAAGCAAACTTTACTAATGCGATTCTTCCAGTGTGATTTTTTTGGAAGATGTTTAAGGGTGATATGAGGAACCATTTGTTAAAGAGAAAACCATAAGGATTTTAAAGGTATTTTGCAAAGTGCAGCTTACCTCAACCATTAGTAAATACTCCTTCTGAAGACACTGTAATGATTGAAGGTAGTTCTCCAAACTGAAGAACAGGTTTCTAGATTAAGTGATGAGACCACTTTAAAGAAATTCAGCTGATTTTGTGTGTGTGTGTGTGTGTGTGTGTGTGTATGCTGAAGGAAAAGAAAAATTTGGGAAAATGCTGCATTTGTTTAAATCTTCTCTTGTTTTTGCTTTCTAAATAGGTTCCCTGTATCTGTTCACCTCTAAGGCCAATTAAATTCAAAGGCAGCAGATCACAAAAGCTAAAGCTGCTTGACCAAAATTTCTACTCTGTGTGGCAAGAAAATCAGCAGAAAGTAGCTCGAGTTTTGCTTTTCTTTGCTAGAGAAGACTGCAGATGTCATCTGGATGCTAAGTGGAGTCATTGTACAATCGTGTTAGATGCCCTGTCCTCATTCAATATTGTTGCAGGTAACATAGTACCTGTGTTCTTCAGGAAAGGATCAATGACACAAAGGTAGTTTTCTGCTGCAGGGAGAAAACAGACAATTAGAAAAATCACTATTTGTATTCAATCTCTGTTTACACTGGTTGACCACATCTCTTGCAAGCGCGTATTTCTCTCTAGCTTCAGAAATACACAAATATATCAGCACCAGAAGTCTCCTCTCGTTTTACTTTGCAATTCAGGAATGCTTTATTAATCAACGCAAGATGCATTCATTGAACTGGATTAATCCTGCATAAGTAATTTTGAAATTTCCTGCTGAAGTTATTTTTCATTTCTGGGAACAAATCACGTATTTGGATTTTCATATATCAGGATCACAGAGATTTGCCACAGTCAGATTTTAATTTTAGTTACATCTGAGCTGGCTTATATATTAGGGCACATAGTTTTGCATGAGAGCATCTTCTAAAATCTGTAATTGGTGTGGAACACTGACATGCACAGAATACATCTGACAAGGTCCAGAGAGTTAGGTTCAGTTTCGCTGATCAACATCTATGCTGCAGATTAACTGAATCTTTTATGGCGTTACGAGCCCTCCAGAATTCATTAGTGTACTTTCCCTTCCCGCTCACCACTCTGACCTCCAGCGCTGCCAGCACTGCTTCCTTGGTCTGGACCTGAGAGGCTGAAACACTGACTCTTTTTTGCTGCTGCACTTAGCAACAGAAATGAGAATGTGTATCTTAAAACTGTTCAGGAGTGTGTATGTTAGCAATTACTGTTTTGCCCTTTTTAGCACTGTTTGGGATTTCCGTCTCCTTTGTCTGTACCCGGAAAGCTTCACTTAAATTGCAAGCTGAAATATGGTCTGTCCTTTAAAAGCAAGAGAACTAGAGAACTATTCTGGTGAGTTATTATAATACAATACAAACTGGTATATATAATGAGGTTTGGCATGGATTTTTCTCAGAAATTGGCTTACAGATGCAGCTAGCACAGTAAATCATTGTATTAAAAGCGGGAAGGGGGACAAACACGTGAAGGAAAGCAATGCCAGCTTTTGGGAGGTGGGTGCACAGTACCTCTGAAAACAATGCTATGATCAATGAAAAGCACATTTCTGAATCTTTGCCCTCCTTAAGGACACGCATATGGGTTGCAAGTCAGCAGCAACCCAGCCTTCTCACGCTTCTGGGGCAGTGGATGGGACCACAGCTCAGGGCCCGGGAAACAGCTCCATTCACTGGTCTGTTGTTTTCCAGGCCCAGCTCCACAAAAGTATTTAGGCAAGTTTGTCATGCTGAGGAGGAGGAGGAGAAGATTAGTGTTTTGCAGGAAGGACAGCAGAGAAGAAGAATGGAGGAACAGTCCAGGTGTCCAACTCCCAAAGGCAACTCTCATCTGTGAATCAGAAATGGAGAAGATACTTCTCTCCAGCCCAGCGGGGACTGGGACGTGCGACACATCTGCTCTTATGCTTCTCACCACCAGCAGCAGCTCTCCTCCCTTGCCACAGGTGCTGACTGTTGTTGGGTTCTTGCCGCAAGCCCAGGCACCGCAGAGCCGTGCTGGGCACCTATCTCATGATTTTTGTTGCGCTGAAGTCTGCGCATTGAAAGCTTGCACACTGCAACACCTAAGTACTCTGCTGATTTGATCCTTCTGCCTTGACAGCTAGACCACTATAAATGATTAGCTGAAGAAAACAGGAGCAGTACCATCACCAAGCGCCTATTTAGTTTCATGTTTATTTCATGTCCTCTCTTATTGCATTTTCTCGTGTTTCTCTTCTGCTCTTTGTGTCGCCTCTCCTGTCATTTCTTTCCAGGCTTGCTCTGATGTGCACTTCTCAGAAACCATCTTTGCCTTCCTCATTATTCCAGCCCTTACTTTCTCTGTGCCCTCGATCCACAAGAACTTCCCACTTTCTCCTCTCACAGGCTCTCGTTTTCTATTTTTCCCTTTCATTCTTACCTCTTCTTTCTCGCTTCATTCCCTTCCTTTCTAAATCATATCTCTGCCCACTGGTTCCAGCTTCTCCTCTTCTTTCTTCTCCTACATTACTTTAAAAAAAAAAAGCTTAAATCTGTCTTCCTTCCTATTGTGAAATAAACTCATTAATAAAACAGCCCTATTCATTGTGCTATCTTACCGTAGGTGCTGCTGGCTCGCCTCTCCCTTTCTCATAAAAGATTTGAACAGAACTGATCCCGTCTCATTAGACCAGACTCTATCATTGCGCCCTCAGCCACCCCCCAGCACAGCTCACACTTACTGTAAGCATGGGGGTCAGGGACTGCCTTTTTGTTTGCTCAGTGCACCCACTTGGTTTGCATAGGAAGGTTCTGTTCCATGGCAAAGGTTGGTAGGCACTGATAAATAATACATGTAGTGTAGTAAGTGGTATTGATAACGATTCTGTTCCCTGGTAAATCCCCTGCCTGTACCTTGTCTTCTCAGCCTGGCAATACCTCTTGTCCCAACTCCTCTACTGCTCACCCGTGCCAGCACTTCCCTCCAAGAACAGAAATACCCATAGTTAGAAGGGTTAATCGCAGGGGGGGACATTTTGAAGAGGAAAGAAATTACCATGACTAGCATTAAATTCCCCAAAGCTTTTAACCGGGCGGCCTCCTTCTCGCTTATCTTACCATGGGACGGAGGAACGGGCAGAGCCGCGCAAGGCAGAGGCATTTCACAGGCGTCTGATCGCATCAGTAGGCTTCTGAGGTCAGACCCTGCCAGTGGGCACGCAGGTGGGGCTTTCCCTGCTGGAAGCACAGGCCAGGCACGTGCGCTCAGGGGAAGACTCTGACTCACTACATTTTACTGCGTCGCTGCGTTTACAAGCACTGAGTAATGACACTTGGAGAACAATGAGGCAGTTATGTACGGCCACAAAATAAAAGAAGTTTACACATCTACATGATAAAAAAAGTTCCAAAGAATTTAATGTAGATATTATTTATACATACACTTTATAAGTAGGAATATGGCAGACAGTTGAATTAGTACATAAAGTTTTATTTAAAGTTTCCCCCCTACAAGCAAGCTTCATTTACACAGTCTAGTACTGTACAAAATTTACATTCTTTGTGTGACTTATTCAGTTAGCACTTTCCTTGGTCATGCCTTCCTAAAAGATAGAAAGATTTACATACAGTCCTCATAAATCTTTAAATTATCTTGGTAAAAAAAAGAACCACTTAAAAGGACAACAAATATCCTTTAAAAATGGTACGTTTTAGTAGAGACAGGTGACAGTCAGTGCTTAATGGCAGACCTTATTCTGATCTTAAATGTCATTCAAGGTTTCCTCATTTAGTATCTTGACAGTTTCCTTTTTATATATATTTATATTTATATACTTTCAACAGGAAAGGAAAAAAAAAGTCATGATTGCACCAAATATATTTTACAAGGGATCCCTTGGATCTGAACAATATAAATAAATAGAAAACCAACTAAGATTGCACTATAGAGTAGAAATGGATTGAGATTTCAGGATATACACTCCACCTTTATGAGTTCCTTAGTGATGCTCACTGGAAAACTCCCCAACGGCACATTCAAATATTAGCATCTTCAGATAATTATTTTGTTTAAACATTTTTTTCCAGGCGTGCAGCTACCTCATCAATTGGGTTATTGCATTTGTACCATATCAGTCTTTACTGCATTACTCCAATTTTACAACTGTGTAATTCTGCTGCAAGCAAGGGAGTTGCACGGCAATAAAACTGGACTGATGCCAGAGAGAAACAGTCCCATGGTATTTGCTCTCCGTTATTTATATTGCTCTCAAGCTTCAATATATAGCGTAATTTCTGTGTACATTCGCCCTCTTTCTATTTTGCAAAGCAAATAATGAATTCTTCCTCCCATCTATTGCCTCTGCAGCAGAAATCAACCTCCAGTAGTTGCCTGCTCCTTGCTTAATGCACTAGCATTAAGTCCTATCATGAAAGATATGCGCAGGCTTGAAAATGCAGGATCTGAGTCTCCCTTGCCTCTTATCTGGTGCAGCCAGTTACAACTAGGCAAATTAAAGGCCAGATTCTTAGCTGACATAAACCAAAGTACATCCGTTGGCTTCAACGGAGCAATGTCAGTTTATACCAGCGAAGACGATGGTCCTGAGGGTAATGGATGCAGCACCAGTAAACCACAATGGAAGAACTATGCATATACTTTGCTGAGGTGTGGACGATTATGTTA
Organism: Aptenodytes patagonicus; assembly: GCF_965638725.1. Classification (NCBI taxonomy): domain Eukaryota; kingdom Metazoa; phylum Chordata; class Aves; order Sphenisciformes; family Spheniscidae; genus Aptenodytes; species Aptenodytes patagonicus. Next base: position 48,824,251 of record NC_134950.1, on the reverse strand, counting down.
ACTGCAAGGGGGTGAAGAATCAGGCTCAGATTTTGTCACTGCTTTTGCAAAGCCAGGACAGAAAGACACAAGCTTAAAACGTGGACAGCCTGATTTGTGCAAACAACTATGGGTTCATGAAGCGAGTCCTAAATGCTACTGGTCCAATGTGGTAGCGTTCTGAACTCACTTTGCAGCGTGTAAATAATTACACAAGCTATAAGGCAGTGGAAAGTCTCGCCTCCTATTACTTTGGATCAATAGTAAAAATCTTTCAGAGTACATTTTAAGATCAACCACACAGGAGTATTTTAACTATTTACCAGTGTCTCTCCAAAATTGTGCATAATCATTTAAGAGTCCAAAGTAATACACTTATAGTTAAATGCAGTCTTCTTGTCTTTGGAAGCAACTAGCATGGATGCTCCTATCAGGTTGGTGAAAAGTAAGTAAGGGTGCTGGTGCTTCGTTAAGTCGTCACAGAAATAACTTACTCTACGAACCCAGAATTTAAGGTGTAGGACCAAATTTCTGTTGTACTAATGTAAAAACAGTCATTCCATGTGATTTCAGTGAAATGACTCTGACTTTACACAAGTGTGATTAGAAGAATTTGATCCTAATCCCTAGGCTGCTATTGCAAGAAGTGCTCTGTAAAGCATGTCTTTCATTGTAGTCTGCTTTCCGCTGCACTTACACGTGGGGACTTTGAAGGCAGAGTGTATTAGTTGCCAAGCTGTGCAAAAACTGAATGATATTTCTTTACCTTTTATAATCTTCTGATGCTGTGTTGCTTGCAGAGCATGTGAAGTAGCTGTAGGTTAGGATTACAGAGGAGGAGACAATTCTGCAATGCAGTGTGAGCTTTTCACTATCTGAATTCTGAAGCATTCATGAAAACAACATCCTCATGACTTCAACACAGATCACATGCAGGTAGATACAATGCACAATACTGATCTTGTCTCTTCAGGCTGTATTGAACATTTAGCCTTCATTTTTTTTAAAGTTAAATTTGATGTGAGGAATATCTCTGCAGCAGGAAAAAGTTAAAATCAGTCTGAAATGGCAGTCTGTCAGCATGTAATGTTCGGTGTGTTTTAGCTACTTGCTTCATAAGACACCGGCATCTATCTGAGCTGGGACAACGCTTGGTTTTTGTTTTCTTTTAGTTTGCTCCTAAAGCATAAATATGGAATAAGGGGTCAATTATGGTAGCTTTGTTTTAACAGGAATCCTGTTCTAATAAAATATTTACGTCACCCGTCATTATTTTCCCAAATGCAGTCAGTGTTCGTGTCAGTGCTCCTTGACTATCATTTGTTGTACGGTACGCAGGCTGGCAATATGACAGTTGAACAAGCAGGTCCTGCAAGTGGCTCAGCAACATCTCCTTCTAGTTCTGTCCAAGTCCCTTTCTCAGGACTATAGCAAATAGTAGAAGATTTGTAGGCTCCCTGTAATAGAACAAAAAGTCATATTAAATGTGGCTTTGGTAAAAACCAAGTCACACATCAGCTTTAAAGAAAGATGTTTGAAAGTGACTCATGGTTTTGAGCTCTAATTTAGGAGCCTTTCAAGAGGTTTGGTTTTCGTATGGGCTGAACACCCAGCCTCTGCAAAGCAGGCTGCTTTACAAGCGCCTTATAAGCAGAGCTATAAGCATACAGTCCCGTCAATCACTTTTGCCAAATTTAATCTGATTTTTATATTACTCCAGATCAGTGAATACAGTCTGATAATAACTCATCTAAATAGAAAAGCACGAACGTGAACAAATACTCCATGTTCTCCACAAGTTGAAAACCAAACCAAAACCAGCCGCTGCAGCTACTTCATCCCTCGTCTCCTCTCCATCCCATCTGAGTAATACACAGACTGGCTGCAAGAGCTCAGAAGGAATGGAGGGGTCATTGCAGAAAGCAGGTACACACCATACTCCAGCTGTAGCCTCCTACAAGGTAAATACTGTCGTCAAGCACTGCGCAGCCAGGGCCACTGCGACCCTCCAGAATAGGAGTCTGGAGGATATTCCACTGGTCGCCTTTTGGATCGTAGCATTCCACAAGCATTACATCGAGATGGGAGAAACCTGGATGAGGGCATTGAGAAAAGAGAACGTGCGTTATGACATGCTGTTTTATTATTTGTTTTACTGTTAAATTTATTACAGTTACAATTATATTATTACAATTATAACACCATTGTTAAACTTTCTTCTAGAAAATATGGACATATACATTTAAGCCATCTTCTGTAATGTTAATGTCTCATTATTTCAGTTCAAATAAATCTGTTGAAAGCTTTTACTATTAGTTCTACAGTCTTCTACAAATCACAAGTACATATAAAAACTGAACAGATCAGAAAGTAACACTCAGTAATAACCTATCAATGATGAAAGCAGATTCAAGTAATATTCCTCCTCATCTATCAGTGCTAATGCGAGTTTGAACATGTAGGAAAAGCCTGTCCTGGCAGTCTTTCTCAAAGGTCAGCAGATCTAATCTATTCAAAAGTCAACAGATTAAATCTCACTCAGAAATCACTGTCTAATGAGTCAAGGTAGAGCTTAGACAGCTGATGCCACTTTATTCCAGAGGGATAAGGTGCTTAGAATCATAGAATCATTAAGGTTGGAAAAGACCTCTAAGATCATCGAGTCCAACCATCAACCCAACACCACCATGTCCACTAAACCACGTCCCTAAGTGCCTCATCTACTCGTCTTTTAAATACCTCCAGGGATGGGGACTCAACCACTTCCCTGGGCAGCCTCTTCCAATGTTTCACCACTCTTTCAGTAAAGAAATTTTTCCTCACATCCAATCTAAACCTCCCCTGGCGCAACTTGAGGCCATTTCCTCTCGTCCTATCGCTTGTTACTTGGGAGAAGAGACCAACACCCACCTCGCTACAACCTCCTTTCAGGTAGTTGTAGAGAGCGATGAGGTCTCCCCTCAGCCTCCTTTTCTCCAGGCTAAACAGCCCCAGTTCCCTCAGCCGCTCCTCATAAGACTTGTTCTCCAGACCCCTCACCAGCCTCGTTGCCCTTCTCTGGACACGCTCCAGCACCTCAACGTCCTTCGTGTAGCGAGGGGCCCAAAACTGAACACAGTATTCGAGGTGCGGCCTCACCAGTGCCGAGTACAGGGGCACGATCACTTCCCTACTCCTGCTGGCCACACTATTTCTGATACAGGCCAGGATGCCATTGGCCTTCTTGGCCACCTGGGCACACTGCCGGCTCACGTTCAGCCGGCTGTCGACCAACACCCCCACGTCCTTTTCCGACAGGCAGCTTTCCAGCCACTCTTCCCCAAGCCTGTAGCGCTGCATGGGGTTGTTGTGGCCCAAGTGCAGGACCCGGCACTTGGCCTTGTTGAACCTCATACAGTTGGCCTGGGCCCATCGATCCAGCCTGTCCAGGTCCCTCTGCAGAGCCTTCCTACCCTCGAGCAGATCAACACTCCCGCCCAACTTGGTGTCATCTGCAAACTTACTGAGGGTGCACTCGATCCCCTCATCCAGATCATTGATAAAGATATTGAACAAGACCGGCCCCAAAACTGAGCCCTGGGGAACACCGCTCGTGACCGGCCGCCAACTGGATTGAACTCCATTCAGTGTCTCCAGTCGTCTTAGCACGACTGATGTGAAGTTCAGGACCAGTTTCAATTTTCAAGCCGATTTAAGGTGTACCCTAAGCACGCAGCTGTGATGTGACTAAGTCTTTAAGGCGACAGAAAATGTAACCAAAAAAACCGGTGGTCCCATCCTTCCCTGACAGACTGCAAAAGGCTCCATGCGACTGCTGCTTTGTAACCACCAAAGGGCAGATGGGTCTCAGCTCAAGACTCTCAAGCTGTATCAATTAGTATCAACTAAGTGAGCTGAACACAGACTTAGAACCCAGGAGTCCTGGCTCCTGCTCCAATATTTAGATGTTTCCCTATCTCAAACTACCTTCTTTATCAGAGCACCACAGTAAAATTATGGCTTTCTTAATATGCTGCGATGCTTTACCTGACACTACTGCCTTTGCCATCAAGGTATGATAGAAAAGAGAAGTTAAGATTTTCTGGAAAAGGGCATTTGGTGATATTGGTACTTCACAATGACGCTGCTTGTACGAGTATTATTTATGTCAGGAATGAATAGCTGTGATGAAATAATTTTTCGTTGCTGTAAAGTTTTCAAGGGGCCATAGAAAGGCCACTGCAGTGCGCCCAGAATCTGTCAAAAGCTCCGTAATAAACCGCAGTATGCACATGACTAGCTGTGATGCGATAAACACACTGCTGACACTAGTATACAGATCCAGCTTCACAAAGGAGGGCTTTGCCATGGAGCCCTGCTATTCCCCTGGCCCCCCCGGTGGAGAATTTGTAGCATTTCATCTGCACTTCAGTTCCCTCCCTCCTCCCTTTCCTTGCAGTTCCTCCTTTTGTTTCACTGTACAGAAGAAACCAGTTTTCCAAAAAGCCGGCTTTCCAGAAGCCTGGATGTTAAATACCTCTCACAGCAGAGAGCAATTCATACGTAATAAAGGCACCTAGGGCAACAGTTGTAGAGGCGAAAATGCAATGTTTATTATAAGTTCCTTCTTTCCCAGAGGATGGTAGGTGAAACTGGGTGAAAAAAAGGCGGCGGCAGGATGGAAGCAATTCAAGGGTATGCAAACCAAAGCATGTGCTTTAGCTATAGGAGGTGTATGACATGTTGACTTCTACTTCAGTAGGAGAAAAAACCAACACTGTGGAGCTCTGCAACCTCTACAAAATTTGCAGGTGCACGTGGGCAGGCAGCTTTTACCCCCTTCACCCTGTGAAGTCCAGTCCAGGAACACCCATCACAACTTGGGGTGGGGAGTGGAGGCACAGCAGCCCTGCACCTGGCTGCAGGGGATTACGCACCAGTACTATTTACCAGGGAAAATTCACATCTGAGACTTTGTCCCCTACATGCTCCACAGGCATTCAGATCTTCAAAAGCAGCATGTGGCTTCAGAGCTTCCCAGAGACTTGGGTGCCACAGTCATTCAGGCACGTGGCCTGGTGCTACTGGCAGTTAACATCACTTTTTCTTTTGCATTACAATTTTCCCTTTTGTTGTTGTGAAGCTTTTTTTTTTCTTTTTAAGCAAGAAAGGAGAAAGAAAAAAAAAAAAAGGGAATATAAACGGCCAAATATTGTCAGGGGACAAAGGAGCAGGAGCTGTGCTTTTTGTCTAAGTGGCTGGATTAAGCAGAATCTCTTTAGCAGTAATAGCAACGGCATGTAGGTATTAAGACAAAATTACCAGATGCCTAAGCAGTAGTTATTTTAATATGAGACCTTTTCAAAAGATGAAAACAAGAGACCTCTAAAAGGAATTATAATTAACAAGCTACATTTAATACTAAAAAGGGATCTAAAGAGCCTAGTCCTAATATTTAATGGCTGGAGGCTTTTTTTTTTTCATTAAATCAGGAGCTTGTTTTTGTGTGTTGCTCCGAATAAAGCTCTCTCTAACTGCACATTTTGGAAAATGATTTACAGAGGAAAATATTGCTGGTACTTTCGGGTCAAAGAATAATCTGTTTGTTTCATTGAATTCTTGGTAATGACAAATTGTCCATGCCTTTGAGTAATGGAAGCTCCCATTTTTATTATCTAAAGCATTCATTACTCATATATTTAATGTACTGTTATAATTTTAAAATAATTTGCATAAAATGTTTTTAAAATTGCTGGCTCAAGTGTCCTGTTAAATTGTGTTGCCTGGTTTTTAATGTATTTAACAATGACTGTCTAACAAAAATATTCTTTATCAGGAGATGGGGGACACTGGAATGTTTTTCGCTATTAAAAATGTGACCTTTCAAATGGTTTCCTCCAATTGCATACAGTCGATCATTCATTACAGCCAAAGTGTGGATTGCTCGCTTTGTGTTCATGTCCTGTTTTCGGGCCCAGACGTCCATCACAGGGTCGTAGCAGTACAGCCAGGGGACATATTCTCCATTGTGAACACCTCCTGCAAAGTAAATATACTTCTGTTAATCAATGTAAATAAAGACATTGCGCTGCAGCAGGAATTTAGCTCTATGATTTTGGGTTCTGGGTTTTTGTTGTTGTTGTTGTTTTGGGTTGGTTTTTTGTTACATAGCAGGAATTATAAAAGACACTGGCCTGAAATATATATCTTGCCATTGTGAACGGCTCCTGCATGGGCTGCCAAAGGTTGCGGTAACGAAGACACGTAACGCCACTCGTTTGTCTCCAGGTTGTAGCACTCCACGCTGGACAAGTAGCCAGTTTCGTTTCTTCCACCAATTACATACAAGTTCTTGTCAAGGCGACAGGCGTAGAAACTGGCTCTCCTGGAGGACAGGGCAGAACAAAACAAAACAAGCCAACAACAAAGCAATTAGCCACATCAACCATATCTCTTCTGTCTCCAGCTGACTCCCTGAACTAAGATAGCGGCTCCTTCAAATGCGACTTCAGATAGAAGTGTCCAGGAGCTTCACATGCTTACTGCTATCCTAGAGACTGTGGCTGCTTTGCTAATCAAATACATGCTCCACATCAAACGAATACTTCATTTTTGTTGTCAAAACAATTAAGCACACATAAATCTGGTATAAAATACCCCTTTTCAAAGCTGTTTGTTGCTTTTTCACACCTGTGAAAGATAAAAAGGTGCTCATTAATGTTTGGGGCATTACCTTGTAAGGGATATAACAACTCAGTAAGGCAAAGTGAAAAATGAGGTAGATAATGTAACAATAATAAATTATCTTGACATTCACTTTCTTTATGGTCCTTCAAGGGTCATTGTTCCCAATTTACTAAGAGAACCACATCATCAAAATTTTTCTTCAATTATCATTTTTTTCTTCTTTCTGCAGTACTGCAAGTAGAACAACTTTCCTTACGCTAGGCACAATATTACATTTCCGCCCTTTAACTCAAAAGAGGTCTGTCTCCATCCAACTAACTCTGAGAAAAGTTTTAGCCACCTGTCCGCTTTCACATGCGGTATATTTCAGGTATGCAGGAAAATACTTAATTTTTGTGGTCAGGACTGCTCAGCATATATTAGTTTGTCTTCCTCATGCCGCCAAAATTAACAGTAAGTGTCTATTGCTGAAGTAAAAATAGAGCAGTAGACAATTCTGAGAGACCCTGTTTGGTGTAATCCACTTTCAGGGAAAATTCCCTGTATTATGCAGCAGCAGGAAGGTTTTCTAGGGTAGAGGCCTTTAATTTTAAACTGCAATGATATGAGAAAGAAAATTGCAAAGAGCACAGCTAGGCTAGGATGAAGACCCGTACAAAATGTTGAATGACAAGAATTGTCAGTCCCAAACCTCAAATTTTCTCCTGGGTGAAACCAGAGTGGTGTGGGAGCCCAGAGACAAGCAGGCAGGTGAGGGATGGCAAGGTCGAGCTCTGACAACTCCTGCGAAACAGGCACGCTGGAGTGTGGCTGCAGCTTGCCAAACCCTGCTCCGTGCCTGACACAATAAGCTCCGGTTCCTGCCCAGGCATCCAAATTTGAATCTGGGAGCGGCTTGCATATTGCATTCCTGAATCGCACAGTAAATCTTGGGGGCTTGACCATCAAGGGCTCGATCCTGCAGACTGCTACAAAGCATTCGGGATGAGCAGTGGTCCATGTACAGAGCACAACACCCTGCAATGAACAGCTCTGGTATGTCCCAACTCCTCTCCAGGCTTCCCTATAGTCATCCCACGACCAGGTGAGCTAGCAAAGCCTGCTGTGCCATGTCTCTAACCTGCCATCTAGCCAGGCACGCGTTCAGGAGCATTTCCTTCAGTGAAGGCAGGAATAAGATCTCTCTCCTTTACCCAGGTGCCTATTTTCACAAAACTTGTAGTATGCTTTAACATTTTGGAGAAATTTCCCTCTTTGTTAAACGTGGCTGAGACTGGCTGATGGGTTTATAAGTTGGAGGAGAGGTCAGGCAGACACAAAAATACAGCCATGGAAACAGCAGGGCTGGCTGAGCGTTCAGGGAACAGATCTGATGCAACGCCACCTGTTTTTGGCCTTACTTTTTGGATTTGGTGCACACCTGAGAGGGGTCCTCACCCTGGCTGGTGGGGAGCTGCGTCACCGAGCACCTCCTGTCTACCTCTTTGCTTTCATCTTGCCTGCACATGGGCAACTTGGACGGTGCGGGACAGCACCCCTTGTTGAGCAGGAACACTGGCACAAGGATAAGGCTACCAAAAGACAAGACAGAAACAGGAGGACAGGAATGCTGCTAAGTGCCTCCAGCTCAGCTGATGAATTAAATAAGACCATTTAATTTATCTGTCAATGGGCAGATAGAAGCTGATGGCATATATTGCTCTGCATGGTCGGGCAGCAAATTGTGCATCTATGTTTTTAGCCTGATTTTCTATGGAAACAAAGCTTATTTGATTACACTGTACATGTACCCATGTCTGCCTGAGCGTTGTCTCCTCAACAAAAAGCTGCTGGCTGATTTCACTCTAATTTGACAGAGGGTATAGGTGTTAGAGGCAATCAAGTGCCTATATGCTTCCTGAGAGTACGTGACAGGCCAGAGGCAAGACAGGTTGTAGTGGCCTCAAAAGTAGGAAAAGCTGCAGAGGTCACATCCTATTAGACATCAGAGAGCCTGCACGGGTGGGCACACGCTCTCCGACCCTCCTGTGCCTGGCAGCTGCAAGGCACAAACCCACAGGGTGCCTGTCGTCAATGCTTGGGGTGCTCACATGTCCGCTCGTCTGTCCTCGCGCACCTCCTCTGACAAACCCGTCAGCAAACTGCTCTCAGCGTGGGTTTTTGAGTTCAGGTTTAAGAAAAAGAGGTAGGTACAACTAGCAGGCTTTACTATTTTAACTAGGATTTCACTGACATTATTCTGTATGTGTACTCCTGGTTTCATCCACACAGTGTCACTATAAGGAGCAAAAATGAAAGTGTCAGCACACTTCACTCTTCTGCTTGGATGTGAATATTCACTCAGTAGCTCCTGGCACAAATATTTTAAGCTTTTTGATTTTTCACTTTTCAATGGTACAGTGTGTAAGGGGCGTGCTGTTAAGTGATGACTTTTTAAATTGCTGTAAAACATGATTTGGATTAAAATATAATACAGCAATCTTTGCACGACAACTTTCCCCACAAAACTGGGAAGAGACTATCCATCCTATATGAGATAAACGGAATCCACCTCAGGATCTGAACATGGACAATAAGACAATTATTTTGTGGTTTTCTTCAGGATTGCAAGTATTTGACGTTCACTGGTCTCTGAAATGCTTTTCCTTCAAACCCCTTCACTCAATAATCAACCCAACCAAATTCTTCTCATAAGTACACACACAAAAAAGGGAAGAATTTCTTTCTGATTTCCACAGATGATGAATTTACACCTGAAACAAGAAATACAACTACCAGTCTGAAGTTTAAAACTACCAATGCTATTACTGATCACTGCGATATCTGGACCTGATTTCAGTGTCACTGTTAGAGTGTATGCTTTGCTTTTTAAAAACTAAAGTCATCTTAGTAAGGGTTAACATTACTATTATTAAAGTCATAGACTACAATAAAATGTGAAATTGTTCTCTCTCTTTTTCTGCGGCTTCTTTTCAGTTCACTCGGCCTCAGTGAGGATGCTGACCTGCTCGCTTCACTTGTGCTTCTTCAGGCCCTGGTACTATGCCGGGTTTTTTGCTGGTCTTTAAACAGAAACTTTTAACTCAGAATGTAAGAAAAAAGAAGATGTTTTAAATGTTATTATGTTCCACACACCTTGTCCCGCTCTGGGCTGAGCTGGCAAGATGCAACAGTACCGGCTGAGGTGTCCAGCTGAGGCTCATGCCGCAAGTTCAGATACTTCTGCTACAAAGGCCACTCCTTCAGTAGCCATGTTAATCTAACTGAACCGCTCTCCAAAAAGCATCCCGTTGTTACAGCATTGTCAGGCAGACGTGTATTTCAAAAGCCGATGAGTCATTTGCTGTTTCTCTAAACAATGCATGCCTGAAAATAGTACACACTTTTCTTTCGAAAGCATGCATTTTTGAGATGTTCTTCAAATGAAAAGAAACCAAACTTGGCTTTCAAGAAAATACACTGACGGCTCTGAATCCATAACGGATTAGACTTTTCTTTATAGCTCATACAGTAAAATCAATCAGATATGGATTTTAGCATATGAGATAAAAGTTTACTCATCAAATATTTCATATGGATTTCCAACTTGAGAATATACTGCCTGTGAATGAGACCCACATTTACCTGGCAGTCATTTCAAAGGAGCTATTATAGTCTATCCAGCCAATTATTCTCAGACTGAAATTCCTAAGTAGGTTTTGACTTGATGGACCATAATGACTTAGAAGTACCCATTAAACAGTCTGTCTTGTCAATGGTGCCTGCATTATGCCAGCAGAGACAGGGCGTGACCCTGTACTCCTAGCAGGGAAAAAATAGCCTGTTGACTTTAATGGGAACTTTATCTGACTAAAGGAGCTGGGAAAGCAGACTGCATATAAAGCTCTCTCTTGTTTGTATGATCTTCTAAAAACTGGGCCAGACCCTACCTCTAAAGGCTGCAACAATTCCGAGGAAGTCATTAGGGATGAGCAAATAAACCATTAAAATCATTTTAGAAAGTGATTTGAAAATCCCTGTTTTCCAACAATAGCCCCAATGCTTAGGAGCCTTTATAGAGAAATAATGGGCAAGCCTATGAGTTACGTATCCTGAACAAAAGAGGTGACAATTAACGTTGTCATAGTAAAGCCCCTTGCAGAAGGAACTATGTATGAGTGGACCATTACATTTAAATAATGCTGTAAGGAGCTGAGATGCTAATACATTACAGTTTATTACCGGGCAGCTGCTAAGCAATCACAGTGTGCAGCAGAGGTTCTGACTCTTGGCTGAAGGCAGCAGCTTCCACCAGAGCAAAAGGCAAGTCATATTCCACACCTGCGATTATAAACTGATTTTCTAGTGAAACACAACTGGCCACTGTGGAGGTGGAAAAACTTCTACTGTCTGCTTTCTCCAACCCTTAACTGCCTACTTCTGCCTTCTGAGCTTTGTCAGCCAAGTAAGCCCCACCGTTCAGCCAGCCGCATGTGCCCCTCAGGAGTTTTACTTGCAGATACCCCGAGGACCTAATTAGGACACAGATTAGGCTCCACAGAAGAGCTTCAGGCTCCGTACAAACACTAGTCAGCCTCCCGGTTCACTGAAGATGACCTGCACAGCGATGCACAATCTCACGCACACCTCCTGTCTCCCCCGCGCCTGACACCTGAGCCGGCAGTGCCTCAGTCCGGGGAGCTGAACCAGAGGGGAAGGCGTCAGTGTTTTAAGGTAAATAACCCAGTTGTGGGGTTATCCCACAGTGCTGGCAGGAGTGAGGGAGAAGGCTGGGGGCTGCCAAAGCAGGGTCACCTCTTTAGCTAAAGCCTGCTGTTGGACTAGCTCTATTAACAACTAAAAAAGAAAAAGGAATTTTAGTAAAGGACTTTTAAAGTAAAGGATGATGTTATTAATAAAGCCAGAAACTAAAATGAACTGTGATGCTCTTTTTTAATCTCTATTTATATGGCTAATTTTATCAGTTCACTCAGCTCCAACAGGGAACCTCCTCAGATCCGTTCCATTTGTGCTTCTTCATGCAGTGGTACAATGCAGTATTTTTTGGTGACAAGCATTGCACATGGGTCTGCATATGGACTTAGGTCAATCAAACTGAATCCTGAACAAAGGCCCTTCAAAAACTCTACAGACTGACATTTTACCTCCGAAAATTTGAAAGGACAGCCCTATTTCCATGCATGTTGTAATACACACCTCGAATTGCAAGGTTGCACTGAGTTCAATATATTTATGACTGCCAGACACTTGAACACTGGGAGCAGCCAACACAAAAAGAGCTATAATACTGACAGCACATGGAATAAGGAAGGTGTTTTAGGAACGTGGTGTGAGATCTCTTGTACACTGGATCCATGAGAAGATGGGTGTTGAACTGAAGGATGGACATTGAATGCTCTTTCATAGAACAACATTATAACGTTGGATCTTCTGCCTTTGAGATTCTTCTTAGGAAACATGCATCATTCAGTTCAGGTTTGGGGGACTTTTTACCTGCCAGGGTAGGATTTGGGATCCAGAGTTAAGTTTACACCATCTCTACCGGTCATTGCTCAAGCCTACATGCACCTCTGCTCTTCGGTACACAGTCAAGATTAAAATGCATGCTACTCTAACATGCATTAGCTGACAGCAACTTCACTCAAAGACCACCTAGGATTAAGAGTCCTCTGACAAGGTGAGACATGTTGAGGAGAGCTCTTTATGGCTGGCATGGTGAAACAGGATGGAGTCAACATGTGAAGGTTTCAGCTCCCTATAAGATACCTGACTATACTGCTTATTTACTGCAAATTCATCGTGACGCTTCAGTCAGGGAACATGACAGGACACTATGAACACTTGAGAAAAATCCTTCAGACCGTACTCAGGCAACCAGTAATTGCACAAAGTCCATGGTTATTTTCCATGAGTTAGCCCTGCAGGATTTGGCATCTGGAGTTTTGAATTTGAAAGTTTAAAAAAATTAGGAAACAAATGGGAAGCAACTGCATGCTGCAGTTTTATCTCAGTATTTTCAACACTTCTGTAGGCCTCCTTACTCCCAGAACTAAGCCAAACTTCAGCTGCTCCTAGGATGATAAAACATATATTGAAAAACACGTAGCAGGATTTTACCTCTCTTGCATGGGTGGAAGTTGTATCCAGCTGTTAAACCTGGGATCGTATCGGCTAACAAAGTTTGTACTGTGTTTCCCTGTAAAGATAGATTATTTTGACACTCAGCTGTTTGTTTCATGTATTTAACATCATGATTGTAATATATATTACATATACTTCACAAGTTGACAGCTTTTATGAAGGGTTCCCCCTTTTACAACAATGTATGATTACACTATGTGTACAGTAATAATTCAACAAATGGGGCACTGCGAGGTTTGAATTAGCAATTGTTAGCAGTAAAAGCAGATAGAGATTATTCTTGCTCTCTGTAATAAGATCTTGAAAATGTGTATTTAAATTTACTTCTAGATGCTGTGGTACTTTCACAGCCACAATAAATTACAGCACTAAACAAAATTACTGCCCAAAAAAGGGCATCCCCACGGTATTTTTATGAGTAGAGTATTTTGTGTCAGGTAGAAAAATCAAAGGGAGAACGTGTGCTTTTCTTTCTCCACACATAGTCTCTACGTGGAACATGGTAAAAAAATCTTGTGCAAATAACCAGGAGCTGCATAAGCCATCAGCACGGGGTATGCAGTGTTTGCACGAGATGGTTTATTCTACCATGTACTTTCAGTGTAAGTTAGAAGGAATTACACATGTGCATCGAAGGGGGAATACACCCTTAGAGTTTTATTCCAAGTGTGTTAGCTAAAATATGAAACATGAGCAACATACACCAGCTAACTAGCTTATCCCTGCTGTCAAGCCCATGAACTGTATTCATGTCTTCACGATATTAAGATTTCACCTTATTTTACATGCAGATTGACATCAAAGCAAGAAACCTGAAGCAAGAGAGTGTATGGCAATTTCCTGTAACACCTGCGACTTCAACAGATGAGGATCTCGGAAACAGAAACCTTTGTTTATGTATGTGTGACTAAAAAATTGAATTAGAGGCTTCACAGGCCAGCAGAATAACCCAACTGCGTATGTCACTGTTCTATAAATGGTCACTGGGTATTCTACAAGGTGAATATTTTTGCATCGGAAAAGCCCCTGTAGGATTGGCTCGCTTTGCTTGTTTCATTCCACACTACTTCAGCATGTGTAAACAGACCATCAAGATTGTAGAGAAGAGTAACGATACAGCTAGAATTTATATTCGTAATAATTTAAGGTCATGTTCTACAAGAAAACAGAGAAAGAAACCATGTTGACCACTCCGTCTGGAAGCAAACTCATTCCCTCTCTATGTTATAAGCATGTTCTGTGTGAGGAGGGTAAAGCAGAAGACTGATGAATAATGCAGCATTTCCCTTCAAATCCAGCATGGTGCCTAATGAGGACCAAAGCCCTTTATGCTGAGCACCACCCAAACACATCTCAAGACATAGGGTGAGACCCCCATACACTAAGGGCAACTGGTCATTTTGCCCCTGGGTTTAGTGAAGCGAGGCTTTGCTCTTGGTCCCTGTCTGAATTCCTTCAGTCTATACAGACAATTTAGAAAAAGAGGCATTGAGAGCTATAGATTCAATAAACAGTAAAACAGTAACAACAGGCATCTAACTGGTTCTAGGTCTCACTATTTAGGACATTTATTAATCTATTTCAAAAAGCAGGATTTCTAAACAATGTAAGTATTGATCGTAAGTTTGGACTTCTAGTAGGAGGGTTTAATGCTGCCATATGCATTAGATCTTTCAGAGTTACTGGGGACTTCAGTGGTCACTGGTTATATAGCAGCTTTTTAATTGTTGTCATACAAACCCATGATTTGGGGACCTTGGCCTTCTAACATAACATGTGTCATACACGTGTTCACTACAAATAACACATATGTAGAAGATTGTATGGCGCAGGGTAGAAGGAGAAGGGTTTAGTGAGCCTAGAGTGAGAATACAGGACACAAATCTGGTCACTTCACAGGAAGGGAGATGAAATCAAACTAGAACAGGCACAAAGAAGAGCTACTATGGCGACAGGAAGAACAGAAAGTTTACCGTACGGCAGGAGACAAAGAACTTGGCTTGTTGCACCTAGGAAGACAAAAGCTGAAAGGGGACAGGAGCACTGTCTGTAATACATCAGAGGAACAAACCTCCAGGAGGGGAAAAACTATTAAGCTAAAGGCCAGCTCTGGCATGAGAACAAGCTGATTTAGACAGTCAAAGAATACATTTTACTGGAAATTAGAGTAAGGCTGCTAGTCATTTAGAGCAATTGGATTCTGTAACAGCCTTCAGGAGTAGTAGGGGCTAAAAATCCAACTGCTTTTCGAATGGAGCTTAGAAAATTTACAAAATGGGACTATATGATGCCTGTGATGGCAGGAAAAGGACTTGATGACCTACTTAAGCTGCCTGGTGTAACTGTGACTCCAGTTTAATTTTGGAATTCAGTTTGCAAGACAACTGTATCTATTATTTTCCCTTGCTCATCAGTCAGGAGGTTTACACATGTTAGGAAGCACCTGTCAGAACGTAGAAACTGTAATAAGTGATCAGAAATCAGGATTAGCAAATCAGGACGATGGGACAAAAGGAGGCAGATGCTGCTGCTCTCTGCTCTCTACAGGAAGGTCTCTGGAGCCATGCCAAAAGGTGAAGGGCTCTGAAGGTTATGAAGGTTGGTCTTAATCCATGCCTGTGTTCTGCAACCTGCTCTCATCAGCATTTACTCGTGCGGGGATCCCTTGTGACTGGAAGGGGCATAGCCATAGGAGGATGTAAAAGAAAGAGTAAAAATGTCCCCCATGCGCTCTAGGTTATCAGGAAGTCACAGGAGCAGCACGGAGGGTACATGGGTGCTCCTCGGGCTCCACCTGGCTTCTCAAGAACCTGCAGGTCTGATGGCTAAAGAAATGCATGGTGCTCCTTCCATTGCCCTCATCTCAAGGATAATTCTGTCCACTGGAAAAACACCTGGCATATTCTCATTCAAACCAAAAGCCTTGTAATGCTCTGGGCAAGACAGTTCCAGCTAGGTGCATATGAAGCCCCTTCTGTACTATGAGGATAGCAGACAAAGGCCTTTAAATTCAAGTAGGTATGTGCAAGCAGTTCCCATGTAGCTGCACATTTAAAGCAAATCAGTTCCAAGAAAGAACTAGCCCAGCCATAGCATAGGATGCAGTTTATGATTTTCAGGTCCGCTTTTTGCGACAAGTAAGATCCATTTCTCTTGGGGTAAATTCGTAAAGAGATCAGTATCAGCAATGCTTCTACCTCTTTTATTCCTATCTTCTCTATAGACAAATCACAGCTCTGGTATTCATAGAACAAGGAAGCTGTTAGACGTCCGATGGCAACGTCTTCAGCTCAGGAGTTGATCTAGGCGACCACAGACCTAAGGTACTATCCATCTCACAGTTGTGCTCGACTCCTATCTCAGATGCAGGATATGTACCCGTTCTTACCTGTCCCCATCGTCTTGCGACTCAGTTTCCACATCTTTAAATTGTGGGTAATTATACTTCTTTTCTTTCATCCTTCATGTGACATGGCTATTTAATTATAAACTGCCTGGAACAAGGTCTGCCTCTTACTACCCATATGCCTACCACCAAGCACAACAGGGGCCCTCAGTTGTTGGATGTGGCTGATGCTCCTAATAATAATTATCATTAATGATACCACGCTATCTCCTTTTTAATATAAAGGAGATCCAACAATAGAACTGAAGGGCTCTTCTCCTAAGACATTTAGTGATATTTTTAACTACACCGGAAATATGCTTATAGGGTGGACTGGATTGTTTGTCTCAGGTTTTAGGAAGTGAACAGATGTAACAATTTTCTATAATTTGGTTTAGTGCAGATGCTGAAATGGGGCATTCACAATAAAATATATGCAGTATATGTAATTTCAGCTGGATCCTCTGGTGTTTTAAAGTAAAAATGTGTACCTGCAAGCTGTTTTATGGTTTCTCAGTCATAATTATCTCTGTTACACAGACTGCTACAACTACAACTCTTTCTTCGTGTGCAAGCTTTTTAACAATGTCTTGACAATTTTGTGAATTTTGCAAGGCATGGTATTCTCCTTTTGCTTTGCTCAGAAGCCTGTTAAATTGTTTAATTTCTCTTTGCAGTAAATTTATGAAGTAATCAAATCAAAGAAGGTAGCAGCAGATAATCTATATGAGAAGCTCTTGCACAAGACTGAAAAAAGGACCAGTTAAAGAATCTCGGAGTCTAGATAATTAACACATTAACAACTTTAGCTGTGAGTATCTGGTTTGACAATAGAAAGGAAGCATCTACTGCAATTGCATTATTATATTATATTACGACCGGAAGGAGACTGGAAATGAAGGTTAAAATTCTTAACAGCTGCTGCCTGGTGCATGCACATGAAAGAGTCTGTTCTGCTGCCTGTGGCATTTCTCAAGGGATGTGGGAGCTGATGAATGATGGAGATGCTAATGCTGAAGTACCAGATATTTATTACATCAATATCTACAAGTAGCCTTTACTAGGTTCAACAATCAGGCTGAGGGTCCTCAAAATCCCTTGTTAATGATTACATCAGCTGACCTGATGGACAGACAGACAGAGGAAGGCAGATGCTGCCTGTGCCTTTTAATATTCTATACATACCATTAGGGTTCCATTGGTCTTCTCCTCCCAGCACGAACAAGAAGTTTTCCACTTCCACGACACAGTGATGGGCACTGTTATATGGCATAACTGCAAGTAAAGCAAGAATTGTTTGTCAGCTCAGGGCACTGATTCCATCAAATATTTCCAAAGGTACAAAGTACAACACTGGGATTACATCTGTATGAAATAATAGGGGAATGCATCACCCCAAGCATGTATGTCCACTGAATTAGCAGCAGACAAAGCCACTTATTAGTAATCGTACGTTATTCAATCTTGCAAATAATTGAGGAAAAAAGCTGGAATTCTGGTCCCTCAGCGCCCCCCCACCTGTCCAACTGCCGTATATGCTGCTCTAAAAACAACTTGTAAAAAGGGGTGAAGTTGCCCGTTATTTCCCTGAAAATAAGCAGATGCTAGGAATCCTAGTATGCTAGGAAACATTAAAAAAATCTTAGCCCAGCTTTGTTCTGCTGGTAATGTTTCCACAAGAAGAGTCAGTGTGTTCAGTAGCTTTCTATTACACAGCAATGAACAAGCTGCATTTCCATACAGTTTTAAGTTTTTAAATTAAGGTCCTGCTGATTTAATGCCTTTTCCAAATGTATACGCTTAATTTCCTGTACAATGTCATTAGCAGCACAATCACACATTTTCTATTCATCTAATCAGGAAGCCCTTTGTTAACAAAGATCAAAACTGTGGCATTAGGTTTGCAATATCCCTCTTTTTTGGAGGTGGTGTGATTACTATGGACCAACTACAGTCGCAATAATCTATTTTTTTTAAATTTACGTTTTCCACTGCAAATGCTAAGACACAAAAATAAGGACTTACATATACATAATATGCACATATTATTGCGGTGTGCCATACAGCACTATTGTGATATTATATGGTAAATGTAAACTTACACAGCATTAGTTATCATACCCCATAGAGCAGTTTTGGCCCAGTGACACCAGTAGGAAAAATGATGTCCTTGTTCAGCTCATCATATGGGCACCTTAAATCTAGGTGAGGACAAATGGGGAGGTGATGTGCATGTACAGGCAGGGAACTTATTGCTTGACACGGATCAACAGAGCACTTAGGAAACCAGTGCAGTGGGAAATCAATATGACTCAGGGCCAGCTCTTACTTTGTGCTCTTTTGCCAATGCCAAAAAAAAAAAAAAAAGAGGCAGCCTATCTCACACTTGGATTATTTTGGGTGATATATCTCTCATTTCATTTGTTTTATTATCTTTTATTTTTCTCAGAATGCAGTTGTGCAGTATAGCATATGCAAATAATAATAAGAAGAAATACGCACAGCTTTGTTATTTAGGACACATTTTCTTAAAGATCCAGTGGGCTCATTTAAGCTTCTTACTGAAGTTTTTGCCAAGGCAATGATGAATAAGTAAGGTACATTTTTAGTTTCTAGTAAAGGTCGAATATCATTTTCATAGTCTGTGCTCTTACAAGTCATGTAAGTGAAGCTGTTCTTAAATTGGGCAGCCAGGTACAGTGAAAGTTCATTAATTAAGGTTATTTGTTACTAGTACACTTTATAAAACTGGGAAGTAATCCTATACTAGGCACTGCATAAGATTTTATACTACCTATAGATTCCTATAGGAAAGAATGAAAAGATTTTTGTTATCTTCTTAGCGCCCATATCATATTTATCTCATTCTTTAATCTCAAACATTTTCCCAATTTAAAATTATCTCTCTCAAAACCCCAGTACTTTCCTTGATTTTGTGGATGCTTGTACTACAGAATGAATTTGGGTCTCCCACGGGAAATTTGCTGTCTTCCTTAGATGCTTTTTGGGACCCCTCCTCTGAAGAAGAGACTCCCCAGGATCAGTCCGCAGGGGCTTCAATCCTTACCTCATTCAATGCTCTGTTATGGTGTCAAATTAGGTCCAAGCCAATGGTTGTACTCTCAACTAGGCTCTTCCTTTGGTCAATCCGGAGAGATCTAGCATTTATCAGAAGAACTGTCTGCAGGCAGCACACATGCTTATTTTTCACATGTTGTGTCTTCATTTTTACGAAGACTTTTGTTTATTTATCCTCCATTTTGACACAAACAGGGCCAGTAGAGGAAGAAATTATATTTTAAGCTTTTCTGCTGTTCCCATGCATATAAACTATGCAATAAGACTCCCACACTTATGATGATAATTAAACCTTGAAAACTAAGGGCTTAATCCTGGCTCCTACTTAACTTGATGGCAACATTCCCACTGATATGGGATTGGGCCCAGATGACCCGAACTACCATCCGTAACTCACGGGAAAGCTAAAGGGAAGCTTGCCTTAGAAAGGAGGGTAGTATTTGGGCTTCAGAAGGAAAGGTGACTGCAATAAAACACTGCAGACCTTTACTATGACCTTTGTTTCTCACAGAGCTTTGAGGAAAACTCTGTTCTTGGTCTCATGAATCTGCCCATGGGGCTGGACAAAACAGGGAGGACGGAGCAACACTGTGGACATCTAAGAGGGAGGGAGTTTCGGCATTGAAATTGTGAAATCGCCAACATCGCAGTCTTTCTCCCTGACCATTTTCAGGGTCCCTCAGAATCATGAGTTATACACAGAAGTCAAAACTATGGGAATAAACAATTTTTTTTACCGCTACAAAACACCCCCTGAAAGCACCAGGAAACTTGTGCTGTAAACCGTAATTCCCTATGAACACACACCCATATAGGACATAACTTTTCATGGATATAGTCAAAATTACGTGGCAATGAGCCTGCTAAATTCAGCCTCTATAGGAACAATCTTCTCAAACTCACGGGGCTTGCCAGGGTGTAACAGGAAGAATTTGGCCCATCACACAGTCTGGCCAGGCTGCTGCTTTCATTAATTTTATACGAGCCTTTGTCTGCTGTTTTGCTTTAATAATGTGAAAATCCCATCTTCTCATTTTTCGATTTCAACTCAGTGGAACACCTGCCTGCCCCGCAAAAAGGGTATTTGAAGAGAAGTTTGTACGCCACGCTCAGACACAGCCCGGTGTGAGTTTTTAGCGTGTCAGTCAGTGAGTTAGAGGGAAAGGGTAAGGAGAAGCTAATCAGGATGAAATGAGATTAAAGGCTGTCTAATTTTACAGCAACTGTGATCCATCAGCCACTGTGAAAGTGACAGTGGAAATGAATGATGGAGACAGACAGGTGGGGCTGTACATTTCACTGATTTATCCTCAAATGCACTGGGCCTTATTTTATTGAGTGAACATGACCGCATTTATCATGACTGTCATCTAAACCCACTTCCCTCCATTTAAAAAGGTCACTTTACTAGGAGGGAGTAGGATAGAGGCACTTTCAAAACAGATTCAAAATTTAATAACACATGTTTATAAAACCCTGTGCAAGAATTCTCAACTTTAATAAAGACCGATTTAATAGGAAGGAGAAAAGACTATTAAAAAGAGGAGAAGATGAAAAAAAGCCAGAGTCATCTGAGAAACATGCTTAGCTACCAAGGCGATAGGTGCCAGAGAATTGTGAGACGGACAGATATAAACAGACTAGTCAGAGCGGGCAGAAACCACCTGCTCTAAGCCCCTGCCCCTCACACACGCTTCCCAAAGCTCGGGAGGCCCATGGTTAACAAACTTGTGCTTTCCTGGACCAAGAGCATGAACGAGTCCAAGCAGCCCTACAGAGGACAGCACCCCCACCAGCCCCCTTCCCATGCAATTTATGTGTGATCGGTAGCAGACCCTCGGTAAGGTGGGAGGCAATTTCTCAGGTACAGATATGTAACATGCAGAGCTTTCTAGGTGAAGACCAAATGGGTGATTTATACTTGAGAATGATCTGGAAGGCAGTGGAGTCCAAGACTGCAGAGGTGTTTGCTGAGAAATACTTCACTACACAAACATCAGTGACATTGTGCAGGAGGTGACACTCATGGACGTTCTTCAGACGCAGACGCAGGTGAAAGACACAGCAGCGCTCTTCACATCAGCATAGCTGTCCCAGGCAAAAACTCCTCGCATATGCCAAACCTTAGTTAATGAAAAAGCACCAGATAATGTTCTGGGACCTACTTTCAAAAACAGAGTCTACAGCCTATAGCCAAACGCTCACGAAACCAAACACTCTCAACCGTAATGCCTTGAGGTCAGCCAGATGCAATGATGCTCCAAAGGCACCTCCAACTTTTCTATGTGGGTGACAGTGACACACCTCATTCACCCAACAAACAATAATGTGTGCTGTTTGTTTTACCCAGTTTTGCTTAGTTTCTGCCAACAATTGCACATTTAGGAAACAGCATCTGCTTGTTCTCGATACCTTAATCAAGGGGTCATCAGTACCTTCTTCTCCTTGCAACCCACCTTCCCGTGTCTATCGTCACTTCAACACTAACTAGCGGGGAAGAAAGGGGAACAGGAATGGCATTTCTCAAGACAGAAGGAGGGATGAACTGTGGTCCCAGGAGATCTGAAAGCTGTGATACAGCCCATAGCCATTCCCCTGCTCTGCTAAAAACTCCTTTCAGAAACTGCACTTGATTCTTCTACTCAAAAGTTGAAAAAAAAAATCCATAGATTTTTCACTGCCTGAAAATGGTTGCCCTGAACCATTCAGCTGCTTGGGATACAGGAGGTACTGTGAGGAAAGCCAAGAAATCTTCTCCTCAGCTACTGCACAGCTTGAGCATAGCCCCTTCAAGACTCAGTACACACCAAGAAGTCATGCATATCATCTCTAATGACCTGTGCAGATGACGAAAGAAAAGAGTGTGTTTCCAGAACCAGGATGTCATTACCAGAGGACATATGGAGTCAATAATGACCTTCCACAATATTAACAGCCTAACCTGTTGGCTACATAATATTCAACTACTGCTACTTGAAAACTGGTTATTTCCACGGCTCTCCAGAGGGCCGAGTAACATGAGAAGATGTCTCTTTCCAGTACAGAAGGCACCTACAAACTCACTTTTGGAGACTGATTAGCTCAGAGTCATGGCAGAGACACAATATTCATTTCATTCCCAACCCTCTCCCCAAAATGCTGGCCAGACCACAGCTGGTCCAATTATTTCTTGAGAACAGAATGTCAGATACTGTTCACCTTTCTTTGGTTCATACATCATTTGCAGGAAGACTAGGCATTTATTACTGAATGTGACTTGTTATTTCTCACCAAGGAGGTTATATAAATAAACGCTAGGATTCCTCTGTGAATTGTTCACTTCAATTGTTTGTTATTTAATAACTGTGGGGAAAGACTGACCACAACAAGTATGAAATTCTAGCCTTGGTGAACATGGTGGGAGTTTTGCCATTGACTTTAAAGGCATCAGGTTTTCACCCACTGGTATTTTCTGCTCAAAAGATAATGAAACAAAGTTAAAAGAGGAGAATAATCAACAGTAGATGGCAAATACCTCTGTTAACATTCCTATAGCCAAACTGCACCCTGTCACCTCAAATTCAAGCAAATACGTGGGGAGTATTTTTTCTAGTAACACACCAATGGCAGTCTTGAGTCCAAGTTCAACTCAGTGGGGGAAGCCTGGGACAATCAAACAGCAGTCACCATAAGCAGAAAATCCTAAAATGATCAGGATGAAGCACTATGCCCCAAAGTCACCTTTGAGAACAAATAACTGGTATAGCTCTGGTCCAGCTGCCTCACAGAGAACTCCATCAGCTCTGCTAGAAACTTTACAACCTCTTCATCCCCGTGCCAGTTTTGTGGCAACTCCATTCAAGCCATCACAGGTAAGATGGACAGAGGCTAGCAGAGTTCATCTAGCACACGGCCCCTACTTCACCTGAGGCTGCAAGTAAGCAAAGGCAAAATGCCACCCCAAACCTACCCTCAATTCAAGATAACATAAGCACTAAGAAAAAGTTATCTGAGCAGGTGAAAGTCCTTGGAAACATTCACGACATAGTGACTGGTATTTCATACTAATTAAGGTATTTCACATTATGAACATATTTTTTATTAATGAAAATATCACATTTTTCATTCAAATATCAGGAGTTATTATTCTGATACATTCTCTGGAATAACACCAGCCAGGCCTGTTCAGCAGGGTTCTCAGTTTAATTGTTATAATGGGCTAAATTTTTCATTTGTGAGCATCTAAAATAAGACACTTAAATTCATGCTGAAGCACCAGATCAGGCAAACATAACATCAGGAATAGCTGGCATGCTCAGCTCTCCCCTGAAATAGTTTCCAAGTTACTTGGATGCAAGTTCTGAGTACGGACCTGTCTACTTCCATGGGTGAAACTCACCCCATGGCAGAAAGTTTTACTGGTTTTCAGCAACACTGTTTCTGTTGCAAGAACAAATTTTACCCATATATTTTCAAAGCTGCAAGCACACATTTGGACTTCATCTGAATAATAAAATAAAGCTGCCTACTTGGATCAACAGTGTCTGGATAAAGTAGGAAAATACTGCATTTCCACCTTAAAAACTAATGTTCCTGTACCAATATCCTGACAAATCCTCGCCCTGCAGTGTATAGCAAACCTATGCACCCTCTACTGCACCCCCTTGCCGCCTCCCCCATGGAAATGACTCCGTGCAGTCGAACTGCCGATACAGCATCTGAGAAGCACATTTAAGCGAATACACCAAATTTCCTGGCATGACGCAGAACAGGGGGATGTAATGCACGGTCCTGTGGGAAGGTTCAAAGCAACAATTCCTCTGTTTTGTTATCCCCTACTTACCCACCAACCTGCTGAAGGCTGCCCCTGGCCACCTAGATGCTCCACTGATTCCCACAGACCGTTTTATCAGGAGACACTTGTTGTCCACCACTGTGAGTTATACAATGTTACCTCAGTGATGGTTGCTCTCGAGTATTAGAATCATAGAATAGTTGGGTTGGAAGGGACCTCTAAAGGTCATCTAGTCCAAACCCCCTGCCATGGGCAGGGACATCGTCAACTAGATCAGGTTGCTCAGAGCCCCGTCCAGCCTGACCTTGAATGTTTCCAGGGATGGGGCATCCACCACCTCTCTGGGCAACCTGTGCCAGTGCTCCACTACCCTCAGCGTAAAAAATTTCTTCCTTATATCTAGTCTAAATCTGCCCCCCTTTAGTTTAAAACAATTACCCCTTGTCCTGTCGCAACAGGCCCTGCTGAAAAGTCTGTCCCCATCTTTCTTATAAGCCCCCTTTAAGTACTGATAGGCTGCCATAAGGTCTCCCCAAAGCCTTCTCTTCTCTAGACTGAACAACCCCAACTCTCTCAGCCTTTCTTCATAGGAGAGCTGTTCCATCCCGCTGACCATTTTCGTGGCCTTCCTCTAGACCCGCTCCAACAGGTCCGTGTCTTTCTTATGCTGAGGGCTCCAGAGCTGGACGCAGTACTCCAGGTGGGGTCTCACCAGAGCAGAGTAGAGGGGCAGAATCCCCTCCCTCGACCCACTGGCCACACTTCTTTTGATGCAGCCCAGGATACGATCGGCCTTCTGGGCTGCGAGCGCACATTGCTGGCTCATGTCCAGCTTTTCATCCACCAGTACCCCCAAGTCCTTCTCTGCAGGGCTGCTCTCAATCCCTTCATTCCCCAGCCTGTATTGATACCAGGGGTTGCCCCGACCCAGGTGCAGGACCTTGCACTTGGCCTTGTTGAACCTCATGAGGTTCACACAGGCCCACTTCTCGAGCTTGTCCAGGTCCCTCTGGATGGCATCCCGTCCCTCTGGCATGTCGGCTGCACCACTGAGCTTGGTGTCATCTGCAACCTTGCTGAGGGTGCACTCGATCCCACTGTCTATGTCATTGATGAAGATATTAAACAGTACCAGTCCCAATATGGACCCCTGCAGGACGCCACTCGTCACCAATCTCCATCTCCACCTGGACACCATTGACCACTACCCTCTGGATGTGACCATCTAACCAATTCCTCACCCACCGGACAGTCCACCCATCAAATCCATACCTCTCCAGTTTAGAGAGAAGGATGTTGTGGGGGACCATGTCAAAGGCCTTACAGAGGTCCAGACAGACAACATCTGTAGCCCTTCCCGTGTCCACTGATGTAGTCACTCCATCATATTCTACTATTCCATGCTGTGTACCTACTCAGGCCTGGATTTATGGTCTCTAAAGTAGAGCCCAACATGTATTACTGGGGAATGACATCTCGTCGCATCCTAACAGTCTCATGATGAAACATACATGTGTGACATTTTGCACAACAAAATCTCCTCATGGAAGATATGATGAATAGTCCCTGATGGGAGAAAACCACTGCAGAGTTGCCAGAAAGCTCCAGAAGGAAATACTATTTTGTCCCACTGGAGGCTTTCAGATCCTCCAAGACGTCAGCTCAAGGACATGCACTCCCTTTTCTAGCAGTGCCACAGGACAGAAGAGCCCGAGCAGGACTGGTGTGTTAACGCCCAACTGCTTGTGATCAGTTGCATCCGTTCGTGGCTCAATTTCTACCTGACCTTGAGATGCAAACATTCTCCTGGTCTCCTCTGAAGGTAACCTTCCAAGCTCAGGACAACCACAACTACTTCTTGTGTTTTCCTGGCCGGATCCTGTTGGTGCTGCTCAGGGACCCGTGTCTTTAAAAGAATTAATCACATGCAGCAAGATCTTACTTGGCCCCCACTGCCCCAAAACTCAAATCTTTCACTATTTTCTCTCTCGGTCTCAGTACTTCCTATGCTACTCTCCACTCTTGACTAACCTATTATTTTAGAGCAATCAAGTTTTTTTTCTTCCCACTAAGTCTTGAAGTCATTCCAGGAGAAGAAGAAAAATGTGATTTTCCATTTGGAAAACTCTACATGGAGAAGGGATGCGCCCATATTTCACCGTATTAAAACAGCAGTTTTGATACACTTAAGTTCACTCATAATAGATAAATCGAAACCTTCAGAATTGCACTGCTACAGGTTTTTGGACTTTTCCTTTTAAATATTTCAGTATTTGCAAACAAAAGGGTTTGTTTACAAGAGAGTCCAGCACATACCTAAAGCACCAGACATAGAGCAGAGGAGGGTGGAAGGATCTGTCCAATGCTTACCACCAGGAAAAAAGCTTAAAAAATGCTTTCTTTCCCAGAAGACATCTGGGTATCTGAAGGTATCTGAAGAAAAGTCTGAAACTCCAAGATGCCTAACTTCCAGCATGCAGAAGTAGAAATGTCCACGTAGTATTACAGTAACATACCTAGGCTGCCTAAAGAAAGCTCAGGAGTCCCTGCCAAGGACCGCAAGAAGGCTGAGTTCATCTTTAATGGACAGAAAACTCAGACAACATACTATCAGGGTGCTGGGGGCACCAACAGGACTTAATGGCCCTGACCAGCCTGGGGTCTCCCCCAACACCACTTGCCCATGGGCGCAAGAGCCCCATTTCATCTCAGGCCTAGGCACCCAGACCTGGCCTGGATGGACCCCATGTAGGCACGTTGCAACGCGTCTCCAGTCCGGTCTTTGGCTTTGTCTCCCGGATGGACTTTGGACCCATGTTGAGGTCTGTCCTCGTGGAGCCACCAGCCCTGCTGCACCCTGACACATACCCATAGGCGGGAACATTGCTGTCTAAGCAAGGACTGCAGCCCAGATTTTCCCTCGATTCTGCACATCCCTAACAGCACCCTGAGAAAAAAAGGCACTTGGAGATGCCCCGGCAGAGCTTAACGTTCTCATCACCACCAAAATGGTCGTTCAAGTACCAGGGGACAAGTGTCTTACTGTTGATACTTTTTCCATGATGGACAGAATTAAATATAATTTATAATATTCTTTCTGCTCAGGATGGGCAATAAGAGCTCACTCTAAAATGTACTAATCACTGGGCAAACAAATACAGAAGGAAACACAGGAATCAAGCCACATAAATTAGGTAACACCAAAGACTGGTTTCTCCAACAGAAACCAGGCAGAAATGTTGCTCTCCTAGATCTCTCCCCACAGATGGGCTCCCAAGGAAGGGAAATGGCAGACCCACAGACAATTTTCAAATTCAGGGAAGGAACCTTGACCTGGGCAGCAAAACCACATACTTACGTAAAATTGGCACAGATCACTTACTTGGTAAATCTATACACAGAAGATGAAATGAGAATGTGTATCCGAAAAAAATCCATTAATAGATTTGGACTAAATTTATGTTAATTTTCTTTTGCTTTCTATAATAACAGTACTGTTCAGTATTTTCAGAAAAACTGCTATGAAAAATGTGTTGTGATGCCTAATCATAATGATCAGAAAAACTCATTCCATATGAGCACTCATACCAGAAATTTTGTTCTGTCTCCTCAAAAACTCTTTGCAGATTTAGAAAACATCCAGTCAGGAAATAGAAGTAAAACTGTGTTTCTTAAAATTAAATACCAAGCTGAATATCATAGCACAAATAGCTGCTATTTAAATCAAGCGGTGTCAAAATTCATGGGCTGAACCATGTTCACACAGAATCACAAATAATTCACAAATTACACACTAGTGCATCATCATGGACTGCTGTCAAACAGGATGAAAGGTCAGGTTAATTTAAACCACTGGCCATGCCGGGACTGCAGGATTCGACAAGTACAGTAGAGTAAATTAAAGTTGTGATCAATCCCAAATACTTCAAATATACATAACTAAGGGTCCTCAACTGGCTTGCATTTTTTGTTGAAGAAGTTAAGTTTGCAAACAGTATTGTTCATGAAAGTATCATTTTGAGTTAGTTAGGTGAAGGGAAGCGAGGACTGAGACAGAGTCTGCATGAACGAAACTGGGATTCCCTGTGCTAGTAACTGTGGCTCGGACCAGGTTCTGGTGGAGACTGAATTCAAGAAGGGAATGAAACTGAAATGAACAGACAGGGATGGGTCGGGTCAGGTCGGAGGGGACGTGGCAGAAGGGACCGGGACTGGAGGAAGAGATGGCAAAGTCTGCAAACACAGCAGCACATACTGATCCAGAGCCCCAAGTCCTGCACCCTTCATACTCTTCCGCTGTCAGCATATCTGGGTGGACACTTGTGCTGTTTACACCCCCTGGTTAATGGGGCGCATAGCCTCCACTGTCACCAGCAACTGCCTGAATTCAAAAGGCAGAGATGCGTACAGCAGATCTACAAAGCCAGCCTACATGACACGCTGTTTTTCAGCATACCTTGAAAAGGCAGTTTCACCTCTAAGTCTATATAAATGTCAAGGAGATACGGGGCACTCCGAAGTTACAGACTGCCACTGTGAGAGGCTGCAGTGCACATCTCCTCCGGCACTTCTTTCTTTATGATGGCATGGTCCTTAAACAGCTAACCGTGACACTTCCCAACTGCCCATCTTGCTGAAGGTTCAGTCCCATGAACACCAGAGATCTGCAGAAGCTGCCACTGCAAGAAACATTTCTGCCCTTTCTTGTCCCAGGTCCCATCACTCTTTGTGATGGCTGATGCATGCATGCAGCCAAGCAATAAACAAGCAAGAAACCACACTATGTTTTTAAGGTGCATTGAATTTAACCCAGATCTGTTCCCCACCAAGCTTTCCTGCCTGGCCCCACAAATCAGAGTTAGCAGGAGTGCGAGGCCATGAGAAGAAGGGAAGGACTGATGTACCAGCAGCAGCACCAGCTTGCATCAGCTTATTGCGGTTGTGAAACTACCTCAGCACACAATACCAAACCATTTTAATGGGTCTAACCCAGTGTTGCTGTGGCCCTGCTCCTCTCACAGCCCAGGCAATCCAGGCCCCTCTTCGTGCCAGCACAGTCTCTCCTCAGCACCCCTCAGTGAGACCCTTCAAAGCAATAATCTGGTGGAAAAATAACCCAGAAAACAAGAGAGTATATTTTCATTGTTGTTTAATGCCCTGAGCAGGCTCACCCAGGAGACAAATGAGTTCCAGCGCTGACATGAAGGAGGAGACAGGACCATGGGATGGGGTTTGGGTGGAAAGGAACTTGAAACAACAGCAAGAGTTTCACTTACCATGCGGCCGTGCAGGGGATGAAGCTGCCCTATGAATGAAGCAGGTAACAGTGAACAAGACCTCTGACTGCAAGAGATTGTTTCACTTCTGGAAGGTGTGTAGGGAGAGGCTGGGGGCTGCAGGAGCAGATGGGATTTCTCACAGTTAAGGCAGCTGTGCCCTGAGCTGGAGAATGGGATCTTGTCCCTGCCTTTGCTACACGATTCTACTGCAGTGCTAGACAAGTCCCTTAAGCTATTTTTTTTCCACAGCTACCTGTTTCCCCTGTTCTGAGAACATTAATTACGTGCGCTTCATTTTCAGAGAGCCTGCTCTGATCCCTGTGTGTGATACACAGGAGCACTCTGTGCTCACCGCTGTAACTGAAGCAGGTGGGAGAGGCAGTCTGGAAAGCATGGTCTAAGGGGTCTTAAAATGGGCACCCCAAAATAAAGGATACCTTTGACTTTAACCCCATTGTACCTCTGTTCCTTATCTGCAAAATGGCAACAATGACAGACTATGCTCCTCAGAAGGAGGATGGTGCAAAAATACTGTAACATGCCAATGAAGCAGTTGGCCCCTGTTGTTGTGAACACTATAAAGGAAACCTTGTGAAAAAATTCTGCCTTCAGAAGATTTTAGTAGCATGTGACAGACAGGATCTACTTGCCGAACAACAGAGAAAACAAAATACTGTGAGGAGAAATTCAGCACAGTCCCTTCTGTGCACTGACATGTGACAAAGAGTAGTACGCGATATCATTAGAGATCGTATCTTAATGCTTATGCAAACAGAGGCCAAATTAAGGTTGCAGAAGCAGCTCAGTTCTCACATTTCCTAACTCCGGAGGGCTTGGTATCGCCGTCTGTCTAAGGCTCTTTTCAAGCTTGGTGCAAGTCCCTTGTGTGTGATCCACCCTAGGTCTGACAGGCAGCTAACGCCTGCCTTATTCTGCAGCTCTTTCAGCATCTCCGGAACACCCACGTAGGTGCTGTGGATTCCAAAGTCTACTGAGCCTACGGCCGGAGTTGCAGGAGCCCTCCTCCTCCTCTTCGTCCTCCTCCTCCTCCTCCTCCTCCTCCTGCCGCATTTCCTTCTCACCGGCAGTTTGAGGCTAAGCCACTAGATGGGGTGCGGTGTGCTCGGCTCCCCCCTCCCCCGGGAGAGGCATTTCAATCATCTTTTGGCTTCAGGTTTTGCAGCCAACCAAAAAACAAAGAGGTGAAACGCAGCACAAAAAAAGACATAGCCAGCTTCCTCCCAAGCAGTTAACTTCTGCTTGTTCCTCGTGTTTGGCGTGAAAGGGAAGAAATCAAACGGAGTACACAAACCCCGGCGAACGCTCGGTGCATCAATCCTGGCGGATGCTGAGCCGCCCTGGCTCCCGCTGCCTGCAATGGGCACGGCGGGTGCTCAGGCTCTGGCACGGTTATCAGTCATACCTGCTTTGCCTCGTCTTGTCTCGGCTCCCCGAACCCAGACTGCGCGAGGATCAGTCAGCGATTTCTCTGGCAGTCCACACACATCTGCTTTTCTACTCCACGCGCCAGTCCCAGTGAAATATAGCAGGCACAGTTCCCTTCCCCACCAATACACCGCCAAATCTCTCTCTCTCTCTCTCAATAATGATCTGGAAGCTGGGTAAAGCAACACGCTTGCTTTTGACAAAGAGCGCGCTTCCTCATTACAGGGGTAAGGAAGGGGAAAGAGGACATGAGGAAACTGTGATACAAAAAAATAACCTACAGAATTACAGGGGAAAAAAAAGAATCCTTTCTAAAACAGTCACTCCTTTCCAGTGGAAACACAGTGCTTTACTCAAGGTTAATCCCAAACCGAACTGCATAAAGGTGGCCAGATTACAGCTCTTTTCTTGTCTCTCTAAAGAACGATTTTTTTGGGAAGGCACGCAGAAGCTGAAGCGTGCCTATTCCATCAGGAATGTGGGAAGGGACTGGTATTAACCTGCATATGCACTGCTGCCAAATGACACCTTCTCTCACTCTTTCCCAGCTGCTTACAAGAAGAACTGTCCCTCTCAAGGCATCATCCATCCCAGTAACGCTACTTATTATTAAACCTGTATAAATACAGCCAAGCACTCCTTCCCAAGATCCAGCTTCTTCCAGCCTCCTACGAAAAGAGATATCCTAGATCCCCTATACAGCACCTTCTCATGACCCAGCCCAGCCTTGCAAGCTCCTGCAGACTCCTCTTCTTCTTCTTCGTGGCCAAGAGAAGGAGAGCAAAAAGCCAGGGTCATTTTGAAGTCAGTCTTTTATTTTTCTTTCCTGGTATGGGTAGAGAAAGTCCTCCTCCCACTCAGCAGAGGAAGACCACCTGAGGGCAGGTGCTGGGGATGCTCCTACACAGGGCAGCAGTACTGACAGGGGTAAGCACACCCTCAGTTGTCCTCTTTACCCCAGCAACAGGATAACTTGCATTTTTCAGCCTGTCACAGCTGGTGCTGCAAAGGCCTATATCCTCAAAAGCCATCTTGAAAAGAGCCATGCACAGGGGTACACCCAAGTGGCAATGCACCACTTTTATTAGGCAGGATTACACCTTAGCTGTGAACTGGGAGACGAGCATGGGCAGACAGATTTGTGCTGCCCAACAGTATGTCCTGTCACATACCCTGCAGGTGAAAACTCAACTCAACCTTCATTCCTGATGAATTTGGATTTTCACAAAGAGAAAGAGATGAAAAAAATGTGGCAGAAAAAGAAACACAATGGGAATTAAAAAAAAAGTGCAGTTGAGGAGTTCTTTTTTTAATTCATTGCAAAAGCACTGACAAAATGCGCAGTGCATCATTACTGGACATTAATACAGAGTGATCCTGTCTGAGGAGTTTGCAGTCTTCCTATAAATTAATAAAGACAGAATATAATCCCAAATCCAGTGCATTTGCTCATATATATTCATATGGACACTGCTGATCCAAGCTGGCTAAAATAAATGTGTTTTTACACAAATTAGGTTACCACTGATACAAACAGTTTTGATTCCTACTACAGAGCACAAACAGATGATCAACGCAATTGCTTTGGTTTAGCACTGTGCTTGTGAAAGTCACCACTTATCAGCTGGGCTGCAGTAATTGCTTCTAGTCTCTTACAATTAGAAAAAGCCACTAGCTTAAACTACCTTAAAGCACTGATTAGATTGTTTAGAAGAGCACATTTTACCTTACATTTGTAACCACCTAGGAACATGAGCACTCTCCAGCATTGTGGCTCAACTAGTGGGTGCTACCTTAG
The DNA here is from genome assembly GCF_965638725.1 of Aptenodytes patagonicus. NCBI lineage: Eukaryota > Metazoa > Chordata > Aves > Sphenisciformes > Spheniscidae > Aptenodytes > Aptenodytes patagonicus. The sequence goes on along the minus strand of NC_134950.1, from coordinate 48,791,705 downwards.
AGAAAAGTAGATGAGCTGGATCTCATGCAATCCTTTGCCCATAACAAAACTGAAAAAGATTTAGACTCAAAAAAATTCCACAGATGACAAACAAACAATAATAGCAACTACCTGCAAAATGAGCTGGTGAAATCAGCCTACTCTTTGTGCCAGTGTACCTTATTTACACAGTACAAAACCACTGAAATTTTGCACTGACTATACCTATCCCAAGAAGCAGTGCAGCATTTTTATTAGAGAAATACCTTGGTTAAAATTCCGTAGAGTCCTTAAAGCCGAACTTTAGACGTTGAGTCTGCAAAGACAGCTCTGTATGATCAGCTATGTGTAGACTTTCAAATGGTAAGTCCTCTGATTTATTTTGTTTTCTGACATAAAGAAGTACTTTTTGGCGTTCTGCAACATGTAGAACCTCTGAGCGATTACAAAAACCTGTCTGGGACTCTTGCTGAGATCCACGTCACTGGAGGTTCACAAATACATTCATTCCTATTGCAGTACCAGGGTGCTGTCCTGGTTTCGGCAGGGATAGAGTTAATTTCCTTCCTAGTAGCTGGTACAGTGCTGTGTTTTGGATTTAGGATGAGAACAAAGTTGATAACTCACCGATGTTTTAATTGTTGCTAGGTAATGCTTACACTAGCCAAGGACTTTTTAGTTTCCCATGCTCTACTGACTGAGAAGGCTGCAGGTGCACAAGAAGCTGGGAGGGGGCACAGCCAAACTGGCCAAAGGGACATTCCATACCATGTGACATCATGCTCAGTACATAAACTGGGGAAAGCTGGCCGGGGGGGCCGCTGCTCGGGGACTGGCTGGGCATCGGTCGGCAGGTGGTGAGCAATTGTACTGTGCATCACTTGCTTTGTGTATTATTATTATTATCATATTATTATTTTTATAATTTTATTTCAATTATTAAACTGTTTTTATCTCAACCCATGACTTTTTCTAACTTGTGCTCTTCCAATTCTCTCCCCCATCCCACCGGGTGGGGGGGAGTGAGCAAGCGGCTGCGTGGTGCTTAGTTGCCGACTGAGATTAAACCACGACAGGTGCATAAACAGTTTTGATAAACATGAATACAGTAAAAGTGCTGATAACCCGAAACATTTTCAAAAATTACAATCCAGACCACTAAATCCAAGACACTACATATGCTTGATGCCCCTTCAATTTACTTTCAATTTACTTTTAATTTTCAACCATAAGATCAAAACCTCCCATTTAAAAAATTATCAGTTGAATCACAAAGCTTTGTCTTAATATACTAAATGTGCAAGATCAGAGATAAAATTGTTGGCAACACTGCTAACGTAACTCTGCAGCAACTTCCCTGAAATAATCAGAATTAGGTACTCAGGCTTTATTTAGACACATGACAAAGGGCAGTATTACTGTTGTGCTCTGAGGGCACAGTCCCAGGGTAGAACTGTGAGTACCAAAATTGTTACGGTATGGTATAGCGATACCTGAACTGACTTCATGCTACCTGACTTAGCCCCAACTGGTGTACTCTCAGGTTCTCTTTTGTTTTAAAGGTCCCAGTTGGTCCAGGGCCTGAGTTCAGCACGTGCTGTATCCACGGGTGGCAGGAAAGAACATGTTACAAAGGCATATAGAAATGATCAACAAATGGGTAAATCAAATATTTCCTTCCAAATTTTTAGTACCTGTCTGTGGGTTGCTCCAGTGGACAACCACAAATCATTTTTAAGTAGAATGGACATTAAATTCATAATAGATTTCATCCATAGATATCATGGAGTGGTATGAATTTGGTCCACAGAGTTTACTTTTCTTACCTCCAATAGCCCAGACTCTACTTTGCTTGTGGTTTTTTCCTGTGACACTTGCATGACATTTTTGCACCAGCCTCTGGAGCCCACCCAGGACAAATGCCAGTTGCAGACCCAGCAGGCAGCTCTGGTGTCTGCCCTCCTTGCCCAACTGTGCAACCCCCAACGAACCCAATCAACTAAAACCAGCCACTCCTTCACCCTGCCTGCACCCTCCATGGCGTTCCTTACACCCAGAATTGGTGTGCAATCGTTAGTCTTCCAGTACTTTGGTGCTACCTCTACAGCCTAGCTTCTGCAAAGAGGAGGAGACTTTCTATCCCTGGCTGTGCACCCGCGGGCAGCTCCAGCACCCCACCGCTATGTAACCCCCGCAGCACCCCGCAAAGCCTCCGAGTGTGAGGGGAAATGCAGAGCTCTCAAGAACACTTCTTGCATACTGCAAAAAGGTAATTAGTGACTTCAGAAGCAGAGGCAAATAACCGTGGTATTGTACAGTTAAATGGTCAGCCCTGGAAGAATTTTTTTTGTGAAAATCAATAGAAGGTGATAGATCAATGGAAGTTTTCTGTATAAAAACATTTTGTCCTGAAACAGCGAGTTTAGCATTATTCAAACAAATTCTTCTATTATTTAAAGATGTATCTTTATTCCTGTTGAACACTACTGTTTCGTGCCATGTAAAGCCAGAGGACCTTTCTCTAAGGAATCAGTTCTTTTCTCTGAGGACAATGAATTGTTTTCCAATATTGAAAGTTTCATATGAAAGCCCTCAAGTAGCAGCAACTGCTTCAGGCAGGTGCCAGCGCTGTTTTACCTGGGGGGAAACCCCTTTTCACAGCAGCCCTGCCTCTCTGAGAGGAGGCTAGGCTGTTAAAATCAAGCAGCTGGGGTGAAGCCAAATCATGGCTTCAGGAAAAGGGACGCTATGTCAGGGCTTTATTGCTGTTGTAAATCTTTGCAGTTAAGAAAAATCCAACTTCTGAGCACTGAAATGATCCTTCCTCGGAGCTGTGCTGGAGGCAGCCCGGGAGCTGACAGGAGGACAGTGGCTCCAACCTTGCCGGGTGAAATGTGCCCCAGTGCAGAAAGCCCCTGAAACACCCCCCATGTTAACAAGACCTAAGTTGGAGGCTTGAGCGCTATACAAACCCTTACATGGGGCACCTCTACCCCGGACGCATCTTTCTTTCCTGGAGCTGAAGTTAATGGGAGCCAGTAAATGCCCAGCTGATTCCAGCAGTTGTGATTCTGCTGAATAAAACAAAGTTTAAACGACCTTGTGCAGACATTAGTGGTAATGCAGCTGGGAGACAAGGACTGCATGGGGACTAGCCAGAAGGCTGGGATTTGGACACCACAGATCATCCAGCTCTGTGCTACTGGCTGCCACAGAGCTTAAAATAATTGTAGTTCTCTGGAGAGAGTATATAAACTCTGTCCTATGTTAATGCACTGTCATATAGAGTTGTTTACAGGCAGTACTTAGTAAAGTACTTAAGCATGTATTTAAACACACTGCTGAACATCAGTGTGATTAATACTTTGCTGAATTAGAGATATGATACGAATAAATTTTTCTGCTGTTGTAATTTTTCATTATATACACTTAGAAGCTGGTCATAAGGATTTTCTTTCAGTTTTGCATCCAGCAAATGAGTTAATTTGGGAGTCAAATTCTGCCTTAGTTATGCCTGCACAATGCCTTTCACATGTATGAGGGCAGAAGACTGCTCCATGACCTTTAATTGGACTTCTTTTTTGTTAGTTTTTAATGATTCATCTAAGAAAAAAAAACCTGGTTCTTTCTTTCTGATCTGGCAGCTCTTTGACATTCCTTTCATGTCATTTCAATCAGAAAAGTATCTTTTACATATGGTATATATGTTTGTTAAGGCTGTGCACGTACAGCAGCCATAATTCTTGACCAGCAAGCAAGCAGCTGCTGGTGAGTACAGATTGGAGCCATACACTCTGTTCTTCTGCGTATAAAACTGGGGGGGAGGGACAGGAAGAGAAGAAACGTGGCTCTTACATCACTTATCATGGTAATTCTATTTAAATCTATTTTAATGATTTCTAATAACATAATTTGCCAAGCCTCCCCACCTGAAAGTGATGCAAGCGCATTTCTCTCTCACTTTTTCCTTTCCTGCTTAACCCAGGGAGGAGCATTTACCATCTCCTAGTTTCAAGTTTTGGAGTCAAAACTTTTTTTTTCCTCTTTTTTTTTTCTTTAAAAAAAAATCAGAACTGAAATCATTGGCCTACCCGTATACATTAAGGTGCTGCTTATTGTCATCACTGCAAAACAGTCATTCCACTTGCATCTATTTCGTTTTTACTCACAAGGAAACAAGCGTGATTTAATAGTTGTAGCTGTAGCCATCTCAGAGTTGAAGACTTTTTTCTCCCTAAATTAAAGCTAAATCATGTGCATTAAATACATTATCTATTTGTAATAAAATGGGAAATTTAAAAATGATTCAGTCACAGATAATTTGTTACTGAAAACGACAGGCTCGCATCAGCCACTGGAAGCTCTAGGTGTTTGCTGAGCTCAGTGAGCATCCGGGTAGGCTTACCCAGATTCACAGATAACAGACGTTCACACTGTGGAAAAGATCCTAATTCCCTTTTGCTGTCCCTCTCACCACCTCCCAAGAAGCCTGAGTGGGGGTTTCTCGTGCCAAATGGCTGGGGTGCCGGGCTTGCTCCCATGTCTCAGCCCTCACAGGCGGTTCACACAGATGTAGGTTAGCTCGGGGCACCTCAGCTGGAAACCAGCCGCCCCCTCCGTGCCAAAAATACAGCCCAGCTTATTTCACACACTGCTCCCCGCAGGCGCTACGGACAAGACCACCCCACGTCGGGCTTTTGCCACTCGCCCCAGTCCACTGACACCACCTGCTTAGGCCTCGCACCCTCAAACACTCTTGTGACATGACTTACTGTATTCGACACCCTGCCTTGGTGTCCTGTTATAAAGAGACTGCTCTGGGAGGCTGTGACAGCACCTCCCACCCCTTCATGCACATTAACTTGTCGTAACTCACAAGAGCAATAGGAGTCTTAGGGCAGCACTGGAGGAGACCCAGGTGGAGGACCGGAGGCATCCTGCACCACATGCACAGGGTGGGCATGAGCCCCCCAGCAGCAGAGCTGCAAAATGAGCAGGGAGTTCCAGGTCCCAAGCCAAGGCCCCCACGAAGCCAGCACAGTGATTCTCCAGGGCAGCTCTCAGGGGGCTCAAAGTCACCCGTTTTTGTTACTGCTGGGGGTGATCTATTCACAAGCAGAGGGGGCACAGTCATGGGGCAAGGTAGGGTAGCTCATACTAGAGCTGCCTTCGTTGCTCCTGCCCGGCAAACACTAGAGGACATCACTTGTCTAGACTGATGGGAAGGCATATGTTAAAGCAATTATTTCATTTGCCCTAAAAGATTGAGGCCAGGCCAGGATTTGTACCTTTCCTAGTGCTCAGTCTGATCTTAAGCAATGGGATTTCCACCATTTCCCATGGGAGATTATTCCACAACCTAATAGATCTCAATGTCAGGAAGTTTTTTCCTGATATTCAGCCATAATTCATATCCATGAATTATGAGCTACTGTCGACATCACACCCATTGAGGCATTCCTAGAGCCTGCTTCATTTAAAATTATATGCTCTAGTTATGCAGGGTTTCTGTGTACTAGGGCAAAATGCTTTTTCTGCAGGTTAATTCATTATTATTCAATTTGTTAACACTTTTTTTCTCGGTGTGAACAGTCATTCTGCAGTTGCATACCCTATAGTAGCACAATCCCCATTTGGGAGTAGAATCACAATATATAAATACGACAAAACAACATACCAAAACCCATCCCTGTAAAGACGTATTAGTCTGTTGCTGCAGATACTTACTCCAGCATTCAGTTAAACGAAAGCAGTAGCTCATACAACACCTGGTATGAGACAGAAAGCTTAGAAAAAAACCCTCTCAAGTCTGTAATAAATTTTATTTCTGTCTTAAACAGAGGGAAGATACAGGAGTAGGGGGGCAGGTAGGGAAGGGGGAAAGGATGGGGAAGGAAAGGGAGAAAGGAACTTAATCAAGCTGTGAGAAAATAGAGGAGAATTGAAAAGAGAACAACTTCCTACAAACAATGAGCCACCACAACGCAACACGGACATACAACAGCAAATAAAGTTGAGGATGCAAAATGTGCACCCCTTGCCATTAATAGCACTTACAAAACTGAGAAAGCTAAGGCAGGCTTCTGAAATCTGTACTGCAAATAATTGTGTATAAAACACTTCTTGGAAGGAATCTGCCTTTTGTTTTAGGAACGTTTGAGAGGAAAAAATTTATAAACCATGTATCAATTTCTCAAAATGTCTGAGGATTTCTATGAGAATTTTTTATGATTACATTTTGCCCAGCTAGTGGTCCTTTGCTGTCCTGTTTGCAACCCATTTGTGCATAAATAAAACGTCACATTAGATACTGAAAAAAGGGAATGCTTTCTAAAGTAAGCAACTAGAAACACACCAGAGTTCATTCTCATCTCCATACATGCCTAGCTCCCATTAATGCTACATAGATCCCAGAGCAGCTAGATAAGAATAAACATGTAAATTTTACCTGAAATCATCTAAGAAACAGAAAGCCATGTTTGCAGCAAGCACTAAATTCACACAATGCCACATAATTTTGCGTGGAAGTTATTCCAGAGGGCTGATTTTTTAGAGACAGTGGCCAAATAATATTAAGGGATCTACACAAACAGATCCGGTGAGAACATTTTTGACAATATTTCCTTTCACTAGAAATTATGCGACTTTACTGAAATCTACATCTAGCCAGGTGAGACACTTGCTTTGGACAGAAGACAGGACAACGCAGCTCGCAGTTCCTGCTGCACCAGGGTATGTGTGTTCATAGCAGACACACGATGCTTATAGGCTGAGATGACTCGAAACGCTGCAGATCCTTTAGGACTGCGTTAAGCCCAAGTATCTATGACCTGTTGCTCACCTGGGTTTACCGTTGAAGTCATAGCAACTTGTTATTTGTAGCTACGCAGTTTCTGGTTTGCAGTTAGCCTTGCAAGACCAGACAAAACTGTCTCTGGTGGCACTGTGAAATACCCATTGGGATACACACAAGGGATTTCTAAGTTTAAAAATTGTACTCTGACTTGAGCAAAGCAGGGACTCGAACCTCAACTGCCTGCCTCTTCCCCACCCCACAAGAGTTGTTGAGATGAGAAAGGACGTTCTGATACAACACTGGTTTTGCAAAAACATTTGAAGGAATTTGTTTTCATTCTGCCTTTGAACAAAGCTGTAGAAGTTGCTGCAAAATGGAACGGTCATCCTCAAGCCATCTGTAAAGAAGCGCAACTCAAGTTGAAAGATGAGGTAGAAAAAGGTAAGTTCTGTGATCCAGGAGGAAAGTTTTGAGTCAAAGGTTTTGATGTACTTGCAAGGATACAGCAGCGAGCGGCATCTTCAAGAATCATCAGCTTTCTTTGTAAGATGTCTCCGCAGAAGGCTGACATCAGCATCTGCTGTGGAAATGGCACAGACACTGGATAATTCACCTGTCTCACACTTGCACCTGCTGCCTTCTTACTTGGGGCCATCCACGACTCAGCTCTGCACTGTCCCGGTCCCCTGCCTAAGGATGTCTTGGAATGGGGCTGTGCCTTGTTCTCTTGTCCCACTCAGGTTTTCCACCACAAAAGGTCCTGGCTGAGCAGAGGCAGGGAACAGGACATTTGGGTAACACTTCTGGACTCCACCTGAAAGTAACTGTTTGCCGGTGGAGTTTCTGAGGACAAAGGTGAGTAGATTCAGGCATCTTTGTATATGTGGAAGAAAATGAACAGCCTGGTTTCCAGAGAGGTGGCTGTTCACAAGTCCATAACAAAGGGCAGAAAGTAGCCAAGAGAAGCTGAAAGACTATTGAGGGCTTTAGCACAAACAGAATGCAGTGATAAGACTGGCCGTTTCAAAGACACAGCACAGCAAGATATAAAGGGATTGGGAATACAGGAAGAGAAAGCTATCCAGAATCTACAATACATCACACTTACAAGTAAGAGGGAAATATGCAGAACAATCTGCTTTATAAATAGGCAGAAAGTCTCAACCGAAATGGTAAAAAAAAAAAAAAGTAAGTAATTTACTTACACTAGCCCTTCATTCTCTGAGATGAAGTGAACAAGTTGCTTGATCAAACCAGGAACAGAGTACAGAGGTTATCACAAAAGATACACACAGTCAAGTAACACCTGTGTAAAAGCAGAAGCTAACAACATTGTAATCAAAAAGAAAAATGCACAGAAAGAGAGCTGACATTTCTTGAAAGTTATCTCAAATGGTAGTGCAGAAGAAAACAGTATTTAAGGCACAAATACAGCATTCATTGTGAGAACATGCTACATTTTCACTCATACTTAGAGCTCTGTCTTGCTCGTAGATACGCAGGCATGCAACATTAATGGCACTTGCATGGTTGAATTCCCATGCATCATCCTCAGAATGGGAGTTGTGGCTAACCTCTAGTATGTCACATGTAAGAAATACTCTTCACTGTACTTCTGTTTCTCACTTCTATATTCCCACTTCCCTGTATGTGTAAAGCATGTGGCTTATTGGCAACGTGTCTGACCACATTGAATAAACCTCCTAAATCCAGGCTTAAAGTTGGACAGTCGTACTGATCAGTCAACTTTTCTGTGTATGAATCTCTCTTCTTTTGTGACTGTATTTTCCTGGTTTTGAACCTTTTAAAAGGGGCTAAATATAAGAATGGAAAATATGGATGGAATTTATGTTTAAAATTAGCTTTTAATGCAATCAGTGTGTTTATTTAAGAAGGAGGATACATATGAGCCTGTGCATACGTGTACATGTACTTGTACAACTTCTACATACATCTACCACATTTATTAAACCTGTCTAGTGGATAATATCAAGACTTCTGCCTTAGCAATATGCTAATGCTTGCTCAAGCTTTTCAGTGCAGTGCTGAAACCATCCTCAACACAGCACTGAAGCAGTACCTGCAGCATCCCTGGCTGCTGGATAAATGGAGTAAAAGAGATGAAATTTATCAGGGCTGCCAAGAAGTGTTCATCAAGACACATTTTTGATTAACGTAAGTGTGCACTATTCTCACAAGTGACCAAAAAAGGGGGAAGACATTTTAACTGGCATATGACAAGATATTTAACCTCTCCATCTGACTCGCCTCACTTTTTGCGAACACCACCTCTTTTATTCAGTTACCAATGAATTGGGGGTAAACTGAAGGAGGAAACCTTTGCTTCTAACACTCTATAATTCTTCTAAAAAGTAAAAGCTCTACAGTGGATGAATTTATTTACTTAAAAGGCATAACATTTCCAAAGGCACAATACGTGCTAGGCATCTAGTGGTACTTAAACTGACATTTATGCCTTTGAAAATTTCTCCCAAGAACCTCTGATGTGAGCACATAAATCATACTGTCTGTCTTGTAAGTATCCAACTTGGGAAAGAGAAAACTGGATTAAGCACTCCAACACATGAAGGACCAAGAAACTCTTAGTGACTCCAAAGCTATTTCAGAAAAACAGAGGAACAGGACTTCTGTTATTAATTTGCCCAGGAAGGACAAAGTATCATTCCGTATAGGAAAGGCTGATACAACTGAGTGTCACGGAATTGCCAAAGAAAACAGAAGAGAAAGAAATGCAACCTATTCCAGCAGAAACGATGTAGGCTGGGGAGTGGAATGACCCAGGTTCTCTGATGCTGACTATGATATGAAGCAAACCATTCTACCTTCCTTTTACTTGACTCCCCTATGGGTAAAATGGATAAATAATGATGCTGAAAGGGTTTCTAGAACCACCAGTATGCCTAAGTGCTGGCTGACACTCACAAGTGTTGTTACTGAAGATGGAAGGCTGCTGTACAGAAGGCCATACTGTCACAGAACATATTCAAGGGAAATTTAAAAAGTCAAAATGACAGAAATAAAAAGATGTTGTATTCAGACTGGACTACCTGCAGTGGAGATTGCCTCGTGAAAATGAAAGCACAGCCAACCTGGGGAAGGAAGGAGAAGGTGGACCGTCTTTATCAGAGCATCGAGGATGAAAAGGTTACCGGCTGCTTGTCATGATCAGCGAGTCAGAGGAAGACAAGTAATTGACAACTCCTTGATATTGTGTGATTGCTGCTGGCATGAAGGAGAGAGATGGAGAAGGAAAACAAAGGGCCTGATTCATTGTTTGTCCTTCCACATGGACCAAACGCATAGACATAAATATACCTAGCAAAGGGCAGGAAGGTCAAGATAACTAAAGTAAGACTAAGGGATAACTAGGAAAAGAAGTAACCAGAAATGGGACACTGGTCATCCTGACTAAACTCTCCGGTCTGGTGACCTTCTGGACATTTCCCTGTCTTTCCTATCCAAATATATCGCCTGTATTATACTTTTCATTGGACAGTGACACTGGATTTAAATCCAAACCTAGTGCAATACCTAAGCATAAATGCATTATTGCCCATACATGTATTTGCCACTGTTTTGATGTTCATTGAATCCTCTCCGCGGTTTACGCAGATTATGTGGTTAGCTAGGGAGGTTAAGGAATGTTACAATTAGCATCTTACTGAAAAACAAAGTACCGATATAAAAGAAAGATCTGCTGCAGCTGCAGCTTCACATGGATGGAACGTGCCATGTAAGAGTTCAGTAATATTTCCAATATTTTACCCTTTTGTGCTTTAGAGAAAAAGGAATTTTGCATTGAAAGGAGGATTCACTGTATACCTAGAAATCTGTAAGACACAATTTCTCTCCTACTCATCGCTTCTAATCAGACAGATGGATACATTGCTATGGAAAAAATAAAAAAAAAAATAAAACTAAAACAATGACTGCATCATTTTTATTTATTTCTTGCATTCTCTGTTCACGTAGCAAGAAATTTAATTCCAGTTGGATCAGTCTCTTGTGATATTTTTTTCTTTCATTTAATATATTTTTTAAATGCTTAGAGGCATTATGACAGAAAACCATGTATTTTTTGCCCTGCTTTATACCCATCATCCTTACCATTACGATGAGACAAAAGCATTAAAGTAAAATTAATCATGTCAAAAGATTTTAGCAAAAAACAAAGGAGACCATGCATAAAGCATCGCTTTGACTAGTGTGAAGTCACGCTCTGATTAAAAACATATAATGAAAGTGAAAGTAATACATCATTGCCTTAGCAGTAGGGTTTTTGGGAGAGCTATGCAATTCTGAACACAAAAAATCTTTATAGGCTCTGGATTTTGAAACTTGCAATTATTACAGAATAATTCTAACAAACAAAACATTGTTTCACTTCCTTAAAGTTTAATTAATCTTAAATGTTGCAGTTATAACAACCAACCAAAGGAGTTCTAGGATTAAACAAGGACTCCTGGCAGGACCGTAGCTGGTAATTAAACCCAAAGCAGCAGTGGCTGGTTCTGAGCAGTGAGGCATGAGGTGGTGACACACAGACCCCCCCCACTGCCCCACGTCCAGTAAGCAGTTATGAGGACTGTGAAATATCATGGCACAATGAAATCCCATTAACAGAGCAGAACTTTTGCTGTTACTGAGGACTGTCGAACACCCATCAGCCGTTCAGTTTGTGTCACTGGCAGTGGTAGCCTGTTGCTGCCATGTGACATAGGTAGCACCCAGTTAAATGCACTGGTGTTTGTGCATGTCTAGGCAAGCCTGAAAAGAAACCACGCAGTGAAGATCTGTTCACTGTGCTTTGCCATAGTCTACAAAAGCCTCCACTTTGCTCAGGCACAACTGTGCAATAAGTAGTGTTTCAAATTAAACAGCAATGTGCACATTATGAATCTCAGATTAGGGCTGTGCCCACATCAAGTAAAATTAGGTGGCAAAAAATGTTTGTAAAATGCCACTTACTTTCTCCTTTTTCTTCTTTATCCTGTCTCTATTCTTTGTTGCCAACATAGAAAAAATAACTCTCTGAGAAATACCAGACAGGAAAAACACACAGTAATACTAGACTGTGAAAAATCTACCAATCCCTTGAGCCATAGCATTCTTGCCTATAGATGATGACATTAAAAAATTGGAAGTGGGTGCATGCTTCCCCTCCTCTTCTGGATCTATGAACAAGGCAAGTTGTTTTCCTGATACCTTTAGAATTACTCCCATTAGTACCGATGCATTTGGTGCTCTGGCTAGCCAGGCAGAGAGAGGTGGGCAGTATCCCCTGCCAATAGATGTAGTCTTGTCATGGGAACAAAATGAGATTGCTACTCTGCTGAGCTGTCATACTCGATAGCTTGCGCTGTTCCACCTGCAACTGTCTTCATAGCTCCAACTGCAGCGCCACAGCTTACATGGAGTCAGTAGCTTCTGATGGTTGATCTCCTCCTGTTCCTTACGCATCGCACAAGGCAGGACGCAGAGCCCTAAGCAACCAAGTGGTTGCAACAGTCACTCTCCACGCTGAGAAGGAAAAAGGCAACAGGCAAACAGCTCCCTCTCAAACAGGTTTGCAGGCCCTGCTGAGTAACTTCCAGGGCTCCTCTCAGTGGAGGGTGACAAGAGGAGATTCGGTCTCCTCTCATCCACCTCCTCCTCAATGGCCCTGCCACTGCACCCAGGACTAAGTGTTTGCAAGCTTCTTTCCCACCTTCCCTACCCCCAAATGCCACTGGCACAGAGAGCAGAAAACGAGTAATGTAAGATGGGTTTGGAGGAGGGAAAGGGGAATTTCTGCACACATTTACATTGCATCAGTAAGCCTCTAAAGCCTGGCTTTTTGTTGGTGCGTGGGGGAGTCTACTGGAGGGCAGAAGGTTAAAGAAAAGACTTTGTAAACGTTTGCTAGTACAGGAAGAAATCAAATACACCTAAGGCGACAGTAAGATAGAACACCCTAAAATACCAGACAACAAGGACTAAGATTCTTCCCATCACAGAACCTTATGAGCAGGACATGGCTTTTGCTTTGTCCCTGTTCACTAGAGAGCAAACTCCTCATTTGCACTGATGAGTTGGAGGCGAACTGCAACCTCAGGACTGACAGCACCGTCCAAACAAGTGAAAAAGAAACAGAAAAAAAAATCTCCTCCTTCGCCGCTGATTGTACATCTCTGATAAGAATAAACAGACCAATTATTTTCCAAAACTGTGGACTGGGAGAGAGGTAAAAGGGTAAAGGAAGGAAATAAATGTACTTCTTCCTAAAGTGCAAAAAGTACATGGAAAAATAAAGATAAAACAATGTCCTTAAATTCCCACATACCGTAAATGTCATAGTACGTTGATACAACACCATGACTGCACTGAACTATCACCACGTTGTAATGTGATTAGTTTGTGGTCTTCCCTAAAACTGCTCAGTCACAGTTCTTCAAGTCTCTGCACTCCTATGCTGTATAGTCCTTCAATGTTTTATGGAAAGGACAGGACAAAAGTTCTGCTCCAATTTGTCTCCGCTTCCCATCCTCTCTTATATTAAGTTAGAAAATAAAGCAGGGGATACTTGAAACTCTTATTTCAACTTCTTTTTAAAAATAATTATTGCTACCATTTGGTGAGTAGCAATAATATCCTCTAAGAAATCATGCTTGTTAACATTTAGTCTTTTTCAGTGTGAAAAGATATACTCGAACAGTAGTCCAGGCCAAGAAGGCATCCTTTTCTAGCAGTTTTTGTAAGAAGAGGATTACTCATGTCGTGAGAGGGCTGGGTATTTGACAGCCACTGTCTCAGCCGACACTGAGACAGATCCTGGGACCTTCAGGACTTCCAGTGCTGAGCACCAAGTGCTTGAACATGAGCTAGCTAGGACCGTAACAGATGCATTATCTTTTAATCACAGCACAGAAAGTTACGTGCATTAACCAGAATGGAAAGAGAATTTTTGTTTACTATTTGTTACTATTTGTTAGAGGTAACACAGAAAAGACTACATTTTTTTCATAAAATTACATAAAATTATTCAGAAACACCTCTCAACACCACCATAGATGGTGTTGTTATTCAAATGCTAGCGATGGATGGATTTTTAACCAGAGCATTTAGGTAGAATCATAGAATCATAGAATCATTGAGGTTGGAAAAGACCTCTAAGATCATCGAGTCCAACCGTCGACCCAACACCACCACCCACTAAACCATGTCCCTAAGCGCCTCATCTACTCGTCTTTTAAATACCTCCAGGGATGGGGACTCAACCACTTCCCTGGGCAGCCTCTTCCAATGTTTAACCACTCTTTCAGTAAAGACATTTTTCCTCATGTCCAATCTAAACCTCCCCTGCCGCAACTTGAGGCCATTTCCTCTCGTCCTATCGCTTGTTACTTGGGAGAAGAGACCGACACCCACCTCGCTACAACCTCCTTTCAGGTAGTTGTAGAGAGCAATGGGGTCTCCCCTCAGCCTCCTTTTCTCCAGGCTAAACAACCCCAGTTCCCTCAGCCGCTCCTCATCAGACTTGTTCTCCAGACCCCTCACCAGCCTCGTTGCCCTTCTCTGGACACGCTCCAGCACCTCAACGTCCTTCTTGTAGTGAGGGGCCCAAAACTGAACACAGTGTTCGAGGTGCGGCCTCACCAGGGCCGAGTACAGGGGCACGATCACTCCCCTACTCCTGCTGGCCACACTATTTCTGATACAGGCCAGGATGCCATTGGCCTTCTTGGCCACCTGGGCACACTGCCGGCTCATGTTCAGCCGGCTGTCGACCAACACCCCCACGTCCTTTTCCGACAGGCAGCTTTCCAGCCACTCTTCCCCAAGCCTGTAGCGCTGCATGGGGTTGTTGTGGCCCAAGTGCAGGACCCGGCACTTGGCCTTGTTGAACCTCATACAATTGGCCTGGGCCCATCGATCCAGCCTGTCCAGGTCCCTCTGCAGAGCCTTCCTACCCTTGAGCAGATCAACACTCCCGCCCAACTTGGTGTCGCCTGCAAACTTACTGAGGGTGCACTCGATCCCCTCGTCCAGATCATTGATAAAGATATTGAACAAGACCGGCCCCAGTACTGAGCCCTGGGGAACACCGCTCGTGACCGGCCGCCAACTGGATGTAACTCCATTCACCACAACTCTCTGGGCCCGGCCGTCCAGCCAGTTTTTGACCCAGTGCAGAGTACACCTGTCTAAGCCGTGAGCCGCCAGCTTCTTGAGGAGAATGCTGTGGGAGACGGTGTCAAAGGCCTTACTGAAGTCCAGGTAGACCACATCCACAGCCTTTCCCTCATCCACTAGGCGGGTCACCTGGTCATAGAAGGAGATCAGGTTGGTCAAGCAGGACCTGCCTCTCATGAAAATTGGTATCATATCAGAGGTATCATGCCTCTGGGTCCAGTATCCCACAGTCTTGGAGACAGCATCACAACGTAAGTAACCAAGAACTGAATAAATTTCATTCTTATAAAATCTGACACATCTACAGATAGGTAAGATTCAGAATAAAGTTTTTTAATTCAGTGGAGAGTTCAGATCTTGAAGCAAGAGATCCATTTCTCCTGCCTGTCCTGGTGAGCCACTGGATTAGACACAACAAATTCAAAAAACCTGAACACTTCTGCTTTATGTAATATCATTGATTTTTCACTGACTTACCATCTTCAGAATTTTCTTAGAAGTAGTGTACAGAGGTGAGTATCTTATCTCATTTTTCTGAAAAATGTGAAGCATAGTATGTTCCCTAGTACAGACGCTGTAGACTTTTCTAATGTACAGTTCATACGACCTTTTGTAATTGCCATTCCTACACAATACCCTCAACTATTAGTCCAGGGCATCTATACCTAAGCAGTCTTTACATTGCAGCACTTTGAGAAAGGCTCCTAAATTTTCCATGGGAGAAAGCAATTTGCAAAGGCATCATTTCAAGTCCTGCATCATAGCAGTCTTCTGAATTCTTTTTCATCCTAACCTGTGCATATAATATTAATGTGGATGTATCCCATTAAAGTGCTATGGATAAGGGATGAAGAACAGAATTCTGTAAAATGTATTTTACTGGGGAAAAAAAGCAGGTCTATTAGGAAATCCAGGTTTTACCAGTTGTCCAGTTTTAGAAGTATGGCTTTGATTTATGGATCAAAATTGCTCATTTATTATTTTATCTATACTGCTTTGGGCAATTTTGACAGTTAAAATTTAGTTTTATTGACCAATGCAGCCAGTTTAGCCACAAGGGGACTAATGCACACACAGCCTGCTGCACTCAAGAAGCTATGATTTGATTCCATGACCAAGTCAGACTGGGAATCGCAACCAACATAACAATAAGTTCGAAATCTCGATGCTCGAGGCAAAATACTTACTCTAAAACACAATCAACCTTTAAAAGAAGGTGGGAAAGAATTTTGTGATAGGAGCCTCCGTGCACTGTTTATTGTAGCTGATATATTCCACCAATGCTTCTGTCAGCAATGGACGCAGAGCAGTACAGAGGAAACCTTTCTTTAATGATTGTGGACAACAGATAAAGCTGGAAGAAGGAAATGAAAATGCAAAAGAGAATCAAAGGTGTGCTCTAGTGCTATGGCTTACCAGGGATCTGACTCTGAGAAAACAGTCTCAAATATTGCCTGTTTTTTTTCCCTAAACCAGATTTTATTCATATGTACATAAATATGCATGTATTCATGTTGCAGCATGAAAGACTTACAAGTTTACTTAAAAAACTTACTGGAATGATTTTAAGCCAATGTTAATTTAGGCCTATCCTATTATAAAATTAGCATCTTCTGCAACCTCAATTTATTGCTCCATTGTGAAGCCCCTTGTGATACATAAACAAATCTCTGAAGAGAAACAAATCAATAAAGTGTCTAATTTGATTAACCATGTTTTTAAATTCATCAAGACAACTGTACAAAAATGAACCACTTACTTGTCAGTATTTTCCACGTCTTCTTTTCATCATCATAATACTGAACCAAATTGCTGGGTAGCCGGTCAGGTCCGGGAGGCAATCCTCCAACCAATAACAGCATTTTCTTATTGGAACGAATTCTTCACCCAAAACAAGAGGAAAGATGAACAACCGCATTACTGAGGAGTATTTTTAGTGGCAACAAAATCATAACCATCAAAAGAATGTTCACTGCTTGCAGTTTTCTATTTCATTTTTTGTGTTTCTTTCCCCAATCATGTCTCAACAATTTTTTGAACCAAGCAGAAAAATGATCAGAAAAGCTGCATATCTCTCTACTCATGGAATAATAAGCTTCCTTTATGCAATTTGTTAGAGGTTCATTCTAGAACGACCTTTTTCTTATATTATCCCTTTAAATCATCACTCTTTACAGCTGAATACACATGAAATGCTCTGGAGTTGTACTAAGGTTAAGCATTAAAGTTGCATGTCAAAAATCGTATTAGTCAAAATCATTATTATAAGCCATTCTACACTCAAAGAACCTTGAAAAAATTAAGGTTATGCAGAGAGTTTGTGAGCCAACTCTTTAATCACACACTGAACTTCAGATATATAGTTTAGTACAATTAGCAGCACTGGGCTAATGGTTATGGGTTAAATGCTACTTACAAGCACTTTTGTTTGTTTAATTTAGTCCAGACTCTTGCTTCTACTCTCCCCCCCGGCTCCCCCCCTTCTCTTCGCTCTCCCCCTGTGCACCACTGGCTATAGCAACACCAATTGGTAAAAATGAGACTGTGATGTTGTTGTGAGCCTCCCCAGAGTGGAGCCCTGCCAATGCTTGCCACTGATCCAGCGGCATGAACCTGCTCAACTGTGCAAAGTCACTCTAATTCCCTCCCTCTGTTTTTCTACCTTCTCCCCCAGGGGGCAACCACTGAAAGGAGTGACTACCCACCCATCAAGAGCTGGCAATTCGCTGCTATTAACCGTGACCGTGATTCCCAATCTGCCTGGCAGTTCTTAAGAACAGGACTGCAATGTCTCATATGCAGTAAAAGCAGTTATCTGCACCCTGGCCTCCAACGCTCCACCTGATGAACGTACGATTTCTTTGCAGCATTAAGGGATTTAGCACAATTGTAAGTGAAAAGGGGAGGGGAGGCCCAGACCCCCAGATGAGCCCTGATGCTTTAATAGTCACTTCGCATATAATTGAACTTTCATCAGTTATACTAAGCTTGGGTGTGATAACACTGAAATAAAGGTCTACGCTCGAAATGTTCCCGTGAAGTAGGAAGGTGACGTAGCCCGGAAAAAATGCATCGATACAAACGAATATGCAGGGGTACCATGCATTGGATGGAAAGCACCCTTGCCAAACACCAACATGTTTCCAAGCACGACAACATCACTGTAGCAATCTGTGTGTCAGTCTGCAGCAAAGACTCCTGACCAAGAAAGGTACCGAATGCCAAGAACCAAAGCCCACCACCACGACTGCACTCCGTGGGGTCAAAGCTGCCCAGGAGCTCCAATCTCAGCAGTGCACTCTGGCAGCAGGGGCTTTACCACCGAGGCACACCAGTGGCTTAGCTCCAACTACTACCTAGACCGTGCTGGGGACCCACCAATTTACATTTGTACCAGGACTGCATCCTCTCTTCGTAAGATTGGGCAAAATGAACTACGTTGTGCTGTAGACACGCACTACCTAGAAGGAACCTCCTTCAGGAAGGGGGCACGCAGCTGAAGGCTCGACCCACACGATGCTTAGGAATAAAACCTTTCAAATGGCTACCCAAAAGACAACTACAGACTGCAGATACATCTATCACAAGGATGGCCAGGGAATTATCTGGCAGGTGGCCTTGTTTGTTTTTAAATGGATTTAGGGCTCAGGGAAGGTCCTGAATTGACAGCGGAGGGAATGAAACCCTCCCTGCAGGGGCAGGAGTTACAGCGCAGGGGCAGTGACACTGCAATATTCTCCCACGCTGTCCTAGCCCCCTGCTTCGCTCCTGACTTGGGGGGAGCCCCTGCGGTACTTCAGTCTTTCTGACAAGCCAGCCTTTGACCTCTGCACTGAACCTGCTATGTACTGTCAAATGATGACTGTTACCTGCCCACCAGACTGTATCTGTGGAGGATATCAGGAAGCGTCTCATGATCACTGTCGGCACCAAATCCACTCAGCGAGACCAAGCTCTGGGGAAAGCTTTCATAAGCATCGCCAGCATCTTGAAACATTCAATGTCCCCGGTGAAGTTTTTAATGAGAGAACATTTGATAAAAACTATGCAACACAGGAGTACGATAAGCTATTTTTGGTATGACTTAGGGATGACTGCACACGTAACAAGTGGCAGAGCAAACCAGAGCCATAAGTCAGTTATGCATGGCCATCCCTAACGATAGAGAATAAATTGTTTATTCCAACCCTCTTGTGTTGTATGTTATATCACAATCAACTCCCTGTGTATTGCAAAATTCAGAATGCCCTTGCAAGGTTTACTTGATAAAGGAGTTTATTTTGATTTTCATCCTTCATCTGTAAAACTCCCTTCTAACTCCAAAGCACTGTGAAAAACCAATGAATGGCCAAGGCTCAATAGTTAAGGTGAAGAATGAAATGTCAGATGTAACTCTGAGTTTCCAGACTTTGGCAGCTGCAACTATCCTTAACATTACTTTTTCAGCTAAACAATCTGAGAAGCTACTGCTTCTTGAGAAGGAGCAACACTGCTATATGGGAATGTTTAAAAAATATTTAGTATTTTTACATGTTTAAAATGGGAAGTAGCATGAACAGAAGCCTTTAATAAAAGTTTAATAAGAACTTAATAGCCAGCACAGTCTCTACCAAAAGCACAGGGTACTCTCACATGGCAAAGAAGAGATGGGTTCTTTTACTCCAAGTATCTAATTTATCTATATTGAGAGCTCTTCCAGTGAACCAAGTAAAGATAATACAGTGACTAAAGATATGCATGTTTTAAACTGATGTGTTTTCTTGGAGCCAATTCTGCTTTTTAAGTTTTTGTGTGAATCGCTACATTTTACATTTTGAAAAAAAAAATCTTCTTTATTACATTGTATTTGTGTTTCATATTGCACTGAGCAGTACTGTTAAAATCTTAAAATACATTCTAAAATATGAAAGACATGGAAATGATCACTGCTTATATGCAGAAGACTTTTCCAAATATTAATAAAAACGTAATTCAGTGAAATACTACAATGAAGGCTGGATTTAAAAATATGTGTAATACCTTAGCAAGATAAAGTTTCTCCCTTTCTTGCATTATTGCGTGTTTGCTATTTGGATAACTCAAGATTACCATGTGAAACACTCTGCATTATATCTGAAACACTCTCTTTTCATAGTCCTTATTTCACAGTGTAGTATACTATTCAGTTACGTACTATGGTTCACAGTGTCCCTAGCAAGGCTATTATGATCACTTGTGTTCAATTAACAGTAGTGGGTCCTGGTCAGGGAAGGCTAAAATAATGTTAACCGTGACCAGGCAGGCTGATGTCATGGCAAAAAGCTGAGATAAACTTATCCATATCTTATCCCAAAAGCATTTCTTACACCTAGAATCCAAAACTCTAGTTCTCATTGATAAACATACACATGTTGCTATTATTCTGCACACACTTAGCAGTTTCTGTTCTGCAAAGATTTTAAAACACTTAATTCACCCTAATTAAGTTCCTGGGTACCCCATGTGGTATGAAATTTATTTTGTCTACTTACAAGACTGGAAACTAAAGTATATTTTAAAGTCAACATTTTCAAACTTGTATCGTTTCCTTCAGGCACACCAACCTAGGAATTTGAGAACTCATATAAGTGGCTTCGTTTTCAGAGATGTTGAACACCCATCAACATACCTAAACCCTACTAACTTCAAAGGTAGAAGCAGACGTGCATCAGCTCTAAAACTCAGGTCACTAGTCCATAGTCTAAACTAACCGTGAATACACAGGGCAAAATGCTGAGCCCAAGAGAGTTTACCAACTCAGAAGGAATCAGTAGAAAAGACAGACCTCAATACTCCTGACAAGCACTCCCACCCAAAGCTCTTTTGGAACCTTGATAGCCTCATGTTAATGGAAAACGCATGAATGGCAAATACTCTTCTTGTACATTGTTTTTCTTTATTAGCATATCCATCAATCTTGCACTGATGGGTTTTCCTTATCTGGGCAGTTAGTAGAAGTTCATTCTACCAAGGCTGGCAAGAAAACAAGCCCCAACAACAACAGGTTTGCTCCAGACTCTTCCAGTTTTTAAACAATGCAGTAAGACTCCCGTCTCTGCATTACCGAATGCAAAGAAATGGAAAGAATACAACGATGAAGTGGCAATCCTGTGGTTCTTAATGCATTTAGTGTAGCATTACACATCAGAAAGAAAACTGCATCTTAGACATACAGGTGATCATGGTATTCCATGAAAAAACAAACAAACAAAAAAAGACAATCCAACTATGCTTTCCACTTAACTCAGGGCTATAATAAAACCAAAAACCTGGATCATTCATTCTCTTTTAATATAGGCTATCACCATGGCTTTGAGTATGGAGCGAGGCAGGTGGCTCTTCAGACCAGGAACCTCACAGACATGGGATGCCTCGCTCCTCCTTGAGTGCTGACCTTAAACACAGCAGAGCCAAATTGAACTTCAGGTATTTGCTCACTGAACTCAGGCACAAACAAAAACAGCCAGAAGACCAGCCCAGATCCAGCAAGAGCAGGTGAATGAGTGGTGAATTTTACTTACATCCACAAATCAAAGGATTTGAGAAACTGGAGGCCAACACACAGTGATACTGTCAAAAAAAAAAGTAGCAAGAATCTCAGAAAAAGTGGCTGTATTAACCTGCAGCAGAAACAAAACATTGCAGTGAGGTTTAGATACCAACCTCAAGGTAACAGACAAAGAGATAAATCATAGAATAATAGAATAGTTTGAGTTGGAAAGGGACCTCTAAAGGTCATCTAGTCCAACCCCCCTGCCGTGGGCAGGGACATCTTCAACTAGATCAGGTTGCTCAGAGCCCCGTCCAACCTGACCTTGAATGTTTCCAGGGATGGGGCGTCCACCACCTCTCTGGGCAACCTCTGCCAGTGTTTCACCACACTCAGCGTAAAAAATGTCTTCCTTATATCTAGTCTAAATCTGCCCCCCTTTAGTTTAAAACCATTACCCCTTGTCCTATCGAAACAGGCCCTGCTGAAAAGTCTGGCCCCATCTTTCTTATAAGCCCCCTTTAAGTACTGATGGGCTGCAGTAAGGTCTTCCCGAAGCCTTCTCTTCTCCAGGCTGAACAACCCCAACTCTCTCAGCCTTTCTTCATAAGAGAGGTGTTCCAGCTCTCTGATCATTTTCGTGGCCCTCCTCTGGACCCGCTCCAACAGGTCCATGTCTTTCTTATGCTGAGGGCTCCAGAGCTGGACGCAGTACTCCAGGTGGGGTCTCACCAGAGCAGGGTAGAGGGGCAGAATCACCCCCCTTGACCCACTGGCCACACTTCTTTTGATGCAGCCCAGGATACGATTGGCCTTCTGGGCTGCGAGCGCACATTGCTGGCTCATGTCCAGCTTTTCATCCACCAGTACCCCCAAGTCCTTCTCAGCAAGGCTGCTCTCAATCCCTTCATCCCCCAGCCTGTATTGATACTGGGGGTTGCCCCGACCCAGGTGCAGGACCTTGCACTTGGCCTTGTTGAACCTCATGAGGTTCACACAGGCCCACTTCTCAAGCTTGTCCAGGTCCCTCTGGATGGCATCCCGTCCCTCTGGCGTGTCGACCGCACCACTCAGCTTGGTGTCATCTGCAAACTTGCTGAGGGTGCACTCGATCCCACTGTCTATGTCATTGATGAAGGTATTAAACAGTACCGGTCCCAAGACGAACCCCTGGGAGACACCACTCGTCACTGATCTCCATCTGGACATTGAACCGTTGACCACTACCCTCTGGATGCGACCATCCAATTCCTCACCCACCGGACAGTCCACCCATCAAATCTATATCTCTCCAATTTACAGAGAAGGATGTTGGGGGGGACCGCGTCAAAGGCCTTACAGAGGTCCAGACAGACAACATCCGTAGCTCTTCCCTTGTCCACTGATGTAGTCACTCCATCATAGAAGGCCACTAGGTTAGTCAGGCAGGACTTGCCCTTGGTGAAGCCATGCTGGCGGTCTTGAATCACCTCCCTGTCCTCCATGTGCCTTAGCACAGCTTCCAGGAGGATCTGTTCCATGATCTTCCCAGGCACAGAGGTGAGACTGACTGGCCTGGAGTTCCCCGGGTCTTCCTTTTTTCCCTTTTTAAAAGTGGTGGTTATGTTTCCCCTTTTCCAGTCAGCAGAAACTTCACCGGACTGCCACGACTTCTCAAATACGATGGATAGTGGCTTAGCAACTTCATCCATCAGTTCCCTCAGGACCCACGGATAGATCTCATCGGGTCCCATGGACTTGTGCACCTTCAGGTGCCTTAGATGGTCTCAAACCTGATCTTCTCCCACAGTGGGTGGCTCTTCATTCTCCGAGTCCCCGCCTTTGCTTTCTGTGGCTTGGGCAGTGTGGCTTGAGCACTTGCCGGTGAAGACTGAGGCAAAAAAGTCATTCAGTACCTCAGCCTTCTCCATGTCCCGGGTAACCAGGTCTCCCGTTTCATTCCAGCAAGGGCCCACATTGTCCCTAGTCTTCCTTTTATCCCTGACATACCTATAGAAGCTTTTCTTGTTGCCCTTGACGTCCCTGGCCAGATTTAATTCTATCAGGGCTTTAGCTTTCCTAACCTGATCCCTGGCTGCTCAGACAATTCCTCTGTATTCCTCCCAGGCTACCTGTCCTTGCTTCCACCCTCTGTAGGCTTCCTTTTTGTGTCTGAGTTTGTCCAGGAGCTCTTTGTTCATCCATGCAGGCCTCCTGGTGTTTTTGCCTGACTTCCTCTTTGTTGGGATGCATCGCTCCTGAGCTTGGAGGAGGTGATCCTTGAATATTACCCAGCTTTCTTGCGGCCCTCTTCCCTCCAGGGCTTTATCCCATGGTACTCCGCCAAGCAGATCCCAATCAGCATTTCAGTTGCAGACCTTTTGTTTGTTAACACTAAAGACTTAATTTAATCTTCGGAAACCAGGACGGTCCTTAGAAACCTTTTTCTTCTAAAAAGGCATCTGAAGGAGCGCTGTGTCCAACAAAAACATAATGTTGAATCCAGTTGTAGTCTGCAAATCTGAACTGATACTGTCGGCATCCATTTGCCCGTAACTGAAGAAACTGTTTTGCCATCACAGAACATGTGATGAGATCTTTTGACAATTACCTTCCCTGCTCCTGGATCGGCATTTCAGTGCAACAAAAGTGTCATATGAAAACTGCTTATTTCAATGGACTTCAGCTTCCACAGTTGACTGCAAAGATAGCCATAATTACCAACACATGTTTAATAGGCAGAAAATATCATTATCCAGGAGTTTAACTATGAACTTGATGAAAGCCATAAGATACAATGTAAAATTTATTTTGGACGGAGAAATTTTGTAAGGTTTTGTTATCACGCAAAATGAATTAATGGACATCACAACCTACAGGTGAATAGGCATCCAGCATCTCTTCCTAACCCTATAGCACTGCCAGGGGATGGACCTGAGCTCTCACAGCCACCAGACCAAGTCCTGCAGATCGGACTTCTGCTGGAACTCTGACCCAGCAGGAATATCGTTTTCCCTATGGGCAAAGTATAGACCTAAAAGAGTATCTTGATTTTGTCAAAACCTAAAGCATACTGAGGTCTCTAGCAAATTATGACCAAGAAATTATTTAGTTCTTAGGTTCAAAATACATTCAAAAATATGCTGAATGTATGAACGTTGCTTTATGAATGGATTTTTCTGACTCTTCTAAGGCACACCTATTGCCCAAGGCACACTTGAAAGAATGGGAAAGAACTTTCTATTAATGCTGTACCTGAAAACCAGTCTCATCATTCATTTTAGTGTCATGAAGATTTTGGGTTTCACCTTTTCATTCTCAGTGTGGGCATGCTTAGCAGCAGGCCCCGAGTACAAGTTTTCATTGCAGCAGAGCTCACTGTAATGTTCACTGAAGAGGTTTGGTGATGCCCAAGAGACACCCGCTCTCCTGCTCATTTAATACATGTTGCTGACCACTGACAGACTGAAGTTTAGGATCATAAATACTAAGTTGGGAATGATTTGCTGCAGACACTGATTGTTGTTTTTGTCCTCTGAATCTACTACAATTTTTTTTTATTTTTGTCCCATGATTTTTCTTTTAAATAAACGCATACAAAAAAAGGAGAGTCACTGTTTGCTCCAACAACAATCTTTCCTTTTTGTCTCTATCTTAAAAGCAGAAGTCTAAGGGTAAATGAATCTTTTGTCTGACAGGCCACACTTAACTGTTGCAAAGTTTCTTTTATTTCTACAGCTGCCAGACAGTTTTCCATCCCCTATGTTAAAATAACTTAGAACCTGTTTGGAGCTCTGAATACCCGATTTTTCTTTATGAATCCATGTCCCACTGCCGTTATTAGTTTAGAATGGTGTCTAAGTAAATCTTGAAGAGTTAGTGTATTTTTTTAGCTGGAAGATTTTTAAAAATAAAGCTAAAGAAAATGCCAAAGCTAGATACTTTTGCAATTTGCTTTCCCTTCTCCACCTCCTTTTTTTTTCATTTGTTTTAGACAGAGGTGGTAAAATGGAAATGTTTATAGAATGTTTCAGGGTGCTCAAATTCACATTTTCCCCCTAGGAAACTTCAATCAACTCTTCCTTTTGATTTTCAAACTGTGCAAAGTCAAGAAGGTCCTTTTTTTATTTGATTCTATATCGGATGTCCATGACGACAGGAGGTCTCTGCATCAGAGGCTGTGTGCTCCCCAGCTGAGTCTCCTTTTCCTTAGGAAGCTGAGGAGGAGAAGAAACAACTTGCTGCTGTCTCACCCAAGCAATCACTGGTTACCTTTTCCACTGCTTTTTTTTTTCTGAAAGGAGGTGGCAGTCAGGGAAGATGGGAAGAATCAACTGTGGCATCAACTTCTATTTACTTCCAGCTTCAGTGCAAACTGCCTGTTTCCATTGAACTTGGCAGCTGATAATATTTGCTCAAAGTTTATTGTCTGCTTTCCAAAAATACAGCAAGAAGTGTTGACTACTAAGTACTAGGCATGACGGTCTTTAAAGAAAATTTCAGGCAGCAAATATGAAAAATGACGCCAGGAAGTATCTACTAATGGATTTCAACTTCCCATATCTTTTAATTTCTTTAGATGGTCCTTTGGTAAACCTGTAATACCAGACAGGACCTGTTTCAACAAAATCAACAACAGAGATGTTTACAGAGCGGTAGAGTCCAGCTCAAAACTTTCATTCAGGATTCCTTAACTTCCCTGCTCAATCTTTTTCAGGCCGTACTTTGCAAAGGATAATGACAAACTTTGCTCCGATTTAGAAAACTGCTCTGATTATTAAAACACAGGAGTTGTTTGAAAAGATAAAATGGTGTTTTTACAGATTATGAGGATTTTTTCCATAACGTGAGTTTAACAGAACCAAAGCTTTTTTCCTAGCAAACTGTTTTCTGTTGATTTTGTGTTCTACATTTGCTCTCCTCGCTCTCCTTGCCCCCAAAGCTCGCTGTACTTTCTCTTCAAGTACAAATCCAAACAGTTACACCTTCGCAGCTCTGTTCCATTTACTGCTCAGCAGTTACAGACTCAGAACCTCTGTATTAATCTGCTATAAGGAAAAAACTATAGTGACCCCAAGCCACAACGTGCCTTCAAAGACTCTCTTCTTTCTACCTCCTCTTTCCACATGAAAGGGATGCACACCAGGCAAAGAGTGAACAGAAAAGCCTCAGATAGGACACATAGGCAGCCAAGACAGGTGTGTGTGATGCTCACCATGATCCTAGAGCACTCCATTTGTAAAAGGTACACCCGAAGTATAAATCATACCAGGAGGACTTTTGTTTGAGAGGGAACTTCCTTATCTAGGAGGCTCTGCACCACCTGTGACCTACGTTCTCCCTGACAGGACAGTCCTGGATTGTGTTGCCAAAGCATGGGCAAGAACAGCACAGGACCTCATGGGAGACAGCTCCATTCTTTTAGGGACCCAGAAGATTTGTAAATGAGCTGCACAGACTGTTGCAGGTGCTGGAAAGGGGCATTTTTGCTGAAATACAGCATTTGAGGAGGAAGTTTCCATTTTCGCAGGCACTTTGCCCTCAGTTTGAGTGGCTTAGTAAGACTATTTTTTTAACTTAATTTTCCCTCTAGAACAAGGTGGCTTGAAATCCAGTGAAAGGTTTCCCCTCTTGCAAAAAGAGTTTGGAGATGCAGATACCTGAACCTGCTTCAAGTGCTAAAAGGGGCAGGGTGACGGAAAGCCGAGGAGCAGCACAGCCCAACCAGCTGCAGCAGCCTCTGGAGATCCACGCTGAGAGGTCTGAAGCAGTCGGCATTGGTGTGTGTGAGGTAGGGAGCCTGGTGGAAGGAGCACTGAGGGGCCAGGGGCCACAGTAGCAGAGGATTCAAGAGAAGGGACAGGCAGAAGTGAAGCTCAGGTAGGTTGGATCTGGGGAAGAGCCCTATCTTGCAGAGTGGCCTGAGAGCAAGGAGGAGCCTATGAGGCAGACTGGCAAGGGAAAAAGAGTAGTTTGGATGTTCAAAAGGCTTTGAAGTAAGGGATTTTGAGAAACTGAAGTTCTGGAGCAAGAGAGGGCAGGAGGTGGGGAAGGAGCTGGAGGTATTGGGACTATGTGTCACCTAAGGACATAAATCAGGAAGGGCTGGCAGTTCACAAAGGAGAACATCCCAACTAGTACCTCTGACAGGACACTGGCTGGCAGGGGAAGGGGAGTACCCGCACATGGTACTTGGCACCCCTTCTTCATCTACAGCTGTTGGAAAGACGGTTGCCCATAAGAAAGGCCATTAAATGCTCTTCATAAATTATGTTTCTCTCAACAAGTACTATAACTGGGCCAAGAAACGGGCTATC
The DNA here is from genome assembly GCF_965638725.1 of Aptenodytes patagonicus. Classification (NCBI taxonomy): domain Eukaryota; kingdom Metazoa; phylum Chordata; class Aves; order Sphenisciformes; family Spheniscidae; genus Aptenodytes; species Aptenodytes patagonicus. Next base: position 48,763,933 of record NC_134950.1, on the reverse strand, counting down.
ACCTATGCCACCGCAGCTCTCACGGATTTTACCAGCCAGGCCATACAGGTCTTTAATTAGGCTCCCAAGGACTGTCCTGACCCCACAGCAGTCCTTTTAGGACAACGGTGCTGCCTTTGACTGTAACGTGAGCTCCAGGCCTCCCTCCCTCTTGGATACTCAACACCTCCCCACTTACACTTCAGCACTAGCCTGTCTCCAAAGGCAAACGGATGCGCATAAGGCAAGTAAGGCAAGTAGGTGAGACTAACTAGGATTAAACCGACTACAGGTTTGTGGTTCACTTCGCCGCAGCCTCTAATGTGTCAGTCTCCCTTCTGCAGCTCAGCTGAGAGAGTCCTGGCACAGGTACAATTTCCTGATATTAATACAGGCACATAGGACCTGATCCAAAGCCCACTAAAATAAACCGGAGCCTCACATTCACTTCATCCACACCGTAATGCAAATGTTAATAATTCACATACATTTTAAGGTATGTTTTTTATCCAGATGTTAATTTGGGGTCTGAAATATTTCTCACTTGCAATTAACCATGAGTACGAATATTAGTGAAAAATCTGAATATTGGTGTCAGGATCACAAAGGGACAGGCAGGTGGCTGTTACTAGAACAGGGAACAATCTATTTCAGTGAAAAAAACAAGTCAATTTTTTTATAACCACCAAACATGCCCTACTGAGATCCTACAAAAATCTTAGCAGAAAAAGAAGTCAAATTGAACTACAGTCTCTAAAATTTGTAGACAAATAGTGTATTCAAGAAGGAAATTATTTAATTGCCAAGGCACGTAACCAGTTTCTTCAAATTTTTAATCTCCTCTGTAGAAAGTAAAACAGACTGGGTATATATGTCTTCCACATAAATGCTAGTGTCTCACCCTGTTCATCACTTTACATTTTCCTTCTTCATCAACAGTTACCACCTTCCTACTGAGTGAAAACTGGTCATATCATCTTCATCACCTGTCACTGTTTAATTTGCTGTCACTTTCACTAATATCACCTAACACCAAACAGTCTGGATGATCCCCTCTCCCCGCTGAAATTAAAGAAAAATAAAAAGCTCTACAATTAGCTTCAGCAGGACCAGAATTTGCACTTCTAATCTCCCCAAGGTCTAGTAGTCCAGGGAACAAAAGTATGGAAAAACAGCTGGGTCTGTACGTGCTGGGACTTCACTGAATCCAGAAAACAGCATGGTCAGGCTTAGCCTTCTTATCTCTGTCTTTTTATCTCCCTCCTTTCTCTTTTACTCTTTAATTCCATATTTCCTGCCTACAACTTTTCCCACCTCAGGTCACTTGGTTGATCCCCGTCCATTTTTCCTCCCCCACATCTGAAACAGCTTTTCCAGAAACTGAAATACTCAGCTGTTATTGACAACAGATGCTGTTTCTGCCAAGAATTAGTTTTTTTCCCCTTTTGTTTCATTCCCTCTCTTCTTTTTATCTGCTGGGGTTTTATTTGTTTTGCTTGTCTCCTTTCCTGTCTGGTATCCTATTCTTCCACTTTTCTCCCCTCAAAACTGTTCTTCTCTCCCCTTTTCCCTCATTTGTATTTCCTTGCTTCCGCTACTTATGTCCTGTTTCTCCCCTGGAGTATCTTAATTCCCTTCTTTTTCTGCATTTCCCCCTCTCTCCCAGCTTTACTCTCCTCACTCCCCTCTGCCTTCAGGTACCTGATGCAGCTGTACAGACGTCTAACTGCTGCTCTGCCTGCAAATCCTGGGAGGAGCTGACCGGCCCAAACCACTGATGTCGAGAGGAGCTGCATGCGTCCTGCAGCCGACAAACAACTCCCAGGCTGTAACTGCCTCTTCCCACCCAGCCTATCTTCTCACGTCTGTCTGGAACAGAAGTCATTGTAAATAGTTACAGGCGAGCGAAACCATGAAATCATGGCAATGTTCTATAAAAAGGCAACAATATTTAGGTAAAACATTTAATAATAAGCTCCATTATTCAAATATTTTTCTGTAGTGCTCCATTCTCTGTCTACAGCTATACTGCGCATTAGCACAAGCAAAATTAAAGTTAAAAGCTAGGCATTTCATAGCAGTGATGTGTTTTTAACCATTTTCATTGTTGCAAGTAAACATGGAAGCAATAATAATTCTCACTAGCTCACTCATCTTTAAAAGTGAAATTCTTTCCAGCCATACGGTAATACTCTAACCCAGAACTTTTTAAAATTGAAAACACATACCATGTATTGTATAAAATTATTATATTACACAATAAAGCACAGAGACATTTTAACTAACTCAGTATTCTTAGTGAAGTCCCGAGAGTCAAACAAACTGGAAGACGAACATTCCTCTGTCTAAATGCATTTTCTTTCCAGAACTACAGAAAACATGACACAGCACAGACTTATCTGTGTCTCTTAGGGACAGACAAACATCATTTAAGCCTAACGTTCAGGGTCACCATAATGGGCCCAACCCGCTCCATGCTGAAATCAACTGGGGTTTTTCCTACTGATGTCAAAACTGACTGTGCCTCAGGAGGCTTTAGCAGTGGTTTGTGTGCTGAGGCCCTACTGTAGGTGAGGATCACATCGGCCAGAAAGCTCCAGCATTAACCTGAAAAAGGGAGATCAAAGTCAACAGAATTACTAACTTACTTAGAGTTGAGCACCTGATTAAATGCCAGATCAGAGCCAAAACACCCACCCCCCATGGTAAAGTCCTAAACCTCAGAGTGCACGGCAAGGTTCACAAGTCAGGAACGTCATTCCTCAACTTTTTAAACGATGATCGTTTAGTTGCTGTACTTCAAAAAATAATTTTACAAAAATGCATGAGGGCGTTCAAGTGTTACCTTCCCTCAGGAAATTTCATGAAAAAAAAAAAATTTGCTCTCCCTGCAGGTAAACAGCGTTTTTCACTGCAGCACAAAAGACATCCCGGGTACCTACTAGCCCCAGCATCACTTGCGCTGCAGTATCTGCATTTGTAGCACAAACTTTATAAATAACTCTGCTCGTAGTGCGCAGACTGGGTCTTAGGATCCAAAATCATTTTCCTCCAGCCCCGACAACAGCAAAAACTTGTGTTTGTCAGAAAAGCGAGCACGTGTGATTTACCACATAAAGAACAAGCTTAAAGAAACAACCAGTGCTATTTTTACTGTAACATTTCAGAGGAGAATCACAGTATTTCGAGCTTCCCATTACACTCGTTTTGTTTAAGAAATACAAGTAGACCCATTTCCAAAGTACTCCAGAGTGGCAGTGCGCGTATGGATATGTATGTACGTATGTGTACACATTTTTAAGTAGCGTGTTACAAAAAAAAAGTTCTCTTTCAAAATGCAGAAAAGTTATTGGCAAGTTCTAATTCTGAGTGCGATTCTCCTAATTTCTTCAACACCCAGTAAGCAGGTGGCTACTGCACTGTGCCGCCTGTATTTCTCACCAACCCATACTGCACTGTGCAGTATATATTATACTGCACAAGAGGAACAGTTAATCTCTTTCTAAAGACATGTGAATCTTTCGTGAATGACCTTGCATTAAACTTTAAATTCCAAATTACCAAGGCCACCATCGCTCACAGAAAAGGTAATCGAAGTTTTAAAGTCCTTTTCTCTGTAACAATTTTTATCTACTTGCACACGCACTTAACTGTTAGTTACTTTTAAGATTTCCTTCTGCAGATTAGTAACTTAAGAAACTCTTTACAGATTTTCTCCCTTAAAATAAAATTTTACTGAATGAATGTCAGCCTGTCACTGCAGCTTTAGAGAAACTATGAGTAACAGGAACAAGTCTGGAAATCTCTATAGTCTTGGGTATGTTTCTTTTGTTTCTTCATTCATGTTTAAGGCGGCATTTGTACACTTAGGCAGCCTGATGAAATCTTAAAGTGATTAAGATTCAAAGATGGGCCTTCGTGACATTTATGAATTCCCAGGAATATCACCCAAAACCAAAAATGAAAATATAATAATTGCATTCTGTATCACAGAGCATTTCAACATCTCCAACATTTTAACATTTTGAGTAAGTTCTAGTGCCAGCTTGTAAATAAGAGAAATCTAAATGGTTGTGCTCTGATTTCACCGCCACCGAAGAACCCAATCAAGAGAAGCCAGTTACGATGCTGTCATTAAACGCACATTAAAGTTGAGAAGGTGACGGTACGTTTTCACCCACTACGGTTAAGGGTCTCTGAAATACCACCCTCTGCACAGACGTGCAGACCTATTACAAATAAAAAACGTGGTATTTGTGGTATTTGGAGTCGCCCATAAGCCATTAAGTAAGCACAACTTAGAATCTAATCTAGGTCTACTTAAAGTGCGATCCTTTTGTGTATGCTCCCGCTTACAGGGAAAGCCAGCTCCCAGCACCAGGGGTATCAGATTCTTGCAGCATCCATGACACTTGTAAGCATTCAGTGGTCAGAACACCACTACATATCCTTCAAATGACATGGACCAGTGAAGCTGGAAGGTATCTTCACTGAACCAAGCCGGCTGGTATCTCAGCAATCCACCAGGACACGAGCCCCGGCATGCCCCCGGCGGCGTGCAGAATCTCGACTGAGAAGGAGGTGGTGGGGTTTGCATTTTTGAAAGTCAACAGTTTTGAATATTGAAATGCGAAGGGTACGCAGCAGCTACAACAGTGGCATCTCAAAAATACTTTACACTGCAAAATGCTGGTATTCGTTTTTTACTGTAGGATTTCAGAGTGAGAATCGGTTAGACAGCAAGGTGATAAGCACGACAAAACACTAACAGAGCGAGCTAGCCAGAGATAATAAAAGAAGCCACAGCATTTTCAAAGTTAAATCATCGGGGTACCTATTACATGAAGATGTAAAGAATCCTCTGCATTAATGCTAACAGTGCGTATTATCTGAAATATATAATAATGTACTAGTTTTTCTTGCTGCTGTTAAGTCATTAGTAATATCCACCTACTAGTTAAAAAGCTGAATAATACAAAGTGTGCTTTGATTTCTGCGCTGCCATGCCACTGTACTTGGAATATGGTATTCTCTTTCCATTTTTGAATGAAATGAAGTATAAACGTATTTTAAAAGGAGAAAAATAAATATCCCCTTCATTTCGGGTATATTTACTGCTCATTAAACTACATGCTGTGCTTTCAGTTCCTAACACCAACCTCATATTGTCAATCTTTGACATCATGATTCATTACCTTATTAAATGAAAATAACTGACATGTCATAGATGTAAGGACTATGAAGTCACAAGTTTCCACACACAATATGGACATCACCCAAACATCAGCAATACCAGGGTGTGCACAAATAATGCAGTTATTTATGAAAATAATTAATTAGATTTAGGACTTGGATAGTACAGCTTAAAACGCCCTGAAGATGCAACTCCTTGTTAAGGAATAGCATTGGGGGAAAAATATAAATAAATACGGCCTATAAGAAATAATTACAACAGGTTCCCAAAGCACGGGCCCCCCGCACGCACGGCGAAGCCCCACAGTCACACGTTTGCCCCACGGACGAGGCACGACGGCTGAGAGAGCTGCGACCGCCGCCAGCACGCCGGGAGGCCGGGGAGCGGGCCGGGCACGGTCTTCCCGCGCGGGCAGCCGAGGGACCCACGCCGCGGGAGGCACCCGCGGCCGACCGCACCGCCGTCCGACTCCGAGGAGCCCCCCCGCCCTCGGACGCGGCCTCCGCCCCCGCCGCTGCCCTGCCGGGGGTCCGGCCCCCGACGCCTAGCGCCGCGCTGGCGGCGAGGCAGCCGGCGGGGCCGCCTCCGCGCCCCTGCCCCGGCCGGCTCACCGCGCAGCAGCCCCCCCCCCCCGCGCCGGAGGCGGGCGGCCGGAGGGGCGCTGCGGGGCGCCAGCCGCTACCCCCCGCCCCCGGCCGCAGCGGCCCCGCCGGGCCGAGGGGAGGGGACGAAAACTTTGGCGGTGCTGGGGGCGGGCAGCTTGGCCCCGCCGCCGCCCTTCAGCCGCCACCGCCGCGGGCGGGCTCCCGCCGCCCGGCCCGGCCGCAGCCGCCGCGCCGCCCCCTGCCCCGCCGGAGAGCGCCCGGCCCGGCCCCCGCGGGGTCTCTGCCCGCCGCCGCCTTGGCCCCGCGCCCTGCGGGCCCTCCCCGCTCCCGCAACCTCCCGCGGCCAGAAGCCGCCGAGGGGGCGTCTGTGAGGGAAGGCCCCCCCCTCCCCGCCGCCCCCCTCACCTGCTGGCCAGGCTCTGCCGGCAGTGCTGCCTGAAGGGCATCAGGTGGTAGTTCATGGCGTCCAGCAGCAGCTTCTGGCAGACGGGGTCGGTGCGCATGAAATCCACCGACTGGACCCGCTCCACCAGCTCCGGCGCCGGGATGAGGGCGAAGCGGAGGCGCTTCATCAGGTCTGGGGCGTACTGCATGCGGGTCTCCCGGTCGTGCTCCAGCCAGAGCACGGACATCTGGAAGAGCGCCAGCTCCGACTCGACGGGGGGGGGTAGCGAGTCGAGCAGGGCGCGCATCTCCTCGAAGTTGAGCAGCAGCACGTCCTCCACCAGGTACTTGTTGGCCAGCTTCTTGGTCTCCTCCAGGCCGTGCAGGGCGGCGATCTTGCACACCTGCTTGTAGTTCTGCACCGAGATCTGGTCGTTGAGGAACTGCACGCACAGCTTGGTGACCTGCGGGATGTGCAGGATCTTGCTGACCGACAGCACCTCCTCCACCGTGTCCAGCGAGAGGGTCACGTTGGCCGTGTACAGGTACTCCAGCACCAGCCGCAGCCCGATGGAGGAGCAGCCCTGCAGCACCAGGTTGTTGATGGCCCGCGGGCTGGCCAGCAGCTTGTCCTCCGGGGAGGAGGACGGGGTCCCGGGCTCCTCCTGCGGCTGCGGCGGCGGCGGTTCCTTCGGCGGGCCCCCCAGCCCGTCCTGGGCGCCGGGCCCCAGTCCCAGGGCGTGGGGGTGTCCGCCGCTCCCGCCGCCGCTGGAGAAGAGGGATCGGAAGTACTGGGAGCAGGAGGCCAGCACGGCCTTGTGGCAGTGGAACTGCTGGCCCTGGGCCGTCAGGGTCACGTCGCAGAAGAGCTGCTTCCTCCACAGCAGGTTGAGACCGTGCAGCAGGTTGTCGCTGTGGCTGGGGTCGAAGGTGGAGGTCCTGTCCCCGGATCTGGACATGGCGAGCGGCCTCCGACACACCTGCCTTTTAAACCCTCCTCCAACCTGGGCAGAGGGGTGGGGAGGAGAGCGGGGTGGGGGGACACACGGGACGACACAACAATAAACACAGAGCTTTAGAGGCCCGGAGGGCGCATCCCGGCCGTCTGCGCACGGGTGCCGGGGGGAGCAGCCGGGGAACGGGCTCCCCTCTGCCCGCCGAGCCGCCCCCCCCCCCCCCCCCGGGCACGGACGGGCTCGCTCGGAGGGGCCGCAACTTGGGAGGGCTGGAGATTTATTTTTTTGGCCTCCCCCCCCTCCTCCCCTCCCCAAACACCCACACACACACCACCCCTTTCTCCTCCCTCCTCGGTGCAAACCCGGCTGCTCTCCAGGGGAGGAGCGAGGAAGCTGGGGACGTTTTCAAAGCTGAGCCACCCCCCCAAAAAAACCCCCCACCAACCACCCAAGCAATCAAACACACACAAAATAAGCGCCCCCCCCCCCCCCCCGCCCCCCCCAAACTCCGCGATGCCCAGAGAAACTACCAAGTGACTGAAACTCTGCCGGCAAGGCGAGCTGCCCTGCCCGCCGCCAGCCCCCGGCCCCCTCCGGCCGCTTTGGCAACTCGGCGGCTCCGGGACCCGCTTCCTCCCCGCGGCCGGGGGGCGGCGTGCCCGGGGCGGGGGGCCCGGCGCTGGCCGGTACCGAAGTTGAGCTCCTCTCCTCGACCCGGCGGGGGGGCGAGGGGGGTTGCAATACTTCGCACCCCGGAGGAGGAGGAGGAGGAGGAAGAGGGGGTGAGGAAGCGGCAGCCCCCGGCCCGCCGAGGGGCCGCCCGCTGCTGTCCTGCCCGGCTCGCTTCTCCTCGCAGCAGACGGCGCCGCTGCCGTAACTCCGGTAACTACGTGAAGTTCCAGTTGGGGGAAGGACGGGGGAGGCGGGTGGGGGCGGCGGGTAGCAGGGCCCTGCCCGGCGGCCCCTCGGTCCGACCGGGCCCCGCCGCGCCCGCCCCGGCCCTGTGCCCGGCCCGGGGAGGGTGGTCGGCGGGGCAGCGCCGAGCTGCGGCCGCACCTGCGGGGGCTGCGCAGCCACCGACCCGCGCTGGCCGCATCCCGCCCCGCGGAGCGCCGCCGCCGCTCTTCCTCCTCCTCCTCCTCCTCAGCGGGATCCCGCCGAGACCTGCTCCTGCCATTGCAGCGCGCTCAGTCGCTCCTCGCCAGCGCTGGGCTTCCTCTGCCTCCCTTCACCCCCCCCCGCCCCATTTATCGGCACAGCGAGGGGCTCCCTCCAGCCGCTTCCCCTGCCCCGGCGCCGCTCAGCCCCGCTCCGCGCCCCGCCGCCGGCTACGGAAACCTCCCGGAGCCTCTCCCTTTAAGTGGACCCGGTCAATCCCCCCCTCCCCAGCGCACACACACACATACATACATGCACACACACACATATATATACACACACACACTCCTCCTCTTTCTCCCTCCCCTTCTTTCTTCCTCGTTTTGCCCATTTCTTGTAATCGGAGTTTATTCTGCAAACGCGTTCGTTACACAACTGCCCCCCCCCCCCCCCCCCGCACACACTTCCAGCACACACACCCGCACACACAGACACCCCTTTCCTCTCCCCCAACAACAAACAAATCGGGAGACACAAGAAAATGCACAGAGACGGTTAGACACAAGGCCAGAAACTTACCTGCTCCACAACCAGCTGCCAAAGTAAAGGTTCACTTAAGCTCCCCCCCAAAAAAATCAATTGTCCTTCCTTTTTAAAGGTTTGCTCGCTCCTTCAAAAAAAAAAAAAAAAAAAAAAAAGGAGAGAAAAGAAAGAAAGAAAAAAAAAAACCTTCTGGTTCCCAACTCGGAGCAGTCACTCTTTACAATTTATTTTGTCGTACATCATTTGATCACCATGAATTAGCAACAGCAAGAAAATGTACGAGAGAGAGAAGAGGAGAGAGAGAGAAAGAGAGAGAGAGAGAGAGAGCGCAGAGCTTTCTGCAAGAGAAGAAGAAGAAAAAATGTACGTGTGACAAATTATGCTACCAAGAAACAACACATCATTATCCTTGGGCCTGGGGCTCAGTGAGTCGTAACGAGAGTAATAGGAAATCCACGGTTGGGGAGAGAAACGGTCGTGCATGGCCAGTGGAGAGAGACCATACAGGGGGATGGATGCTGGAGAGACTCGCAAAATTATGGCTCAAGGCTATTGTAAAAATTGTCGAGCGTAAATGACTGCGATTTCAAACATCTTTGGAAGAAAGAAGGGGAAAAAGCGAGCCCCCCCTCCTCTCTGCCTCCCTCCCTCTCGCTCTCCCTCTCTCTTCTCTCCCTCTATAAAGAACCGTCAAGTTTTAGTGCGCATTGCTAATTAGTCAATTTCTCTCTGCCTTCACAGGCTGGCGACTTTGCTGCTGAGCTGAAACTGCTAATTTCTGTGACCAGCTTTTTTCTTAGCTGTGATCTGGATGAATGAGTAGCTGTCTCACAGAGATGACAAAAATAAACTCTAATCCCCCCAAAAATTTCCACTACATCTTTCTCATGCATAGATTTATGATCTTCAAGCGCCCTGTGCAATATGCAAACTTTTTGTGTGCGAGTGTGTGTGTGTGTTGCTGGGCGGGGGGGGGGGTAAGTCTGTTGTATTCAGGTTGCACAGTATTTGTTTTGTGTCTCTGCTCTCCCCCCGCACCCCAGATGTGATGGAAATAATGTCTGATTTCACTACCCAATATATTGTCACCCACCCCGCCACCCCCCTTGTATTTATATTACTGCTTTGACAGGATACATCCTCCTTCCTTGCAAGTATTGATGAGGCTGGAGGGGTGGAGGGGAGAGAAAGAAAGTGAGGCTACTAAATGGTGTTAGTGGTAAAACATTCCCTTTACATTTGTTCCCCTGCACTGTTCAAGATTTATGATCTTGTTTGAAGGCATATTTTCTCTATCGTTTTGTCTGGTTAGACAACCGTCTCTGAACTTCACTGTCAGCTCTTCAACAGATAAGGGTTCAGAAGTCACTTTTTTTTTTTATTGGAAGATTAGCATATTGTCAGATTTGTCTTTCGGTTTCAAGACTTTGCAATGCAGAAGCCTGAATCAAATGGCAGGAAAGCAGCTGCTATTTCACAAATGTAACCTTTCAACTTTCTGCCAGAGCTGATACCCTAGAAACGTGCACAGCACAGCCCATGGGTTGGGGCTTTGTTTTGGTTTTTGCTCCTTTATAGTTGTAACAAGCAGAGGAAATGCTCATTGTAGGCATTTTGGGCTTTTTCTTTCCACCAAGGGGCACTTTGGTAGAGGACATGTTCTCCATACTTTATCTCATGATATATTGCACCCTCACATTTATAGCTCTGTTCTTCTGTTGTCAAACCTCCAATTGTCAAAAAAAAAAAAAAGAAAAAAAGAAAAGAAAAAGGTGGAATGTATGCCCTTGAATGAAATGCACATGAAAGGAGACTGGAGCGAGCACTTACAGAAAGTTTTACCTGGTGTGAAAGCCATGAGCCCCATCCCCTTTCCCAGATAATACTCAGGCTCTCGTTAATTAAAATACACACCAGGAGTGGGACTTTGTATGCCAGGTCTCATGGTCTTTCTCTTTGACTTGGCCAAGGATGCCGATGCATTTACAAAGTTGGAGTCAGATTGCTCACGAATGCAAGGACTGGAACTGAAAGGCATCAAGGCAGTTTCTGCTTTTATTTATTTTCTGATGACCTTAAAAAAGAAGTTCTGTCATACCTTTCTGTTTCTCCTCACCAGGTATCTCCTTTCCTCCTCCCTTGGACGTCAAGTATTTCTGCAAGAAATTTCCAAGCGAAATTAGGCAGCTGGTGTTTTAGGGCATGGTATTCTTCCCAAAAGAATGACACCCTCATATGCTGCTTCTAAAACCGTTTTCTTTGTTTTGCTCCCGTTGTGCCTCCCCTTCCTCCCAGTTGTACCCTGTTGGCCACCCAGATTTTGACCCCGTTCAGGTGAAGAGAAACATGAATTATAGGACACCTCCATTTCACTAGTAGCTGGTGTCTTCAGTGATGCGAGTTGTCACCCAACTGTAGTAGATGGGAAGAACAATTTTTATATCACGCCTGTGCTGCTGAACTTTACTGCTGTAATGGCTGTAAATAATCCCCACGGGGTTTTGTATCAGTTTTCACTGAGTGATGTGTCACACACTCTTATACCATTGTAAGCTGCCAAAACAGGTCTGTGCCAATGTGTAGCAAGTTTCTGGGACTAGCATACTGGTATGTTTTGCTCATTAGTGAAAGGACCTGGTTAATTTTTATTTAACTTTGCTACACTAACTCAAGTTGAAATAAAGTTCAGTCTTACTTATATATATGATTTGTGGTCACTTACGAATTACATTGGACAAATATTTCCAGAAGTCCTGGGTATGGTATTTTCTAAATGGGCTTGAGCACTTCTGAAAGGAGACTTCAAAGTTTCTAACTCACTTGGGTGCTTTTCAAAATTTTACACATTATATCTGCAAAGTAGAAAATTAAAGTTCCTCTCTTACAGGCGGCAGCTATCAGCAGAAAATTCCATGTGTTTTCTTTCTTCTGCGGTTACTCCCTGACCTGCACCATGTAAAATTATCCGTTTTCTTCTGTGGAGCAAAACTAGATGTACTTGCCACTTGGTTTAAGCAGGGACTTCATGTCTCTAGTTTATAAGCCTAAGACCATCACAGACTTCAGGGAAACCACTGGGAGCGAAAAGCGTCTGCCCCAAGGCACTGAACACATTCTAACTCCTGAGCCTTCCCTACTGTAGCTATAGGGCTCTATCCCTAAGCAGGATTTCCAAAGAACAGCGGGCAGTGCCCCATGCTTTCGTCTTTTCAAAGCCAGAGGTTAGTAGGTGTTGTGCTTTTACTTGTCTTCCCTTAGCTCATCTCTTTCCTTCCATGCAGACTCCTCAACTTACCGAAGCCTCATTGCAGAGACTTGCAGTAGGGAAGTCAATACTGCAAAAGGAACCGAATCACATCCTGCAATTAAAGGAAGAGGTCCTCATGCACAGGAGGCCTTCATCAAGAAAGTATAAGGCATTGTCATTAGAATCCCAGGGAACAAACTTGGTAAATAAGCACAGTAAATACTTTTCACTAAGAGTAATTATATAAAAAAGAGAAATTTAGAACCCCTTTATTACCTGCGCTTGTAATATGAAACATACCTCTGCACAACTGATGTTTTGTGGGGGATTTTTTGCAGTTTTAGTTGTTGCAATATACACTGATATCCTGGCACAGCTCAGAAATCAAGTTACATGCACAGTATCTTAATTATTAAGAACAAAAATAAGTGTCAATTCTGAACACCTGCCCCTTTGTCATTGACACTGTTGTCAGAAACGCAACTTCAGCTGGCTCCCCTATTAGGGGCACAGCAATTGACTTTGTGCATGTCGTCTGGCCTGCTGAACTCTCTCAGCAGTCTGCATTTCTGCCACTGTTGCATTTCAAATGGTAGAACAGAGATGATAGCGCTCATCAGAGCCACCTGTGTGTGGATGGGATCTCTCAGCACAGGAGAAGAAAGTTCTTTTGGGGACGTTCCAGAGAGGTGAAGACTACAGGTAATCTGGATCATTTTTGTTAAGCAATGTTGTTTGGACAGATCTGAGCACACAGGTCCCTTTTGTAGTACAAGTACTGTACAAATAGATGAGCAACAGCAGTATTGGCTGTTACCAATAACGTTGCTACTCATGCCGAACATTGTTGTATAAACCACCCTGAAGTTTCTGATGTGGAAGTTTGTAAGCTCGCACTTCTGAAGGTAGACCTGGCGTCACAGCAGCACTGTTCCTGGAGTGCAGATTAAATACTCACTTCATCCATTGCCAGGTAGTATCAGTCCAGGAGTAGGGCAGGAGTGGAAGGTTTCAGGAGGTTGTGGTGGTGGTTGTTAGAGCCAGGGTCTGGACGTTTGGATTTCCATCACTGGCACACAGTGATTGTACCTACACTGGCTTGCACACTTTGGGTTTAGGGCTTGGGAACCATCCAAAGCTCACAGGTGCCTTATTGTTCCCTGAGGAAGCCTTTTCCCTGTAAACCGAAGGGATGTGAGGCATTGCAAGGAGCTGGGAGGGAGAGAGATCTGAAATCAAAAGTTATCTTGGGTCTAATAATATAGGTGTAACAACCTTGACCCAGGTGCATCCTTTAATATCTCTGTGCTTCAGTTAACAAATGCTAAAAAGGGTTTTCATTAGTGCAGTCCAAGGCTCTCCCAGCTTGTGGTCCGTCGGCCCTGCTGAGCACACCTGCCCAGCTCCACCCCCAGCTGGGTATTTTTGAACTTTTACTATTATGCTTGCTATGCCAGTGGCTGCCGTAACCGTGTGGCTCTAGAGACTGGCACAACTGGCCCCAGAGGTGTCACAGGCATCCCGATCGCCTGTGTTGTGTCCTAGTTAATCCATGCTTGCCTAGTGCTTTGAGATTCCTCCAGGAATACTGAGTAGTTTTATTTATACACACAGACATGTCATGAAGTATTGTTTCTATGCCTGAATGTATGCAGAGCAGAATTTTTTCTATTACAAGGAGTCGTGATACCATTACATATTCACACTTTTGCCCTGCTTACTCAAAGCTCTGGTGGGGGTGGACTGGGAGCTGCTAAACAGGACCCTAAATGAATGAACCTAAGAGCACCGAAAGACAAACTGTTCTTCCTCCTCTCCCAGTCCCCAAAAAGGCAATAGGGTAAACTACATAAAAAATAAAACAGTCATTCAATGCAATGCTGTGCAATCCAGATGACATGAATAAAGTTTGTAGAAAACGGGTAGCTTCTGAAAAATCAGAATATAAGGTATTGCCTCTGAAAGAGTTATTTTAATAACTTTGGGGGGGCAGAACTCAGAACTGTTAAAAGAAGCAGCTAAGCTTGGGGAAATTGCAATCTAAAAGCAAGGTGGATTAAGCAAATCCTTCTGTACAGAACCATGCTACAACTAGGAACCCTCTAACCATCACTTGGAAAAGCTTACGCTCTGGGACTCGATTTTCAGGCACATAATACGAGCTTTAGTGATTGTGTCTGCACTGTACTCCCAATTAAGGGATACTCTCTTGTGCTTAAGTCCATTTCTGTTCAGGAAAGCATTTAAGCATTTCTTAAAGCATATTCTTAAGTGCTCTCTTGAAAGGGAATGCTTTCCTGACGTGGGACATGCGTCTGCATTCACCATTCAGTTTGGCTGAATTTTCCCAGCCTGGTGCACACAAGACTCATTGCAAAACTAGGAGGAGGATACCGTTGGTGGCAAGTGGCACCGCGATTGCTCTAAAGTCATGGTCAAGCTTTGTAAGGAGGCATGCCCAAGTGGGACAGTGCTCCATCCCAGTTGCTTGATTTCTTGAGGCAACATTTTGAGACACACGGGGGGAAAGGGCAAGCTTCAGAGCAACAGGAACTAGCTGGATTGCAGTGGCTAGATTTAGAGTACATTTTTGTACTAAATAATACATAATCCATAGGTTTAACGTGGCTCTCACAAGCCCCAAGGGAGCACTAACAGTTTTTAAGGGAGAGAAGAGTTGTGAATTTTTTTTAATTCCCTTTCAAGCAAAGTCTGCTGACAAAGACTTTTGTTCTCCATCACATCTAAGTGCTCTGGGGACAGAAATCCCTCCCATAGTGCTCCATTTCAACTGCCCCAAGATCGTCTCCTCCCTTTGGATACAGCAGAGAGGACTCATTGGATGTTGACTCCCTCGTGAGGAAACAATGATTTAAAATAAAATGTGGTGTTAACTTTGACTACCAAGATACTTATTCATTAACATAATTTTGGGGGCATAAGTTAAACATAAGTATAAAAAAGCAAAGGAAACGCGAGTTAACGTTTACAGTCTCCCCTTGCTTTATTCTGTCTTTCTAAGATAACAGAGCACCTTCTGACCTGACTGCTTAAATAGTAGGGCTGTGCTTAAATAGTACAGTCTTGTTCTGCTGCAGAGGGGAAAAAGGTGATCTCTCTAGGGGGATCATGTATCATCGCTTTCTCAGTAACCAGACCTATTCACCTTTGTGAAATAGTCAATGTGCTGCTTCTCCCCCATATTCCAAACTGTATTTTTAAAGTCAGAACCTGCTAACTCAAGTTAGCTAGTTTGCTGGGAGAAAAAAACCAAACAAAACATGGAGACAGGGCTTCATGAGATTAAAACCAGGTAATCTTTAACTTTATGTAGCCAGTGAAGGTCAAGCATTATTTCCCTAACTGGTATTGACCCTCACTAGTTGGTGAGGGTGATTTTGGTGAACTCCAGTAGTGGCTCCAACTTAACCCAACTAGCTACCCAGATAAACAAGGACCTCTGTCTTGTCTCCACTAGGTCCAACTGCAAAATAGCAACCTGAGGTTGGTGTAGCATTGTAAAAATACACTTTTTCATCAGGGAAGATAAAACTTTGATAGCAGATACTATCCACTAGGAATGAGGAGAAAATGGGAGCAGGAAAATAATCCCTTTCCTTTGCTGAAGTGTTTCTCTGCTTCTCAGCAAAGTGGGCAGTTGTGTCCAGCTTCCTGGTTTGAATCTGGCCCAGGCAGTAGAAACCAAAAAGAAGTCATCACTGAATGGCTGGCAAGGCTCTACGTGTCACCAGCCAGCTGTTTCAGGCCAGCATCTAGTTCACATAATAGAAACGTCCTTATATTTGGCTCTGAGTGACATTGTCTTGGAATTCGAGCAGATCATCTGTGGTCTGCTTTGGTGTGAAGGATATGCCAACCATTCACAGCTGGAAATTGTTCCCCCCTCACCTTTTCGAATATGTCCACGGTGCCAAACGGGGAATGTGAGGAAATCAATGCTAGCTCTACTTCTGTTGTACCAGAGGATTAAGAGGAGGCTTTAGTCTTCCCTGTTGTCAACAAACTCATTCATGAGCCGTATATGGGAGGCAAAAAAGCAGGTATGAGGTAGATATGATTAATTCTAAAAAAAGGAGATGAAAAAGAATAAAGTGATACTTGGTGTTGGAGCCCAGTCACCAGAACTCCATGTCATTTTTTTTTCTTTGGCTCAAGTTGCCTGGGTGATTTTCAGGTACCTATTGCTCATGAGATAACATCTTCCTGTCTGCCCAATGCCTCACATTCATTTACACCAAGGTATAAATAAACATCCCCAATATCCTAGGGCTGGAAACGATACCAGAGAAAAATGAAAAAGGTTTCCATTTTTACTTCATTCGAGTACAGCTCATCAGCAGACAAAGGTTCATTGCTGACGTAAAGGGATGGTCCTAGTGGACCCAGTGCTCGCTCACACAAGCTATGAATCTGGCCGGTAGTCTTTTACCGATGATAAAACAGGGAGACAGGCAAAATGAAGAACATCCCTCTGCTGAGAAATTTCATTTTTTGAAATTAGACATATTTTAGTTACAAAAGACTGCAAAAGTGTTCAAAATAATAAAACTTTAGGATTTCTGTGCTCCTTATCTCAAGAATAGCTGCAATGATTTAAAACGAATATGATTAAAAGGAAATTTATATACTGCACCTTGACTTTGGTTTCAGACCTGAATGGATTTTAACTGCCAAGCGACAAGCCCTTTAAAACGGAATTAACAATGGAAATTCTGGCTTTTTTAAGCTACCACGGCGCTATTATAACATCCAGGCTTCTTCACAGCCCTTGGTCCACCGTCAAGAACTCCCAGTGACAGACACCAAGACTAAAGCTAGGGCAGTGACCCGAGTTATTTTGGAAGTTACAACTCCACATATAAGATTTCATGCAGTAGCTCTGATGACAAAAAATGAATTTACCACATGGAATCTCACAACATATTGTGCGGTAACTCAGAAAATAACTTGGGTTACCGTCGCACATATATATATAATACGCATTAACAGCATTTATGGACACTGATCTATTAAGTCATTTTCCTACACTACCTTCAGACCTTTTGTATGAAGCAGAAAAACCATCATTAAAGCTATGGCTTGCCAGACAATTACTTTGTCAAATCTCAAGAAATTGCATAATAAATTGTATACATGCGTCAAACATGAACAGCAGAGGGGTATAACAAGCTGTGTATTTCCAGTCCACTTGTTCTTTCATCTAAACAGTAGCTTTTGTTTTGAAGAGTAATCCTATATTCTTTTCAAGGCATAAAATGTGCATATACATTTATCTATCAAACTAAGTAGAAATAATTGAAACACTTAATATGCACAGTAATAAAGAAACGCACGAACAACTTCATTATTAATGTCTATTGATTATTTATGTTTTCAAATAGGCAAATGTAGCTACTAATATTTTATCATGTTAGTCTATATGTGCATTTTGGCTTTACCTGTTTATTGGCAAATTTACTATCCACATTATGGGTGTTTTTATTGCTGTACACTCATTTGCTATGCGCATAACTGAGGTCAGTTTACGAACTGACTAGTGTTTACTCAATTTGATTACTATGTAACATTGCTGAGACTATTCCCCCTTTGGAAAATTAACTGTACAAGGAAGCCCAGTAAATCTTTACTTAAAAATTCCAAACTTTAGATTGATTTCAGCAGTGGGTCTGTATTGATCTAAAAAGCTTTGCGTTCCTAACTAAAAACTAATCTTTATTTCACCCTTTAGTGACTGCAGCCATAAATATGTTCACTCGTACTGGAGTTTAGTAGATTAATGGTTATTGGAGATTGTGGCTTCCAACTGAGGTTGGTAAACCTTAACCTTTGGAGGACAACACGAAGGCATTTACCCCTTGTCATCTGTAATAGCTGGGTCCCTTTCTGACAGTTACCTGAGTGTTAAAGAGGAGGCAGAGCAGGGGATAGGAAATAAAGTACCAGCAGCTCACTTTAGCTATTAATCACTCATTAGACTGACCACTGTATCTGGACCTGACTCTTTTTCTGATGCAAAGGCATTAAAATGATTCGTGATACTAGAACTCCATTAAAAAAATTCGTGATACTAGAACTCCAAAAATTTCCAAGCACTAGAATTAGTCATGCCTCAAAATTAAGAGACGGAAGTATTATGTCTCCTATTCTCTTACTTCACCGTGTTTGTGGGAGATGCTTTATGTGACTCAGGACAGATCTTTCTCACTGTCTCTGACAGGATTTTTGAAGGCAGCTGGCAAGAAACGTTACCTTACATTCCACTGCAATGACTTATTAGTTACTACCCAAAACATAATTATACTAATTGTTATAAAAAGCATAATTGCATTAATGTCTTAAAGTAGGGTTCATTCTGGAATGTCATGTTCTGAAATAGATGTCAATTAGCACTTAAGTTACGAACAAGCCATCCCTACAAAACTTTAATTCACTTAAGTCAGCTTAAGTTACTCAAGAAAGTAATGTGAAGGTAGAAATTATTCCCACATGTAAGGACTGAAAGATCTTGCCCTAACTTTTCATTAAAGAGAGTAACGATTATTGAGAACATAAAAAAATTATTTCATTAGCAATACAGAGGAAGTTTCACTGGAACACGAAATACACAAAACGGTAGATGTCAAGTGATTATATTAACAGACACAATTCAATATCCATTGTTCCAGAAAATATACTGAGCTTAAAGGAGAGATTTCTTCTGCAAGAAATACTGACTCGAGCCTGCCTAAATTCAAGGGAGAGATTTATTTTTTAGAAGCAGGTACCATCTTGTGACAGTCACTTTTGTAATTATTCCCATTTGAGAGCATAAGGGATACTTGTGTCAAAAAGGGTGCCTGGTTTTTGGAAACTGATCTTATTTTAAAACCTTTCTTTCTATTTCTATTAATTCTTCTATTTTTGCAAATCAAATTCCCAGGAAGGGAGATTGCTTTTGTAATAACATAGAATCGCAGTCGCTGGCAGCTGTTGCAAATGATTCTAGGCAATTTACATCCCTCGAGACATTTCCCCAACATCAAGGTAATCAGGGCCAGTGGGATATAATCTGGGAACAATTCTAACAAAACGTTTCCCATCCTGGACCAAAAAACACAGTCCCAGGGGACATGCAGATCGCTCGCTGTGCCTTGACATTCACTCCTAACACTTAGCTGCAAATTTTGCATCTGTTTTGTTTATTAAACTAAGAGCATCGATTCAAACACTTAAACAAAGGTAACAAGACTGTAGGAATACCGAACATCTGCTAGGCAGAACGTTGCCCTTATTTTGCCATTTCATTTGTCTTACCTTTTCCTTGTTCCTCCAATTCTCTCTGACTCATCTCCCAGTTTCAGGCTGTGATAGATTTCACCCAAGAAGGTAAAAAAGCACAGCAGCACATGGGGTAGGACCCCACTATTTGCTGTCCTCATTGAGGATGGAAACAGGATTTGCGGGGGTCTTCTACAAGCTTTGGCTAATAGCAACAACTGTTGGGGCTTTGTAAAGATAATCTCAGTTTTAATAACAAAGCATCAGCTTTCTTAAATATATTGTTTTCTAGAAATCTTCGATGATCTGGACTGAAGTTTGTTTCCCCTTAGTTGGCAAAACAAGCCTTAAAAATGTGACCTAAGTGGAGAGAGTGGAAAGAATAGGGAGTACTTCTGCTGCAGGAGGCTGAGCGGACAAAAATATGCCCGTCTCTCCGCCAAGCATACATGGAGAATATATACAAAATGGTGGTGGTTAAGAGTGTCCTAAAAACATTAGCTCATTAACAGTCCCTAAAAACTTTGTGCCATATAGTCGCAGTAATTGCAGATATCTTCTGATTGCACTTGGGGTGGAAAGAACAAATTTCCAGCTTATGGCCAAATGCTAAGGCTGATGTCTCTAGTTTACATTTAAAGCGCTGTCTGACTGCACATGTATTTGATGCAGCATTGACAGCAGCAGCAAGAAGAATGAAATTGGTCTTTTTGGCCCAGCGTGAAGCAAGAAAAGTGTGTACTGCCATGCACAAGACAGAAGAGCTATTGCCTCTCCCTTCAGCACCAGCTGTATAGATCTTTCCGGCATTTGGGAGATACCTTTATCTGTCTGCATGGGACTGTCAACCTGAGGAACGGAAGGAAAAATGAGTCTGCCTCTGACCACCTATTCCTGCAGCAGGGCAGACCCGGTGGTTGTCTGAGCCACCACTGTAGGGTTAGCGCTGGCAGGAGAACTGAGCGCCGCAGGGAGCAGTGGTGACAAGAGACCACCAAGCTCATTTCTACTGGATTGGCTTTGCAAAACAGTTGCTGGGAAAGGAAACCAGCTCTAAATGCTACCAGGTGATTGGGATGAGCAAGTGTAATGGATCAGCGGGATAATGGCTCAAAACAGGGGAAATGAGATGTTCTGTGGCTGGGAAAGGAATATATGGAGTTAGCATGCTTTTTTGTGAGGAGGACATGCCCACAGAACATGACAGGCATCACTGAGTGAGGGAGAAAATATTTTTGGGAACCTTTGTTAAATATGTGGGAGCTCATCACTCACGGCCACCTAGCTGAGATCAAAGTAGGGCCACCTAGAGTAAGACTGCTGTTCTCTTCAGAGAATGCCAAGCTGCTTAGAATATTATGGGAAAAATACAAAGAAATTAAAAATGACCACATCATTTCACACAGCAGTAAATATGTCATAAGAATTTTTTATCACATGGACTTGATGCGCGTTGGGCAGTAAGAAAATAGATTTGATCAACAGGAATAGCTGCTCTACAGCTAATATGATCTACTGAGTCACAAATCCTCTTTTTCATAATGCTTAAATACGGATTTACATGATGGACCATAACAACTCCAAATGCACCATTTATGTTTATCATGTAAATAATGATGAGTTTTCAAATTAGAATGCAGATCAAAATAGCATGCTAGTTATTCAAATGGCTTCTTGGTTCAGAAACTCACTTTTTGAATAGTTCAAAAGTATGAACTATTTAGACTGTGAGCGTACATTACTGAGACCCAGGTAAGTAATGTGCACATGAGAGTGGTCCTGCTGAACTCGGTAGCTTTACTCAGCTGTACAAGGTTACTCATGGCTGTATGTACCTGCAGGAGAGATGTCAAAGTCAGTAAGGACACTTTATTTTTTCTTGTCGACTTCCAAGGATTCTGTGAGCTGATCACTAAGATCCTATTAGCATTCACTATTTGCTGCTAGGGGAATAATTTCTGTGTCCAAAGCACATGCAGTGTGATCACTAGTTTGCCAGTTTTTCTACCCTTTTCTTCTTCCACAATGCAGTATTTCTTTAAAAAATGCAAGAAACCTTGCCAGGATCCTGTTTAAGTGTATGCACCTTCAGAAATGCTGTGCTACCCTCTCTCAGCCTGCCTTTGCGTGCCTCAGTGACATACTAGCCCTCCAGCTTGTGTGTGTATGCACAGCTGTGGGGTTCTGTGGGAGTCAGGATAGGTCCTGCATTTAACATTTAAATCTTTAATAGTTAAGCAATAAATTGTTCTCCTGATTGTCCAGTGTTGCTGGAAAACAGACACATTTTCGCCTTTGATACTAGGATCTCGGCCAGGGGTGGCTTCTGTAGTTCTCCAAGGCTAAAAACCAGTCTTGTGCAAAAGGCCAGTACAAAGGTCTTACAAGTCAAGTTATTAAAATCCTCCCTCAGCCCTGAAAATTAGTCCTGATTGCCGTAGTTTGTGGCTGACAACAGGCTTTGGGCTGCCTCTCGGTAGAAAGGTGAGGTCTAAAAATAACCAAGGCCCAAGTGTTCAGGGGATACTAGAAAGCCCAAAGGTTATTTGGCATTATCTTTTCCCGTTCTGTACCCATCTCCCCCTAAACAGACAGAGTCCATCCCCTTCTACTTCCTCTAAGTTAATTATAACTTGCATTGAGTAGTGTCATGGAGAGAGACATAAAAAGCAGCAACACTAATAGTACTCAAGGGGAATTTAGCAGCTCTACAGCAGAACAAAAATCTCCCAGCAAAGAGTTGTGGCAATAAATGAGTCAGTTTGATACCAGTCAAAGTCCACATGCAGATAGATTTATTTACTCTATATTGGCCATGCTTTTCCAGCTTCATGAGATATGGGTATTTCTGCAGGAAGGATTCCACGTTTAGATTGAGAGGTAGCATGTCTGTGTAACATAAAGCATTCACTGGCCACTGCACCGGTACAGGGACACTGGAGTTCAAATGAGCTTTTGCAAATCCCCAAGAGGGGAAGAAAAAAAAGACAGGAACTTGGGCACTGCTTGAAAAGAAATATTTGGACTTACAGCAGAGTTGAGGGGGGGTGGAGGGGGAGGATCTCACTGTCTCTGTTCCTGTTTGAGACAGGTCAGAGACAGCCAGAGGCAACCAGTGTATCAACGGTGCGATGTGAGGGCTTCCCCAGCCTCGATGCTCCCGAGCTGTGCGGGTGATCTGGAATCGTGGGCAGAGCGCAGCATGGACATGATGCAGGGAACAATGCAAAATACGTCTGTGGTGCCAATACTTAGCTGCTTGCTTTTGCTTAATTTATTTATGCTGGTTTAGATGTCAGGCAAATTTTCAAGGTCAGTAGTGCCTTACTCAAATCGGCAGCTAGAGGGGACAATATGAAGCTACTCGCAGCTGGAATCCCAACCAGCCCATCTACTTTCTTCCTCTTGGTTACTACTAGCTTGTGCAAAGGATCATATTCTTCTACCTGAAATTCAGCTGCAGTCCTTGCTTCCTTCTCCCTCTCCCTCTCTGGTGACCTCTCTGTCTGTCTCTTCTCAGCAAATGGTTATCAGCCTTCTCCTAAATGGTCTAAGCATCCTTCTACTCTTCTGGTAGATTCCATCTTGTACGAGAAAAATTGACATTTTTCAGCAAGAGGGCCTACACAGTAGCAGAGCTATAGCAAGAACTCACTGGGGTCATTTAACTACATTTTACTTCAGAATTTTCCTTTGTGATGGCTAAAATCCTATTTGTGAAGTGTGCTGACCATGCTCCTTGGTAAAATGTGAGCACAATGAAGCCGGTGCTGTGGACGCCATCCCAGCTCAGAATCTATATCTTTGAGATACCTATTTCCTATGGGACGTCTTCACACAGCGAAGGGCTTGTACTTGAAGCTGTGAACTCATGCCCATAGCCTGGATCAGACACAACTGATAAAAGGAAAAAAATGGTTCTAAATCTGCACTTCATAGTTGTCCCCTAACACCAAAACAGGCTTTAGTATTTAATTCTTGAAGGTTGGAGAAGGTAAGAATCTCTAAGAATCTGTAGCCTCCATTTATTTTTCAGGCTGCCTGTTTTTAAGACATACCGCCTGTGCAGTGTAGTTGATAGGGGAGCGTGGTCTGTCTAAAGAAGCTGTAGACCATTTCCTTTGACTAGAGCAAAGGCAGCAGAAAGCTTTGCAAGCCGTGGATCTGTGGGGAGTCTGACTTCATTGGTATGTGTTTCCCTTCTTCTTTGCAAAAAGATAATGACTTTCTCTTGGTACTTAAAGGGCCAATTTCTACAGCAGTGAAGAGATCCAAATGGTTGCTCCAAGTTTTCCAGACACTCCATAGACTTTTCTCCAGATGGAAAAGATAGATTTATACAAGAAAGTGCTGAAAACTCTGATGGTAAGGAGAAAATGTAGGCAGAAAAAATGTCCTAAATGCTGATTAAACACAGAAGTGCACAAAAATTTACCATGACTTCCCATCCGTCTTCAAGTCAAACTGAACTTGTTGACTACCACTTGGTCTTCTTCAAAGGTTTATGGAAAATAAACAGACTTCCTGTGAAACTGCATTGAACAAGCACCAGATACAGAGCTCCCTTCCCCCATCACCTTTCTGCACCATTGCAAAGACTTACTTAATGATTTACATTGTTCAAAGAGTCACTCAAGCAGGCAAAGTGGAATTCCACCTGATCGGTAACATAGGGTACTTCCTATCTGAGCTGGCGTGCGAGCTGTTTGTCAGCTCTCCTAACACGTGAAGAGCTATATGGGAACTGCTGAGGTGGCTATATATTTTAAGGGCAATAATCTGCTTTTTTTGCAACGGTGTGAAAAAAAAACCCACCACAGAGAATGCCGTTAAGACGGGGGCAAAGTGAACGTAAGCACACCAACACGTTATCCAGCCTCAATGGCACATGGTACATTGTCTCCATTATCAGACAAAAAAACCTCACAAGAGACAGAGATCAAAGGGTTAGCTTTTCAGTGATCTTGTCATGCGGCTTCTTAAATGATAATGTAAAGGTTTTAAAAAACATTTACCGTAATTTCTGCTAAGTGTCACAGCCTAGTGAACCATTAAAAGTGAAGCAGCTCACTGAACCGCGCGGAAGTGAACAGATGGAATTCCACCCTCCCTCTGCTCCAGAGCCTCCTCGAACAATGCAAAGTCTTCTTTCAAATCTCCTCCTCTGAGCTCATTACCCAGGGCAAATATGTGGCAGGTTCTACTGCCACAAAGGCTGGGGCTCGCTCTTCTCTGCAGCCGGGCTGTGAGGTAGGATTAAAAAAAAAAAAAATTTACACTGGTTTCTACACTTGTGCAATCTTTTCTTTGTTCCTCACTTTATATGGATGTTGGAGAAAAGGAGGACACCCTGATTTGAGCTTCCCAGGATTTTATGGATCACTGTCAGTCTTGTTTTCCCCAGACTTCACTTTAAAAAAAAGTAGCCATTTTCTTTGGGAATAGTTGTTTGTGCCTCTGTAGTTCTGAATTTTCTAGAGAGAAAGACGTAGCCCCAGCACCATTGCTGCTGTTGCATTTATTCCTGCTCCTCTTACATCCTCCTCTCTGCTTCCCTGCCTAGGCGACAAGTAATTCTGCACAGGTATGCATGATCTTGCACTCTCTCTGCTAATTTCTTAGAGCGCTTTATGGTCTCATGGAAATTTGGATCATTATCGCAGGGCTGAAATTTCCACCGAGTTTTGTGGGTTTTGTGAGCACAGTGTGAATCACCTCCTCAGGCCAGCTTACAGTAGAGGCTAGTAGGGGTCCTGCAAGCTCCGGTGGGGCATGTGAATCAGTGGTGCAGCAGCCGCAGGGAGAAGAGGCTACGAGAGGAGATGGGGGATGCTCAGTGTTTGGTAGGTGCCAAAGTGTTTGAGGAGAGAGGAGCCATGCGATAAACTCCAGTTCCGCTCAGGGCCACCCTCTCCCTCCAAGGAGTCTCACTGATGGGTGAAGGGTGACATGCAAAGTATTGATCTTTCTCAAATTTGGACACCTTTAACACCCCAGTGCAAAACTGCAAGGTCCCCGTCTACAATTTGGGTCACCTGCTAAGATTAATTTGGGCTGGGTTCATTTCTGCAACATGTAACTGGACAAAACCTACTGCTTTTCATCTTTATCTTTGAAGTCAAAACCACAATTTCTGCCAGTCTGTGGGTTAAGTGCCTGACTCCTCTGTGTCCTGTAGCATGTTTACTTCTGTGTAAAACTCTGTCGAATATAATATTGTTCCTAGTTCCCACTGAACCAGGGCAATATGGTCCAGAAACCATCCATGATTCTCCTCAGTCTGCTCTCGCCTTTGGCCTTCATCACAGAAACGTGGGAGTGGGGCTTACTGTTCTATTCAGCCATTAGAGGTCCTTCAAACCATGAAACCCAGAAACCATCTGTCTTCACGATTCATCCACACATGGTTTCAGCATTTTACGAGGACGTTCACTCATGTGAGAGCTGGTGTCTTCCAAAAAGCCCTTTTTCTGTTATCAACAGTCTTGTGTTCTGAGGGTACCTAGTGAGAATGGAGTACCAAATTCGTAGCTGAAGAAAAATAACACTTAAATTGGTCCTTTTCTAGATTCTGAAGCTGTTTGTGAGTCATCAGTGCAGCATAGGAAAATTCACCATTTTGTCCTCAGCTTAAGCACGCTGGAAAATAAGAAGAGTTGTCTTGGAGCTTGGGTGCTAGACTTGAGCCCTGCTTTGAAATCTGGGATATAAAAAGCACCCTGGCATCTTGAGCTCTCCACTTTGCAAGGTTGAACTGAAATAAGTAATTCCATCCTTTCTGGATACTGGAGAAGGTTGGAGTTCAACTTCATGGTGTGCCTGGCTGGTGATGTGGGCTGAGAAATACAGGGCTGCGGGGAAGGAAGGAGGAAGGCTCTGGCACCTCCTTCTCTGGGAGAAGCAGCAATCTCCATCATGGGCTCCCTACAGCAGCAGGAGACACTGCCAGCTGAACAACACATCTCTACGGGGGCACGAAGTGCTGCTCAGCCAGGCATGGCCAGCCCTGTCTCTGCCTGGCCGGGCTGTCTGCTGACTGCAGCACACTCTCACCAAGGACATCCTGTTTCTCCCCAGGAAGAGGCAAAGTACCTCCCTCAGCACATTCCCCTTACCCACCACACAGCTTCTTGTTTTCACAAGCTTCTGCCGTCTGTCCATCTCTCTGCTGGGACTTACTAGGCAATTATCTTTGGTTTCCTTCCCAGGGTAAGATTTAGCCAGGTGACTCTGGCCCTTCCACTGCTAGTTGAGCGGAATGAAAAGGGTCCTCTCTGGTGTGACAAACTGTGGCATTCAGGAGAACATAGAGTTTGCTCAGAAATGGCAGCTGAAAACATAGGTAAACCGAGAAGGACTGAGTTAGCTTACTGGGAGAAGTTGCTGCCCCCCTCAGCTGCAAGCTGCGGCTGTCCCAGGAGAGGCAGAGCACCCGACCATGTCTGTGTGAGGCTGTTCTCTGTGAAATGAAATGCATGTGCTTGAACCACCCCTCTGATCATTTGACCATGCCCTTGGAGTAATTTGTATGGATCAAGATGTACTTCTTCCTCTTGAATCTTCCAGGTTGTCACGGCAAGTGAGGATAACCACCACGTTGCTGGGGTAGACCCTGCACCAACTCTTACACAGCCACTTCTAAGTGGTCTTCAGCACCACAAGAGTGGGATCAGACCTTCTGCACAGGAATTGTTATCCTGGTTTCCAGCTTCCTTAAGGGTGCACTCCCTGAATAGCCCTAACTCATATCCTCACTCTGCTGCAGCCATAGGAACTGCGCTCTGAGTGAAAGCCTGAGCACTGGTCCTTTTATTTGTGGAAATAGATACGAACGAGTGCTCCATGTTTCATTATCATCTTTCTTTTTTTTTTTTTCTTCTTTTTTACTATTTACATTGCATGCATACACTTGAGCAACTTGGCTTCAGTCTTGATTGAAATATTTAATGGATATTATTCATTGTTGGTATTCTCTCAGTGTTGTTCTCATTCATTTTAAAACTGCCAAACCTTCCCATTTTTTCAGGGATGCCTGGCCTTTTAAATAAGGAAAGCATTTTGATACCTTTATTACATTTTTTTGAGGCCACATTAGCTTGTTTTTGCTATCATTTTGACTTTGATTCTAATAAACTGAATAGAAATAGCAGTCTCTCCATTTCTTAAATACTGCATGCTTTTCCATTATTGTCCACAAACAGTTGATTCCAATCAACTTTTTTCAACTCATTCCGTCCTCAAAATTATTGTACTTTCATAACCATTCACAAATATTTTCAGAAGTGTTTCCAATTTGATGATATTATCACCTAGCCCTAAGGGTTTATTATCTTCTGTATTATTCATTTCACCTAGTTTCATTTCCTTGGACTAAGTCCAAAATAGCCCCTGGTCTTGTTGATTGCTCCTCAAACTGAGAAAACAGTTTGGTACCACACTCAGAAACACGCATCCATCCTTAATGACTCCACTACTGCTATGCCCATCAATGTCAGTATAATTGAAATTCCACTATAGTCACTGCCTCTGCCTTTTTACAGCTTAGCCCTTATCTATGTAAGCGTTTCCTGATCTACTACTTTGTTTTAACCACGTCCCAGGTGCATGCCAGTTTTCTTCTTGGATTGTTTCATACCTTTAAGAGGTCCTTATTCATGCTTCACATTTGTCAGTTATTTGACAAGCTGAATGGAAAAGAAATAGCATTATAAGGAGCATGTTACCTATTTCTGGATTTCCCCTCAATGCAGGAGTAGGGCATGTCTTAGAGCATTTGCCAACTATGCCAAGAATGGTTACTCAGGTGCAAAAGAAAGTGGAGAAAGTAAATAGAGGGAAAACACTCCCCCTCCGTATTTAAGCCATATATATTCTTTTCTACATGCAGTTTTTCTTGGGAAATTCTGGTGGTAAAATAAAGCAGAACATTTAGGATGCTTCAAATAATACAGCTCTCCTCCTGGTGAGCAAACCATGAGGGGGCTTCCTGACCCTAGCAATGTTGCAGTGCCAGCAGAGAGAAACCACTCTTCCGTTGCTTAGGCATACGCTGAGCCTTTGAGAGCCTAATTTGGCTTTTTATATAAGCAGATCTTCCTTAAACAGAATTTTGAGTTAGCAATGAGCCCTTTACACTGTAATTCTGGGGAAGGTAGAGCCTTTCCCCTCGTTTGTTAAAAAAAGTAAGTTTTACTCTTACGTGGCGTGCTGAGATCTTGGATTATTGAGATGGGTGGGTAGAATGGTTTACTTCCAAAACTGCATAATCTCACTGATGATATTGCTAAGCTGTGTGAGATTTTAAAGGGTACCTGGTGCTGCTGAGACTCACTGAAATGAAACCTTCACAGGCCTTGAGGTCCCCTGAGCACTGACCTTATCAGTGGGTAGACCAAGGGGGCCCAGAGGTTGCTTAAAAAGCCATGCCTCAATGGTGAGGATACAAGTGAGATAAATACGAAATGAGGTTTAAGGGCTTGAGAAACCTTGCTATACATTGCCGCCCGTGAGCAGAAAGGCTCTGGTGTATCACTAAGATGCCCAGCCGATTCCGATCCTAACACATGCAGCCCACAGCCGCGGGAATCCCCACTTTTCTGAATGGGGATCCCGCTTCCGCAAGGGGCCAAGTCCACTGAGCCCTTCACTCGCTCCCTTCAAAATGGAGCCGGGCAGTGGCTCGCAGGGCTGAGCCGACACAGCTAACAGCGTTTCTTTTGTCTGGGCGCCCCTACTTACGCAGGGATGCTGTGCCTGGCAGGTGTTTCCAGTGAGCAGCTCATGCCGGGGTGCTGCTTTCTCACTATCTCAGCACCTCTGGAAGTTGTTCATGAAAGGATTACAATGCCCGTCCATTTTTCATATGCCTGCCAGCTTAATATTGTACCTAACCTCGCATTTGGGCATCGCCCATTCTGCGGTGCATGTCTAGTGTTTATTTCAGTGTCTGTCAGAGACCCAGGGTTAAAACTATTGGAGGTCCAGATGACATCTGGCTTCTCAGCTCCTCCAGAATATTGGCTGCAGTGTTTATCAGTGCATTATTCATCAAAACTGATGATGCAAAGTACAACATGCTGTCTGCAGCTCAGTGTAAGAGTAGAAAGAAGTTGGCAGAAATGCCTAGTGTTCTGTGAGCAGCATGTAATCAATAGTCTGGGTGCTTGTTCACTTTATGTTGATGACTATTCCCTCTGGTACGTCTTTGTATATTTTTGGGTTCTCTGTATTACCAGCTGTGCGATTTTTCTCTCTCTTTTCTTGATACCAGCCTTGATAGAACAGAAGGGGCAACCTTTTGTGCAGTAGGTGTCAAATCAAATAAACTATTTGCACAAAGCCTGGAAATGAGAGTCAGAGAAAAAAAGATGTAGTTGAGAATTTCCATGACAGCCTGATATTTCTTCTTCTTCTTTTTTTTTTTTTTTTTTTTTTTTTAGGAAAAGGGAGGAGATGACATGTAATAGAGGTAAAAACTGCTTTAACTGCCGTTAAGATTTCAAACTGAATTCTGTTTTCCAGGTAAGGTACGTCTAGCAAGACTCCAGAGACTTCAGTGAAGTTACTCCCGCTTACACCAGTGTAACTGAGCAGAATGTGAATGCTTATCTTTAATGCAAGAACTTGCAAAACAATAATCAGATTCTCAGCTGGGGTAAGTTGGCAAGTTTCCATTAAAGTCAATGGACCTAGGCTGATTTACACCAGCTGACGATCTGCCCCAGTATCTGCCATACTACACACTGCTTATTTATTTTCGGTGTTAGACCTGCATGTGAATTTGGTGCTACAACAACTGAAGAACAGTGGTAGGTGAGTCTTATTAAAAAGGCATATTGCAGATAAGAACAACATTATTTTTCTTACAGATCTTCCCTTAGCATGTGTGTATCGATCTGCAAAGTCTTACTATTCCTGTCCAATGCAAAAATTATAAAGAAGAATGGAACTCAAAAAGGCTGTTTCAGTTGTGACCCAAAGCAAAATAGCAATCTTCGAAATTGTGAAATGGAGACTTAGCACTAATCCTCCTAAGCAAAACATAAGGGAAGCAAAGCAAAACAAAATCTTGCCACTTCATTTAATGGCTTTTCTTAGAAGGGCTGTGTGATTTTTGTTTCCCAAAGAGGTTCACAGATGTGTTAGCCGGACGTATGTGGATCAGTATGCACCGTGGCAGAGGGGGGCTGCTGTTCATCAGTTATCTGCCATTCTCCCAAAGCCACGGAAGGCCAAACCGTGCACGGAATGGATATGACCGCTGCTATGTCTGAACAGTGGGTCAGTCCCAGAATGCC
Source organism: Aptenodytes patagonicus (assembly GCF_965638725.1). Lineage (NCBI taxonomy): Eukaryota > Metazoa > Chordata > Aves > Sphenisciformes > Spheniscidae > Aptenodytes > Aptenodytes patagonicus. The sequence goes on along the minus strand of NC_134950.1, from coordinate 48,733,352 downwards.
GTTTAGCCAATATGCTATATTTTTTATATTTGAACAAGACTACTGATAAACAGTAAGTGTTGGTACGGCTGTCTAGGTGAGAGGAGCTCAGATTAGAAAATACAGGAATGTAAATCAACAGCTTATTTGCTCCTTCAACAGAGATCCTCTGTTGTGCTTCCAAGACCGAGAAACGTGCTGTAGGGTGTCTAAGAAAAAAAAAAATTAGAAGGATGATGAGTTTCAGACTTGAGGATGTTTGCCTCAGCAGTGTTACTGGAACTGAAGTTGAAGTGACATTCATGAAGCTGTGTAGACTCAATAGATACCGTCTACAGCTCTTCTGTCACAGCATATGCTCTTCCTGCCTGAGACAGAGAAGTGAAGTAATAACTTCAGTCCTATTGCCATAGCTAAGTAACCTTCCAAGGCTCACTAGGGTCACAAATACAGGCCTTAAGGGTTCACATAGGAATATCAGAGGGTCTATCTTGTACCTACTCTGTCTTGGGCACTTGGAGACATTTTTTCAGTAGCTGCAGAATCCCTGGTGTTGGGACCAGAGAAAGTGATGGGCTAAGAAACACTTCCCCACTGAGAAGGAAGGGAAGAGATTTTGTACTTACAAAGGTTCTGAGCGTTAGGTCAAAAGACAAACTGTCCTTGAGGATGTGCAAGACTGAGGGAACATGGGTTATGCTGGAGTTGGTATCTCTGCCTTGGCTCTATTCCACATGCTTTCTGCAATATGTGGAGTATGTCCTGGAAACATAATCTTTCCTAGAGGAGAGTTCTGATTAGCTCGTCAGACTGACCTGCTCATCTTATTTGTTTCAGTTCAGTAGGCATGCTGCTAAGCTCAGGCTTTTTGGATCTCTCTGAGTCATGGGGTGCTCTGGCACAGCAGATCTTCTAGGCTGGTAGTTAAAGAAGTGACAATGCTAGAGGCAAGTGATTTTCGAGAACCACAGACGAGAGGAGGAAATAAAGAGTGAAAGTGGGTCACTACTGCTATACACTGGTGTTCAGATTTGATTTTGATCACAGCCTGTCGCCAAATCGTGCCACATTTAGCCTTGTCCCTCAGGGGACTATGGTACCAGGAGATCTTGCTGTGGGCAAGATGAAGGAAACAGTATTATTGTGGTTACCCATAAAACATTCAGCAAGACAGAATTTTATTGCAGTGACTGTTTTGCCTGGATGCAGACTGAAGGATTTGGACTGGAACAGTAAAAGAATTTGCTTACAGTCGTGTAACAGGTCAGGAGTTGAGTCAGGCCAAGGACCAAGAACATGTGATGTGGCGTACCATCCTATAATCATTAAACCATTTATCACCCCTTGCTCCTGTAATTTTCAGGCTTTCAAAGGCCGAGCACACCTTCCACAAAATCAGACGACAGGAAGCCCATCATGAACCTTGCGTCCTGTAACTAATGGTCTATGTTTGTATTGTCCCATGGCTGTCTCCTCTCCACAGTGTTCTCTGCTCTTCAGCGAACCCCTAGATCTGTGTGGTGTGATACTCCTCTTCATACCCACTCCTCCTTTCTAGGACACATACGTGATAGGAATATTAAGAATAGTGACATCTGAAATATCCTCATTTGCCTCCAAGCTGGCAACAGAGTGATGCAGGGATGCTTACGTATTCAAAATACTTCTTATTCCAAACAAAAATGAAAATTTCCAAACTGGGGTGCTTGCTGGGGTGTGGGATTGGGTTGTTTCATTTCTTACAGAAAAGAAATTTTTTAAAAGTTCTGGTTTAGCAAAGTGCTTTGCAGATGTTTTGCTTGGTAGACTGAGGGAACATGGGCAAATGGGTAGCTTTGGGAGGCTGCAGGTTCACAGGTCCAGAAAATGAAGTGGGAAAGCTAGTGAAGACCTCTGGGGCATTTTTTGTAGGAAGTCACCAAGTCATGGAAGTAATATATTCCAGTGGAAACCTGCTCTGGCAGATGTTCTGGTCAGGTTCATTTCAATATAACTTCTTCCAGGGCTTTTCAGGGGACAAATAAGACTCCACCATTGCCGACTGACTGGAACATCATACCGCAGTGTTAGGTTGACTGGACAGCCCCACCAGCTCAGTATGGAGAGCCAAGATTCATTTTCCCCTTTTTGTGCGTGGCTTGCATAGCTCACTGGGGCAACACCCTACGCCTGGCATCGCTCTCCCATTCAGTGGGAAGCTGGAGCTTCCTCAGCATCACAGTGCACCAAGGACTCCTAAGTCATCTCCCATCAAAGTGTGCACTGGGCCCCCCTGCTTGGCTACTGAGCCTGGCTGGGTGGTAGGACAAATTGACACCATGCTGCAGCCTGCACCATGGACCAGGGCCATTTGCACCTCCCAGCAGCTGCATCAACCTCTCTGCCAGGAGCAAGTGCCACTGCCTGCTTCAAGTTTTGAAGGCTTTTCTTTGCAAGAGTACAAGTAGACACTCACTTAAATAACTGGAAACAGGCTCAGAAGGGTGACTGAAACATTTGTCTTCATACCTATGACATCCTGCCTAAACCTTTCTACTTCCCAAAAGGGTCTCTCTGCACCACGCACAAGAAAACATTTTCTCTACTTCACAGATTTCCAAATTTGTCAGGTTAGAAATATTGGGCTGGTGCTTCGTACTAGGGATGGCAGTACAGACTATCTCACATACCTGCTCACACACATGTACACATGTATATGGGCACACAAATCCTCCTGGTCAATAATACCCTGAATGACTAGTAGAGTCGTAGCTATTGTTTTCTGAGGACTAGTGAAAGGTAGTCAGGAAAAGGGCATTCCTTTCCATACTGTTCTGGTTTCAAACGAAATCTGAGATAAATTTAGAGTAAAGACTAGAGGAAAGAAAACGTTTATCTTTCTGGGACTCCTACTGTCAACTTCCATCTCAGATCCCCCACCTGAGCTAGCTTTTACTGTAGCACATCATTTAAGCAAAATCCCAGTGTTGGGATTTCCCATTTTTCACTTGTCACTTGCAGTCTGACTCCATTTCATGCGGTGCTCTATCCACAGCTGGTCACCACCTCCCTGTTCATTTTTGCCACTTGCTAGGAAATGCTGCTCCACCTGACATCTGTCCTGTAGGCGAGGGACCCCTTCTCCTCCCACCTAACCTCCTCACAAAACTGACTGCCGCGCAGCGACTGAGAGGTGCACAGCACCCTCCCTGAGTGCACATCACTTTCCCGTCACTTCTGAAGCTTTCCACCACACCTGGCCCAGGAGTGCCCACCTGTGGCTTGCGGTCTGGACCAGGCTTTCTGCCCAGCGTCCCAAGGTGGGGACTCCAGCAGCTCCCCAGCAGCTCTGCCACCCCCTCCCTGCCCTCCCAGCCTCCCCATCGTAAACCCGTCCGTGTGGTCTTGGCTTCCCTGGTTGTGTTTCATGACACCTGGTCCACCTCCCGACTGAGAAGGTCTAAAGAAAAAGAGAAGCAAAAGGTCGTTTGGTTCTTTTTACACTTTATTGTATATGACATCAGGTTTTGAGCTAAAGTTCAGAGCAGCTTCTTCATGGTATAGTCCAGTTGCCTTGCCACTAATAATAGTCACTAATCCAGCTCCAGGCGAGCTAAGCATCAGTTTCCAAAGGCATGTTTATCACATGTGCTCTAAAATGAAAATGTAGCTATTATTCTCACTAGACATAAATGTATCATTTTAAACATTACCACCACAAGACATTCACTGGCCAAATACCCACAAGAATTTTAATTGTGAGAAAAAAGCTGGCAAAATTATTCATCAATATTATGGTGTCCACAATTTTGGGTAAAATCCTACAGTGCTATAGGTAAAGAGACTCCCATTAACTTCAAAGTGGGAATGTGACTTAACGAATTGAACATACATGGAGCAAGGCCCTCAGAAATTTGCCCTTTGGATAGACTTTTTCCAATTATTTTCTAATTATCAAAAAGATTATCTAATATAATCTTTTTTTTAAGCTTCTCATAAAGCAACCAAAGTTCATTATGCTACTATTAGCATTAGTATGACTTACTATTAATAATAATGTGAGTATTTTGGAGCCTAAAGTGAAGTCATCTATCTTGGTGATATATTAAAAAGACCCTTAGGGAAATGAGGTCATACATAGAATTTTGCTGCAAGACCAAGATTTTTGAGGGGAGTAGTGATTTTGAGTGACTCAGGTTTGGAAATTCAGAGCATCTATTCAGTAAAAAAAAGGCTAATTAAAGACACTAAATAATCTAGTTGGTACTTACTTCAGAAAATATGAGTCTATTTCTCCCGAGGAGGGAGGATGTAAATTCCACACTTACCCGTGACATTTTCAGGAATGTGATAAAATCATCTTACAAGGATATTTCTTATGTAGGAGTGAAATTACATAAGAACAATTCACTCAACAAAAACAAACAAACAAACAAACAAACAAAACCCCAAAGCCATTTCAAAGGCTTCTGCTTTCAGGGGCATAGCCATGGAATGAATCAGCATTAAAAAAGAAGAAACCTGAGCTCCTTTCCTTTTTTTTTTGTCCTTGTAAACCAATCAGTTTGGATTATCCACTTTTTAAAAAAGCATCTGCACATCAATTACCCAAGCAGTTTAGAATGCCATAATCTCATTTTGTGACCAGGATGTGAAATCCAAATGTCATCCAATGCTATCAGTAAATGACATTATGGTGCCCTGTGCTAGATATTGCGCTATATCAAAAACTCTCCAGCTTTTTTGTTGTTTTTAAACACAAAAATATGTAAGAGAAAACAGGTATAAAGATTTATTTTATAGATTCATCAGAGAGAGAGGTGGAATTGGTTTTATCAGAGACTGGGAAAGACAAAGGGATTTTTAATTCAGTTCGGAATATAAACTGTGTTGGGCAGTAAGTGTTGCAGGTGTAATATTTCACGTGTACATTTTTGACACATACACTCAGGTATTTTCACCTGCAGATCTGTAGACACGGTTCTGTATGGGCACAAATCGAGTCTGCTAGAGGCAGAGTGGAAAATTTATCCCTAAAATATTGATTATTCTCCTGGTTGTTAAATCATTATTAAAGCAGGTTGAAAACTCGTTTGCATTCTCTTCTAACACTACTAGTGTCACAAATGACATCACTTTTTAACAAGATGGATGTTTCCAACGCTGGGCTCAGAAATGCCAAGCGGAATTAGCAACTTTAAAAAAAATGCATTTCACTGTTTATTCGTGGTGACAAGTGCTTCTCGCACTGTACTTTCATGCTGCTGGCCTCCGTAATGTGGCTGCAGTTTTCTTTTAACTCGCAAGTGCAGGGCAGCTCCAAGGAGGCAAGGCAGAAGAAAGCTTGGCAGGGCACAGCCTGGTGAAGCGTGCAGGGGGCTGAATTCCACCGTCCCCATTGCTCCAGTCCAGTGAGCCGCGTCTTTCTGAATGCTCCCTGTGCTGTGGCCACCAGCATTACAATAAAAATATTTGCAAAGTATTCTTGAGTTGTCTGAAGAAAGGGACTTCACGCAGAGAAGATGTCGGGCAGAAACCTTAAAGCTTTAAAAAATATTGGTGTGGGGCAGATAGACACATTCAGAAGCTTCTCTTCTGCTGTTAAGAAAGAAACAACAAACAGACACAAGCTTTGCATAGAAGGTGATTTGCTGAAATGGGATCAGATGGTCATACGTCCCTTCCAGACACTGGAATGAAGCGGCGAGCTGTTATTCCTCAGCTGTGGTGTCCTACCACCCCAATTGCCACATTTCTGTCATGGGCAATATGATTTCTTTGCAAAATATTTCAGAATCTTTTAAAATCCTTTATCCATTTCTAAGGAACCAAAGTTGTCATCACAATGTCTGTTTCACCTTTAGCCTTATTATTGTCTGTCATGACAATAAATAAGTTGACCACGACTCTGAAGAGGGGGATTCTCCTATTGCCGTGCCTGGCACTAGGCTCGTTTTGCTTTTCCTGCTCTGTAGGTAACCAGAAAGAGGTGCAGGCAATAATTTGTTCTCTCGATCAACAAATGCAAGGGATATGTAATTCCAGTTGCTTGCCCTCGAGTAAACAAGTGGAGAGGGACAGAGAGGACCCTCTAGGGAACCAGTGAAAAATGTAGAACACCACACATACATAACATACTGTTATTTGGTGTACAGCACTATGACATTCTGAAGAATACTATGATGTGAAATATAAAAGGCTCCTCTGGGAATTATTCTGCATTCAAGATTCCCGTGATCCTTCAGTGCTGCCTGTTGGGTTGACTGTCCCTAGCCAGCACTGGCCTTAAAACACCTTCCAACATGCTTGCAGCAGGAAAAGTGTTTGTAGGACATGGCAACCAGCTGTTAGTCAGACATTTGTACTGCAGAATCCCGTGCTGCCCCTGAAATGCACAAGATTTTATAGGCCTACCTTGAAGTGATGTTTTCTTCTTCATTTGACCCTCAGCTTTTATGTCCCAGGAAGCAACTGCAGCTCTGTTTAGTGTTGTGTGTTTTATCTAAGGTCTTGGGGAAAGAATGCCAGAAAAAAAGCAACAAAAATATTAAATGATATGAAAAAGAGCAGAAGCTGAATGAATACAAGCAAAGTGCTTTTAAAAGGGACTTTTTCTCATGGCTGAGGACAAAGAGTTGAGAGATGATGCCTCGGAGCATGTATTGTTGCTCTTTATGTGTTGCGGTGGGAAATCAAATTTACAAGAACAGTAGGAAGGGTGGAAACAGTGAAACCCCAAGCAACATTAGTATATGCAGCTGAGCCACAGCACCCAAGAGACCAGAATCTGGGTCACAGCCGTGTCTTACCTTACAACATGACAAAATGGCCTCCGAGGAGCACAACCAGTGACCAAAAAGCAAGAAGAGAGGAGTTTGGATACCCAAAAACCTCAGGAACAGGACTGCAGTTTCTCTCTCTATAAAGGGCATTTGAAACCTAAAGCAAAGCCCTAAAAGAGGAAAAGTGTGTTGGGAAGGGAACATCCAGACCCCTCCTGTCTCCAGTATAACACATTTTCCTGTGTTTTTTTTCCCGTGACATCACACAGCACAAGGAACGCTGGCTGGATTTGTCGAATGTTTTTGATATGCAACCACACAATTTAATGAACCCGTGAGAGTGAATTACCTCCTGACTCTAACCCCGGTTGGGAGGCACTGTTTGCGCGGCAGCCGGCAGGCACAGTGGGGCTCTGCGGCTGGCCCCGGAGCTCCTGCCCTGCCAACCTGCGGCAGGCTTCAGCCCCTGCAGCACCTGCTCCCTGCTCGCTGGAGGAGTCACCGCTGCAGGGGAGAGGAAAGTGTATGGGACATTTCAGTCAGATCCTGTTGGCACCAGATTGCCCCTTATCTGTGCCTGTCCTGCATCCGTATACAGGAAATTTTTTTTTCCAATGTACTCATTCTGCTTTTCTCACCCATTTTTTTGTCAGCCCTCCTGGTGATATTTTTCTCTTTCTGCTCACTGTTTTTTGGCTTTTCGGGGTGTCTTGCATCAGGTATGAAGCTTTATGCCTTGTCATACTTGTCTGTGTGTAAAAGGTACCTGCATTTTGCCAAAGCATGAGCTGAGACATAGAGGCTGTATCTAAACTGCCTTTGGTGGTTATATTTAATTCAGCTTGCGTTTCAGAGTCAAGAGGCATAGGGCAGTTGTGTCAATACAGCATTTAAGGACCGAGCTCACATAGGGAGTATGCTATTGCACAGTTTTCAAAGCAGCTAAATGCCTGTACCTACCTTAAACTTTCACAGGAACTAGAATTGCTCAGCACACCTGGAAGAAGTAAGATGGTGATGCTGTAATAAAGTCTCTGAAAAGCCAGGATAATAGCTCTCACTAAGTAATTTTTTCCTTATTAACACTTTCCTCCCTTACCAGTCTAGGGAACACCACAGCTTCCCGGGCACAGCTCGCACTCCGCTTTGCCCCAAACAAAGCCTACAAGAAAGCAACAAAGCCTATAATCCTATATGTGTATTGCCGCATAAGCTCAAAGCGGGCCTATTCCTACAATTCAGCTTTACGGCTATTTTAGTTAGCAACAATAAAATATCAGGTTTGCACAAGGCTTTCTGCCTCCCGAAGTTTGCTTGTTTTGTACATGGTATCCTCTGCTCCTGTTATCTCCTGACCTCAGGGTGACACAGTTCACAAACTGCTCCTGCTGCAGTGCGGGAGAGGCTCTGTGATTTTCCAGCACAATTTCCAGCCGAAGCTATTGCCAGAGCTCCATCTCTATCTCCAGCAAGAGGTGTGAGACAACAGAGGAGTTTTTCGTCAGCGTGGCTGGGCTGCTGCCATCTCCTTGTGCTTCCCCATCGTACAGACCTGGGGTATCCTCTCTCTGCTCTCCCAGGCCCATGTGGGGACCAGCTCCGCTCTTTCACCCTCTCCAACGCTCCTAAAATCCTCTTCTTTCCTCGTGTTTTATCTGCTGTGGCAGTTACAAAAAGTTCTCACCCGCATCATGTCTCCCCAAAACATTTTGCTTTTTCCCTCTCCTGCCTCCCTCTTTACCTTAACCTCACTTAGGACAGCACTGTACCTGTCACCTGCTGCTTTCCCCCTGCAGAGACACCTTCAGTTCTCCTCACTTAGACACCTCCACTGGCTCTCTTCTAACTGGATCTTCAGGTCCCATTTTCTCCTAGGCCTTTTTGACATGCTTCTTCCTGAGGGAAGTGTTAGTGCTTTTCTACCACTTGTGTATTCCTCCCGTCTTACCGCCCGCTGGCTCGCTCAGCTCTGGCTACCACTCCCTGCTCTTGCAGATCCTCTACTTCTCTCATGGACTTTTTCAGTCATTGTAGTGATATAATATACCCTGTAGACCTAATACTCAACAAAGTCAGGGCCTTTAACAGAAGGATCCTGTTAGCTTCTTTTCCGCTGCCTGCTCCTTGAGATGGGCTGTGTCTGCCTTTATGTTCCTAGACCACCATGCATGCTGTTAATGCACAGTCAGAGGGTTACGTGGCAAAATATGTTTCAAGTTTCCCACTGAAACGTTCTCCAGCTTTGTCGCACACCTAAACTATCCTACAGAAGCTGAAAGATCTGGGTGTCACATATGTAATGGCAAAGTTGAGCCTGGAAGATAGCTGTAATTTTGGTTCAAACTTCCGTTGCGGAATTCTGGACAAATTGTGACATTGCCCTCACCAGGTGTGTCTGGAAAACTCTGCCCAGGACAACTCTCAAGCAACTCATATCTTGTTCAGTTTGTCACACAGTGTGGTCAGCTTCACAGGGTCTCTGCCCTCCAGGTCGGTGTTTGGCAATACTTCCACGCCTGTTTCCTTCTTTTCCGGCAGCCCAATCCTTGCAGAAGAACACAACAGCTCTGTTCCGTCCTGACAGCGGTGCTGGAAAGGGTTAATTTTGCACTGTCTGTGATAGGGAGACTTCTGTGTAAACACTGCTGACATTTCATCACTGGGATTTGTCACAAGCCAAAATAAGATCACATTCACCAGGCCTTTAAAAAGGCCTTCAAAACCTTCAGTTTAAAGGCCCTGAAGAAGTGTCACTGGCATCTCCGTGCTTAGGGCTGTGTTAGTTACTCTGCTATAGATCTTGTTTTCACAGATTAAGAACATCCACAGAAAGTTCTGTATGCACGGCTGAAGCTATTTAAGAACTGTGTTTTACAGGAAATGTGAGGACAGACTAGAAAAATGCAAAGCAACACATGAGAGAGGATAACAACAGTCAGAAAGAATACATTAATAAAGTACTCTCCTAGAAGAAGGAATGGTCTTCCTTAGGCTTAGATGGCAACTCAAAATAACCTATCGCCAAAGACAAGGTGGGGCTTTTTAGTCCCTTATTCCCTTTTGCATCACTGCACCCAGACAGACGTCAAGGATTTAGGGTGGGGGTCAGGATGGGGTGAATAGGTGGATCAAATGAAATGTAGCTTTCTAATGCACTTTGCCTGGTTCTGTACCTGGATTGCCAAATGGAAATCTCATCTGGAAGTGAAACAGCTCCAGGCTGTGTTACGACTCTCTGGACACTCTCTCCGACTTCTGCTGCACAACTAAGGAGAGATGAGGACAACTGCGCAGCAGCTTCTCTTATGAGCTGCTGGGGAGAGTGGCTGTAAACTGAGGGCAAACCTCGCCCTAATAATTTTAATGGCTGGCATTTAAAGCACAATATAAATTTAAAGCAAACAACATGAGCTAAACCAATACAATATAATCTATGATTTGTAAGTGCTGTTGCTAGTTACTTTTTTTGTGCAACTACTGTAAAATGACAGCCAGCCCAGGCTAAGTTAATGCCAAAAGATGGGTTTGTGTTCTGAGCTCTGCTATGCCCGAGCTAATCTTCTGGGTAGGAAAAGCATAAATACTACAAGTATCCAAGAATAAGTAACGCTTCTAAGTTTTCAGCAAGGAGATAATGAGACAAGTTCACCAGTTGGCTCAGCCTTACTGATCCAGACACGGCGATGACTCCTGGCAGGCGCAAGGATGAGATAAAAGCAGCAGGTCACAACTTTTAAGCTAACATCAGAAAAGTGGCATTCAAGGGGGAAAAGTCTGGGTTTCGAGTATCCGACCATCTGCCCAAAAATAACATAGGCTGTCCTGAGCCACAGGGACGACTCGACTCTCATTCTGAGTCTCCCCAGGCTCCCCCCTGCAGGTGGTACCAGCAGGGGGAGGGAGGTCTCATTCTGGGAAGTCATTAGGACTTTTTTTTTTCTCTGATGAGCATTAGGACCACCACGTGATCTGTGCTTTTGGGAACTAAACCTGAGGCCTGTAATGCTCACTAGGCAACAGTCATGGGCTGTGGTGATCTAAATAGGTGCCTATAAACTGTTAAAACAAAACGTTGAAGTCTATATTCTGCTTAAATAGTCCCAGGAGCGAGATACATCGGGATCTGGCACTTTTGGCTCCAAGGGGAGAAATTTTGTCTTGGTGCCCAAAGTGAACACTTTGATCAGTCCTGCAACACCCTAAAACTGCAACCTCTGCTCTACGAGAAGGCTGGACGAGGCAGTCCCATGAACACGTAGTTAGATGGAGGAGCTAATTGTGGGGCTAGGAAGCAGCAGCATATATAGCATGGCTGTTGGTGGAAGGGGCAGAAGGGGCCTCTGTCTCGCCAGACAGCACACAGGTGAGACCCACTTGTGAGGGTGCACAGAGACATGATGGCAGCAGCCACGGTGGTGTGCACGTCCACAGCAGTGGCTAGAGGAGTAAGTTAAGCAGCTGCACACCTACCTCACTTGGATCTTGGCTGTCTGCCATGAACCAGTGCTTCCCTGTCCTCCCAGCTTCGATGCACGGTACTTCCCTAGCCTGTAGGTCCTGGTGCAGACATACCACCTACACACCATATGTAGCCTCAGCACTAGAGGTGCAGCACACACCACTTTGCCAGGGAAGGGTGCTCACCGTCCTGTGAGCCCAGCCAGGAGTGAGGATGGGGGTAACACTGTGCCCAGACGTCACGTGTGCCTTGTGGAAGCAGCACAAAGTCTTCATGCAGCTGCAGCATCGCACTTGCTTAGCAAGGAGGACCTCGCAGGAGAGGATGCTGTGGGAAGAAGGAGGTCTATGGAGGCCTGGGCTGGAAAGTACAAGATGGGAGCTCAGAGAAGTTAATCTTTCAAAAAGCCGGTTCAGGGCTCGGGGCATTGAAAGTCTGTGCCAGAAGACAGGAGAGAAGATAGAGCCTTTCTTCTCTGGTCTGTGAGTTCAAACTTGGCCCATGGTGGCAGACACTAATTGCTATTTCTGCATGATGGGTGTTTGTAACACTGCTTGGTGGGCTCAGGCCAGCCCTGACGGCCAGAAATCGGCAGCGAGACAAAACTGTCATTAAAACTCCCAGAGGCTGGAGGAGTCCCTGCTAGGGTGTTGGGAGGAGACGTGCCCTGAGGCCTGACTTAGCCCTCCGAGGTGGGTGTGAGAGACTTGCAGGGCTATGCCACGTCTCACGTCACATCCATGGCAGCCAGAGGGGCATATCCTTATTTAGAGCGGGGAGCGATGTTTGTGCTACCATCGATTTGTTAAATTTCACCAGTACAACAACCAACCAGTGCCCCACTCTCTAGAAAGACGCCCACATTTTAACAGCTACATGGGCACCTCTTTTTAATGGATATCAATAGCACTCAGAAACACAGAGTGCTGAACACAGATATGGGATGGTGACGGTGTGATGTGGGGAGGAAGGCACTCTGCAGAAATTAAGTGCTTGGCTGACGTGGCTGCTGGGGCACATCTGCTCGGCAGACAAACAGGAAAACATGGCCCAGTCTTTAAGATAGCTACACTTGGGAAGGTCAGGTAGGACAGCAGGAGGTGCCTCCTGTTTCAGGTCTCACCACCCTACTGCTGATAATATCATGGGTTAAAAAATGTGTTCCTAGTCAGTCTTGTAATTTAGGTAGAAAGAATGCATGTTGGTTAATTTTTATTCTTGGTATTTACTGGGACATAGTAACAAAGAGGACACAATAAGCTAGTGCAAGATGTCAGCCTTTAAATTCACATGGCTTTGTCCTTAAACAGTAAAGATTTTTTTTTATCACTACTGACACCTCAATATATAGCAAAGGACACCCTGAAATGGTCATTGCTATTTCAAATGAATGAGCGTCAGTACACCACATTGTCAAAAGGAATTATGCACAAAACCAGGGTGCTTGAAAGCTGAACTTCCCCACAGTTGTGGGATTTTATGCAGCTGAGAAACTGGTAGCGATAGGAAATAACTCCATGCGGTGTTTTACATGGGCATGTTTGAATTACACATACAACAAGAGCTTTCCATTGTTCATCTCGCTAGTCTGAGTATATAATTTTCCTGCTGTCTTTTTCCCCTTTTTATTCTTTTCAGCTATTTTGTGATTAACACTGTCTGGGGAAGAATTTCAGTATTTTCTCTGGTTTAGCAGGATGTGAGTGAGGTGGTGCTGCTGCATGAATCTTTTAAAAGCAGCCTAAGAAATATTTAAGACCTTAGTCTAGGAGGAACAGCTCTCCCAGGCATAATTTTTGGTGCTGGTTGCAGCAGGGAGCGTATGCTGTGAGGAAAGTATTATTTTTCTAAATGGAAGGTGTCAGATGGTCACGCAATGTGACTGCATGTTCGAGATCACTGCCTCCCATCTGCAATTTGTGACGTGTGAAAGATTCTGCCCAAATGTGCTCACCAACTGGAAACCCTCGGCACTTTTTTTTTCTTATCAGGAGAGACCAAGATAACCAATGGTTTTACAGATCAGGGATCCTATCAAATTAATATCATTCTAGGATAAAATCTGCTTTAAATACAACCACTAAACTCCAGCAAAGTTAACTAGTACATACAAGTTCATTCAAGTGATTAAAAATCCCTACTAGTAAAACAAGAAAATATACATGGAATTTTTTCAAGGAAAGTATTCTGCTCCTATCTTTTAACCAAAGGCTTGGTATAAAACATGACAGTCTTTTCCAGCACTAATTAATGCCACCTAATTATAACACTTACTAGGCTCATGCCAGGCATTAATATACTGGGGATTGTTTCTCCTTGTCCAGCTTCCTGCTGGATCAAACAAGATGATTGCTTTTTGCCTCTCTCTATCGATTAAACAGATACCACTCTGGCTGGGGCAGAGGCTTAGCAAAGATTATTTGTCTCCAGAAGAGACTTTGCAGCCTACCAAGAGGGGCAGGTGCTCTGGACAGGGGCGGTCGGCAGTCCCTCCCCTGCCCTCTCTCCAGTGAGGAAAGCACATCCAAGGATTATGAGCCGGTGAGTCAAACACCGGCTGTACCGATGGTGAGTGGCAGGTGATGCTGCCCACTGCAAGGTTTAGGGGCTGCATGGAGCAGCGTAGCCAGGATAGCCTGTTGTCAAGTGTCCTGGCTCACACAGGACAGAAAATGGGGCTGTGAGGCAGTAGTAAGTCTACCCCAGCATCCCGCCCGGCTACGTTACCCTGAGCTTTGCCACGGAGCAGTGTATGGTAACAAACTTGTACGATCCCTACCACAGGGCTATGGTGTGGCTCACCTAGCGTTTATAAATCCCAGAGTGCCCCAAACAGGAGTACTTAGTGTGTTCAGGGGATGGATATAAGCCTCACCCAGCCACTGGAGCATCCTCCATTGTTTTATAGTCTGAGCTGACAGCTACCAGAGGAGAACTCCTCTCCTGTGAGTTACTATTTTTGATGATCAATAAGTTCATTGCATTTAATTTCCCTTCTTGGCTCAGCCGAGAGGTAATATAGCAGGTATCTCTGCCAACTCCCCAAAAAAGAGCAGATGTGCTCATGACTCAGCACTGGGTGCCTGTCCAAGGAGGGGCTGCTGACCAAGGCTGTGTGATGGACAGTGCCATTACAGATGTGTCTGCAGCCGTTTGCATGCAGCAGAGCTATCTGTAACCTCACTGTTGTACACACAGGAGAAGGAGAGACTTGTACAAGTTGATTAAAACCTTTCCAGGAAGACAGAAACTTGCCCACGTGCCAAGGACCTAGTCAAGGTTATTAGCAACAGTTATTGATACTGGGGTTAATTAGACTACAGGTACCTCTACATACTACCATTACCACATAGACAGACTTCAGGGACCTGTTCTTAAAGAAAAGTCACTGAACACAGTGCAAGTGAAAAGCATTTGAGTAACAGCCCTTCATCTGCTGAACGGCTATAGCAAGCCTGATCTGCCTTGCCTCTTTACTGGGCCATCACACCAATCTGAAAAAGAGGGAAGATTTTGCCTCTTTTTTGAGATGTCTCCACTAGCAGAAATACCAAGTGCTGGCTACAGGTGCAGGCATCTTTATTCAAGGACTGGAGTGGAATGTGTCCTGGGTCAGGGAGACTGTCCTTGTGTGAAGCCATGTCAGATGAATACCCACTGAGATCTACTTGGTCTTGCTTGCCCCAGTTGAGCAGGAAGGCAGGGAGCTTTCTTCAGTGATTCAGAGCCACCTTCTAGCTGGCTAGAAACCCTCCTGACCTGCCTATACCCCTGTGTGGTTCTGCCTACACTGTCATTTAGGTTAAACAGGTCTTCTCCGTTCCCATGTTTATCTTTTTTCTTGTCTTGTGGATGCACACAGCCAGAGGAAAGATATCTCTTCAGAGGCTTTGTTTTTTACACAAATGAATGCCTTCTGGTCCCATACAAAAGGATCTTCATTCCCCTGACCAGCCTCCCCAGCCCTTCTCTGTACCTGCCCAGACCATGCTCCTTTTTTTGGGATTTAATCACATCATTATTTCAGATTATGCCTTTGCCTTGCACAGTGGTGTGAGTATTTCCCTATCTGTGCCACAGCTATCTGATCTGATATGTTCCAGGTTGCATGGCTTCAGCTCGCTGTTTTTCTGTAGTCGTCCTTTGATGTACTAGTACAGGTCCTTCTCTTCCCAAGCCATATCTAATCAATAAACTCCCAGTTTACTATAAAAGAAACAAACACTGGGACCCTAAAACTTTTCTAACCAAGAGAAGTGGAGAGCTTGCTACAGGCACTTCAAAATAAATCTGAAATAGAGCCAGTTTTCTAAGGTATTCAGGCATGTGGGAAGATTAAAGCCTTACAGTATTTCTGTGCACACCTTCCTGCACTTAGCTTGAAGCCCACCTCACCCAAGCTTGCTTCTTGCTGTCAGTCCATGAGCATCAGAGCCCTGGACAGTTTGCTATTAGGAGAACTTGCAATACTACAGCTCCAAGACGAGGTCTCTGCCACGCTTAGTTCTGATTTAGCAAATCAATACCTTACCCAAAGCCTTCCATCCATCATCTTTCTCTGCTCTTGTCCCGTAGGAAGTGATGGCAGCTTTCTGTCCATATTTATTCTTACTTTCCCCATAATTACTTTATCTTCCCCCTCATCTCCTTGCTGTAGCAGCCAGTTCACAGGTGGTGCTGGTGGTTTCTGTCTGGTAGCCATGGGGCTGCCGTGTCCCTCAGAGTTGCTGAGCAGGGGGCTTGCTGTAAATCACAGACATGCAGTAAATACGTTCTGCAAGCATTTGATGGTAGAGAAGTCAAATGAAAAAAGGAAAAACAGCCATTGTATTCAGGGGCTAGAGCCTGGTGAGACATTTTCCAACAAAGCCCATACTATAGGATTCTTTTTTTTTTTTAAATCTGAAGCAAAACAGCAGAAGTTTTAAAAGCCCTAATGAAAAACCCCAAGCAATAGCCCAATGCTAAGAGTCTGTCACCTACTCTACCCCAAAATGTGGTCAGCTGAACTGAGAAGTGACCAGAACATCCCCAAATGTTACGTGCGTGAGGCAGGAAGCTTGGTGGAGTTGGCTTTGAAGGAAGATTTTGTATTGTTCAGAGAGTCACCCAAGCATGGCAAGGCTGGAATTCCATCTGTTCAGCTCCGCTCAATGAACTGGGTCACTTTCAATGGTTCACTAAGTCCTGACTATCTAAAAAGTACAGTTATTATGCTTTTAAAATCTTGAGCTGCACAGCAAGATCACCTTACTGTTTTTGTCTCTCTTGCCCTTGAGTTTAGCACCTCTGAAAGAGGTTAAGTGTAGTTCACAACCTAGAAGACAGGTCACGTGTCATATACGACATTTGGGTTTCTGGAAAAGAGATATGAGCAAGTCTGCTCATTAATAAACAACCTTGTGTCAGAACAATTCTTGGCAGGACTTTGTTTCCTGAAGAATTAATCTCTAACATTGGGAAAAGCTGACCTTCCAAGACCGATCTTTGGTTTTCAGTCCTCATGGAGGTCTCTCTGCACTCTGGAGACTGATCTCTGGCTGCAGCAAAAGACAGCAAGTACTTGGGCGGCCTTTTTGCACAGTTGTTCCTGGGTATTGTAAGAACAGCTACAAGAGCAGTGGAAAGACATGGAAAGATAATGTCTTTGGGGGCCAAAAAACCAGCTTGTCGAAGGGTAGGAAGAGGGATGAGGAAACAGCACTGCACGGTTCCTGGATATTCAAGCTCTCATGGGAGGAATTTCAAAGCAACTAATCAGACCACCTCTGAGAAACAAGTCTTGCATGCTGTGTCCAAGTTTGGCTCAGGAAAAGAGAAGGAAATATATCTACCTTTGTCAAAATATGGATCTTCCTCCATGAACACTAGGGCTTGAGAAGGTGATCTTTACTCCAAAATACGGAATACACTTCTCATTCCTGTATTTATTTATACTTTATCCCGACATACATCATACTGGGGCAAATGTACATTAGTTTTTTTAATGTTATAACTTCTTTTTCCTCTGTACAAAGGGATTAGTAATACTTAGCTGCCTTCTAAAGGTGATTTATGTTGTTATAAAGAACATAATGTCACCAAAACCAAGAGTGTTAAAGAAAGAGCACAACTCACCAATGGAACTATATGGACCTCTAAAAAGAATCAACTGAAATCAGCACTTTGGAATTTAATGCGAAGAACACATTACGGAGCCTGCAATTAAAGACTTTTTCCCCCTAGATGGTCACATAAATAAATGAACCATTCAAAGTGAATCAGTTCACTGAGGAGCAGGAAAGTGCACAGCATCAGCTTTCTGATCACCTCCTGACACAAGTACTGTAACTTCCACCCCCTGACCTCCCCCATGCCCAAATCCCTCCTCTGTAGTCCATTTGGGTCACTGACAGATAAGTACCCTGGATGAAACTCCTTGTGGAGATAATTAAGCTGCTAAGCACTAAATGCACCTATTGAGTCACTGCAGATGCTGTATATTTAAACTTCTTTCTTCCCACCTGGCAGATGAAACAGGTTCAATTTTGCTGCAGAGCAGCAGCACAAAATAGTGGTACCTCCCACCCAGGCATGGACAGGTTGGTGGAGAAGATGAGGTCTCACATGTCTGGCAGGAAGGGGAGGTCTGTCTGAAGTGGAGAGAGTCCTGGAGATGCAGCAGACAGATGGTGCGGTATGTTGATTTGGGTTTTTCTACACAGAAAAAAATTCAGCCATTTTTATTGTGGAGGAAAGAATCCAGACCGCAAACTGTTTGAGTTCTTGCAGGTTTTTTTTTTAATAAAAAAGAAAAAAAGATTCTTAAAAATATTTCAAGGGCAATAAAATATACATCAATGCCAGAATTATTTTTTTATAAATCGAAGTGATTGTAAGCATTATTGGCAGATTCTCATGTGATTCTCTCACAAATCTTCGTTTCCATTTCATGACTGATTATGTTCAGTTTTCCCTCTTACCTTCTTGCATACATTTCTTCAGTCTCTGACCCACATAACCAAGAAAATAAAAAGAAAGAAAAGAGCGTTTCAGTTAATTTGCAGTATAGCTCAAAAACAAAACTTCAGGCGCATCCCAAGAAGCGACCACTACATCTGTTTGTTGATTTTATTCTGTTTTCTCTCCTGTGTCTAAACTGACCTTGTGTCACTGCCCTACCATTTCATCCTTTTTCCTGGCTCTCTAGTTCTCCTGTGGTTGCTGGTGAGATGAGCCCTGTGGCGCAGGATACTGCATCAGCCCATCAACCTGCTGTTCTGTCTTTCATTTAACAACTGTAATAAGGATGCAAGTCTCAGATCTGGGTAGTGAGCAGGGTGTCACAAATTTGTTCTAACCCAAGATCTGATGCCTTGCAGAGTAGCTTCTCCAACCCTTATTTAGGGATACATACATTATTTCTCGGATTGAAGAGGTGTAGGTTATTTCCCTCCTTTTGCCCACGCAATCAACCTGGTCATTATGGGAGAGTAACAGGATATAAAGCTGCCCTGCCCCTTCTATCTGCTTAGCTGTGGAGGTCATCCAAAATGCTGGGGCTACCCAACTGAACTCCAACGTTCAGGCAATTAGAAAGGCAGAGGAGGGAGAGATTTTCTTCAGAGCTGCACTAGGTGAGACACAGACATAACTTATCTCCAAGGTAATAGAAAGAAAAAAAAAAAAAAAAATTAATGGGCGACAATAGGTCAGTTCCTGCAAGATGCTAAGTGTCATCAGCGCTCCTGACCTTCACAGCAGGCGACGTTATACATTTTTCTGAAGGTACCACTGGAGCTGCAGGAGCATGTCCCATAATCATACTTCTACAGTGCTCGTCCCTTCGGATGTCAGAGCCCTTACGCTATTATCTCTCCACACCCACTATTACCGCCATTTCTGCTTCATAGAAGCAGGTGCATTGAAGCGCAGGGAGGAAAACAGCCACACTAGCAAAAACAGTCTCTAGTTTGGGTTCATGAGTAGGGATCGGAGATGGAGTTCACATGGCTGACGTTTGACTTCTACCTTGAGAAGACCAAAGGTTGAGAGAGGAGGGAATGAAGTCCAGCCCAAGAGTTTGCATTTCAGAGATCTTAATAAGTTACAGTGGGAATGGGATGTACAGTGCTTCTGACAGGGCAGATACCCTCATGCTGCTGATACCAGGGACTGAGGCACTCAGAGAGGGAGCCACCTTTGAAAATAACACTGTATGTAATTTACCCTCACTTTAGCCTCATTCTGCATTGTCTTGCGCTTTGCTATTACTTATGTCTTTGCGCAATGAGACCAAAGCACATTTTGGACAGTCGCCCTGGTTTGGGAATGTCCTGAGTCTATAAGTAAAACTATGTAGAAAATGTTTCTGTAAATCAATAGCAACAGAACCCATGATTTTAAATCCCAGTCCTCTTACCAAATAGCTCTTTTATTTGACCTAGTGGTCATTATGAAATAGAAAGAACTTCATGCCTGGTATGTGAAGAATTTTTTTTTTTTTAGGAA
Source organism: Aptenodytes patagonicus (assembly GCF_965638725.1). Classification (NCBI taxonomy): domain Eukaryota; kingdom Metazoa; phylum Chordata; class Aves; order Sphenisciformes; family Spheniscidae; genus Aptenodytes; species Aptenodytes patagonicus. Next base: position 48,713,663 of record NC_134950.1, on the reverse strand, counting down.
GAACCAGATGAGCAAAGAAATAGAAAGAAAAGCACTCAAAGGAATAGAAAGAAAAGCACTCTGCATCAACTACACCGGTACTTGCTTCTGAGTCATTGGCAGCTCTAAAGGAAATGATCTCAAATACTTATGATCAAATGTATAGCCGATAAGGAACAAGATGAAGTGACAATTGACAACTATTCTGGGCTACCAAATCACACAAGAGAACAGGATGGCCAGTCCTTTAAACATCTTTCTATATATAAGATTTAGGGGGGAAAAAGCTGTATTAGAGGAACACACTTCAGTCTGATTGACGTGTGCAGGAAGTATCTGGCTGGCAGAACTAAAATGTCCTTGGAATTTTTTAAAAGCATGGATGACAACTTCATAACTTGCAAAAAAATAAAAAAACTCACGCCAGTTGTATCCAGCATGGATACTGGAGCTCATCTAACAGAAGAAGAGAAATTTACGTCTGAAATAAAATCTGACAACTGCTCAGGATTGTAAATTGGCTGTGTTATGTGAAAACAGAACACAGCCCGAACCCCCAATATATCTATCTGGTGCTTTAGAAAAAGGTGTATTTTACACAGTCTAAAATATCTGAGCCGCGTAATTTAAGCAGAAAAATATGAGTAACTGTAAACTCTTTGAGAAATAGTTACCTCACCAAATTCACATAAGACCAGAAGAAAGGCTGTATGAGCTAAGAAAGCATGGAAATTTAAACAGCTATAAACACCAAAACAAAAAGAAAAAGTTAAAAAAATGAGATGCCAATAGCAATGAACATACATTAAAAGCAGAGAAATACAGAAAACTGAGTAATAAAGCCAGTGGACACAAAGGGGAAATTTACAGATAGAGGAGTTAAAAGAAAAATAAAAGAAGGATCTTTTTAGACTTTGAAGAATAAAAAGGGTCCAAACTGAAGGGTGTTTTTAAAGAAGAAGATGGAATTGTTAGAATAAACATTTATAATAAAAGAGGGTGGAAGCATTCAAGAAATCTCTCTCTTTTTCATTTGGGGAAAAAGGTAGATCTATATTCATATATGAAACTGCTGCTGAACTATTTCCCAGCATTCCCAACAGTATGCAAGGCTGATGGTAGGCAGCCATTACTAAGGTTAGATGTTTAAAATCATCAAGTGTTTTATTTAGAGCTTGCCAAGGACCTCTTTAGATGGTTAACATTGATTTTCAACATTTTTTTAAACAATCCAGATGTTGCAGAGGAGGAACAGAAAAGCAGTGTTGTGCCAGTGTTTAAAAAAGAGTAAATACTATGATCCCATTAGCTCCAAGCCTCTTAGTCTGATGTCAGTCCAGAGTTTTGAAATGGGATCATTGGCAGAGGATTTGATTAATAGATAATGTAGTGTAATTAGTGATAATTAACATGGTTTTATAGAAAACAGTTCTTGTAAAACTAACTTTCTAACATTTTTACGATAATATTAATTTAGTTGATAATTATATTGATGTAGTATACTTCAATTTTTGTAAAGTATTTGACCTGGTACTTCGAAGTATTTTGATTTACACACTACAGCAATACAAAACCAATGTGACACACGTTAAATGCATTAAAACTGGCTCAATGATATGTCTGAAAATGTAATTACAAGCACCAATCACCACTGACTGTGTTTGTTGCTAGTGGGGTTCTGCAGGGATTGATTCTTGGCTGTATATCATTTGATATTATCAGTGACATGGAAGAAAACATAAAATCATTATGATAAAGTTTGCAGATGACGTGACATTTGGGGCCATGTTAAATAATGAACTGCAGAGATCTCTGCTGCAGGAGGGTCTGATTGCTAGGACAATGGGCACAAACAAACAGTATAATTTCTGTACAGCTGTATGTGTGGTATCTGGGGGAAAATACTTGAAAGAGAGGGGACATCTTTATAACAGTGGCAGTGAAAAAGATGGGAATCATGTTGACTGGTCAACTGAGCATGAACTCCAGTCTGGTCCTGCACCCAGTGTGGTCTCTGAGCGTATAAACAGGAGACGATGCAGACAGAGGGATTTGGTTATGTCAACTGTAACACCGTCAAAGTCCTTTGTCTTGTTTACGTGCCTACAATTCAGACAGGTTGATACCAAGCTGTAGGTGGAACATGAAAGAGTGTTGAAGATAATTACATTAGAATTACATAAGAAAACATGCCTTAATAAAAAAAGACTTAAGGAGCTCTATCTACTTACCTTGTCAGGATGGAGGACAAAGATGTTTCTGAATGGTGGAAAACTGATACTAGATGCGTCCTCAGTCTTCTAGTCAGAAATACAGGAGGACCCAGCTGCTGGGGCCAAAGCTAGAACCTTAACATTTATAAAGCTAAACTGTGAATGAATGACTTTGCAGTAATGATCAATTTGGTCAGTCTGTCCCAAATAAAAACCATTTTTTTTCTGTCTTCTTGACATTGACTGCTGTTGATTTTGCTGTTTAGAGTGATAGATCCATTGCAAAGCTAGGTCCAGAGCTAAAGGTAGAACATTCAGGAATTGAAGGTTTAACAAGTCCAACTAATAAGCCCATTATTTCCATTTCCTAAGCAGGCTACTGTAGATCTTACTCTGCCTGGGAGCTGGATAAAAACAGCCAGTTAATGTAGTAAAGGTCAAAATTTCAGAAGTGCTCTACAAATGCATTACAACCTACTATTAATAATTCTCTCCTTTTTTTAAGGGGTCTGGTCATGTCCAAGGGAATGCCAGCTACATTTTTCTTAATGTATGAGCACAAGTTACACATAACAACCTAACAACACAATACTGCCTCTTTAATGCTAATCTATTCCTTGCAATCTACTAGATACATGTAGAATCATTGGTGTGTATCAAGAGAGCAAAATCAGATTCTGAAAATATCTGAAAGGATGCACTAGAGTGTATATAATAATGTATTTTAATCTGCCAGGCCTTAAAATTAATCATGAATTCCCACAGAGATTTTAATAATTTTGAGATGATTTTTTTTTTCATATAGTGATATTCTTGGACAGAGTTCTTGAAATGCTATATGGAAATGGGTGGGGGAGGGAAAAATGGGGGCAATTTTTCAATTACCAGGTTAGCTAAGATACAGATACGAGAGCTACTGTTTAATTGGTTGTTTTATTCTTTTTCTTCCACCTAATAGATAATCAGTAAGGTACCTCAAACACAAACTTTTATCACATCATAAAGTTGGCATACAGCATAAAGTTTATCTCTTTGGGCATATACTTAAGGGAACAATTCTCATCAGCAAATGCATGCACTGAAGAACTTGAAACTTCCTGGGGAAGTCTGCAAGCCCCAGTGTTTGAGCGATGAGGTTAACAGGGGCTCCACGCTCTGGAGCTTCCCCTCGAGTTGTTATGAGGCACAGACCCTAAAATACACCTTTAGGATCTCATCTTATGTTTTGTCCTAAACATTTTTGTCTCTTTATGGAAAACAATATGTCATGGTTCCTCATGGCTTCCAGTCGCCCAGGGCCATAGTTTTGGTCCAAATACCTGCATCTCCTGCTATTAAATATATTTTACCAGAGCCATTTTGCACGGTCACGACAGAAGCATTATAACTCCCCCAAACCCAAGCTATTTTATTTTTTGTTAAATGCTCTGTCTTTGACATGTGGCCATACATAAAGTATGGTAAACAGCATTGGTACTGTAGAAGGTCTATGATTTTCAGGGCCAAACCAAAGGTATTGTTCCAAAACATACTATTGAATTAACCAAACCAAGGTATTTTTATTACATGTGGAATTAAACCAAGAGGTAAACGGTTACTGTGCACCCGTTACTGTTCCTTGGGAGATATTCATGTCATAAGGGACCAAGCACGATGAGCAAAATACATTTAACTCTTTAAAAAAAAAACTTGTAATTTTTTTAATTAAAGGCTATTACTTATGTTCCACCATTTATATGAATTTTGCACAGCTGTTTGCACTAATATGCATTAAAATGGGTATTGACCACAGCAGTCATGGTATGATACAACACTCTTGCTCCATTTTAAATATCTAGCCCTGCTTTTATCTCTCTCTTACCCACGGACACACCTGGTTTTATGCTGTTTGCTTGCTTGGTTGTTCCTTCCTACTAGTTGATGCCAACAAATATTTCAGACACCGAATATTGGACACGTTTCTGGGTCTTGTGTTCACAGCTTCTGGGCTATGTTTTTGTTTCCCTGTTTTAATGGTTAGGATAAGCAAGAGGCAAACGGAATAGTGATGTTTATGATGAGAGGGTAGATGAAGGGGTCGAGGAAAGCTGGGAATAGCTGAAGTGTGTCTGACACAGCAGTTTCTCTTCTGTATCACTATTTTATTTTTATGAGGCTGCAGCAAATTGATAGCTTCTGATACCATAGTCAATAAAACGTTGTGTAAATTCCAGCGATGGGCTGGAAAAAGATTGAATTAAAAGGGAGGTATTGGGTCACATCCATATTTCAAGCCGTTTCTGTGCTGCCTTATCCCAGTACCTGGGGGAAACAGTTTCTTCACAACTAACCACCCAATTAGTACCTGCTGAGCACCCGATGCTTGATTTTCTTCTAACTGCCCCCCTCTTTCTATGCGAACCAATTTCCATTTCATCCCGTAGAAGAACTTTTTTTTTTTTTTAGAAAGTTTGGACAAGTCACAAAAAGGGGTTCTAGAAAGAAAATTATTCTGAAACCTTCCCGATCCTGGAAAATGTTTTTTGTAAACATGATGTGACAGTCTGTTTAGCCACAATTAGTGCCGCAGTTGTATTACTGCTTCTACCAGGAAGAAGTTTTCTATAGGATCATGGGCTAATTCAGGTCAGAAGGGACCTCAGCAGGTCTCTAGTCCAACCTCCTTCTCCAGCCAGGCTCAGCCACAAGCTCAGTTCAGGTGCTTGGAGATTTCTCTGATCAGGTCTTATAAAGCTCCAAGGGTGGAGACTGCACAGCCTCCCTGGGCAGCCTGTGCCACTACCTCACTGTGTTCCTGGGGAAATTTTTCTCCTTATATCAGTGTGAAGATGTCTTACTTTCTACTTGTGCCTGTTGTCTCTTGTTTTCCCACCATGCACCATTATAAAGAGACCAGCTCCATCTTCTTGATGACTTCCCCATAGGTACTGGAGGGCTGCTGTTAGGTGCCCCTGAAGCTGTCTCATCTCCAGGCTGAACAAGCCCTGGTCCCACAGTCTCTCCTCACAGGGCAAGTGCTCCAGCCCTGACCATCCTGGTGGCCTCCACTGAACTTGCTCCAGTTTGATGATGTCTTTCCTGTACTGGGGGGCCCGATATCAGGGAACAGGCAAGTATAGGGTGGATGTTTTCACCAGCATATGAAAAAGCTGACAAATTTCAAGGATGACAAGCACTTGTGTAGCACAGTGACCTGCTGGGCAGCTGCTGTTTTACTGCTTTGGACAAGGAGGGAGAAGAGCAGCAGTGCACCATGATGCCATGATCACTTTTCCCTTGTCTTGCCAGAGGTTTGCTGCTTCCCTAGTCTACCCCATTACCAAGAGCTCTGGCCATCTTACCCACAGGTACCATTGGTTTCACTAACCTAAACCATCCATTGCCACTGGGCAGAGACCAAGGAGACTTCAGCCACGTCTGTACTGGTAATTAAATCAGAGCCAGGGTGTTGGCTCAGGCACTACCCACTCCTGCCCATACTGTTTCGTTGCTCTCCGGCATGAGCGCCATGCCAGCGAGTGCTCTCCCAGGCAGTCCCCCAGCGCAGCTGAAGTGGTGTCATGGCCCAGAGGCCATTCCTGGGTACAGCCATGCTGTCCTGGATGGACAAGAGAGTGGAGAGAGCCCGGGTGTGCAGATGTAAGCTGCACCATGCGACATGGCTGTGAGCCTGGAGAACAGCCCATGGCCTGTTTTATTCAGAATACAGATTTTGCATTCGTCTTGAGTCCTAGCAGCCTTCTTCATGTTGTCCCACACAAGCTTTCTTCGGCTTCTTGCTGTCATAAACCAACCCTATCCCTTACTTGCATCAAGTTCAGCTGTAAAAAATGTGACCAGAGCAAATAATGTAGAGTTGAGCTTCAGGTGGACAGAATAGCTATTACACGGCACTCTCAAACACTCTGGAGCCGTTCACCACCTCAAGCGTAATCTCTGCCATCTCTAAGATGTCTACAGTCTCTAACAACCTCCAGTGAGAGGGTCACTCCCACGTGCTTACAGGAGATTTGGCAGAATAGGAAAGTTGCTAGAGCACAGAGACACAGTCCTGCATCCTCAGCTGGCCTGAGTGATGAGGTGATGAGCTGGCCATGGGTGATGAGGTTTTTTTCTCCAAATCATATAGAATTGAATACAGCCAATTTACAAAATAAATCCACCCAAACCCCCAACCCCACATCTTCACCCTTGAGGATTGTACTGGAGAATTCCAGAAGTGACTTTTTCTGCCATCTACCTGGCCACACTGTAAACCTACTACCACTGCCTGTCTTTTTGCACTTTTGTAAGAAAAAGAACAAGAGTGACAAAAATCTGAGACTAAGATGGGGCTTTGTAGACTGTCTCTGCATTTGGTTTATTCAATTCTGTATGATTTGGAGAAAAAAAATATTTGCATCCTTCAGCTGATTTATAAAAAGCCTTAATGTTCATCATTACATTAATTAGTAGACTACAACGAGAGTGAAATATATTTAGAACTTCCCCTGCAAATGATGGTGCTCGTAATACTAAAATATAGTTTACACTTTATGCAGCACCTTTTATGGAGAAGGACTCCAAAGCATTTACAAACACAAAGAAACAGAAACAAATATGACTCCGTTTGCCATTGAAATGCAGCCTGGACCTGGAGTTAAGTATTCAGCAGTGCATAACAGAAGAGGAGTTTATGACAGAACATAAAGAAAAATTTTGCACCTACCAGAAACTGCAAGGGGAATTTAGCTAAGCGAAATGAAATTCCCTAACTCAGCATCTGGAAAGGACATCCTGCTTATGTACTTTTCCTCCTGGAAAAATGTCTCATTTCTGGCTCTTCGCACTCAGCCTTTTAGACCATGCTGACTCACCATGAGCAGTGGAACTTGGAGAAGATAATAGGGGTGAAACCAATGGGATTCAATAGAAATTACTCTGAATAACAGATGGGATTTACTAGAGAATTATTTAAATTCTGGAGAACTGAAAAGCTAACCTATTGAACCAAGCAGCATTTATATCTCACACTTCTTCTAGTATGACATAGGGTGATGTAAACGCCCTGTGGAAAGAGGCATCACTATGTCAGATTTTTCCAGAAGAGCAGCATTAAGAAACCCATACATAACTACCTCACACTCGTTATGATGCCACTGTTAACACCTTCATGATCCTGTCCTCACCAGCAATCATTACCACTGCTCACACCACCACTCCACGCTGCGCTGCTGGGAACACTGGGAGCGTGTCTGACGTGCTAGCAAGGGTCCTGCAGGCAGGCAGGCGGCCTGGGGGATACTGCAGGAGTCACGGCAGCGTTCGTCATGGCAAAGGTTTAAATGGCAACTAGAGTGGAGGGACTGCTGTACCCCAGATGCTGCAATGTGGTGGCTGGTGACAAACAGGGAACCCACTGTAAAATACTTGAAATGTGTCTATAACAAGACAAACTGTAACCACTGTGTAATCATTCTTAAGAGCTAAGCAATTTTTTAAATAACAACTATGAGTATAATTTATGATTCTTTTACTAATGCATGTTTAGTAATTGCACTCTTTGAAATTAATGTGATATTTACTGAATTGCTAACATTTTGCCCTTTTAATTAAACACCTCTTTAACCAAAGCAAGGTTGAATCCAACATATCTAAATGAAGCACGTAGCACTGTGCAACTCATCAAAAAGAGGTAGATGTTTATTAGTGAACTCAGGTATCTAAAGCTGTCAGACTGCTTGCTTTTGCATCTTGTATAGATGCTGTGCTGCTATTGCCAAGAAAAAGGCAAGTATAAAAGATGTCAGAATAAAAGCAGAAAGAGTAACGGTGAGAGAAGAAGAAATGTTAACAGAAATCTCCAAAAGATTCTGCTCCTGGCCTCAATTACATGTACCAAAGTAAGCCACGAACAGAGGTCATGTCAGACAGACAGAGTATTTTGTATTGCCACTTTGCAATTTAATACATTATTTATTGCTTGTGTAAAAGTGAGGGGCCTAACTTCTATATTACCTGGCCTTTTGCATTCACACCTTCAGTGTCACATTCACACAGTTTTGTGTGTTGTCTGCTTTAATAGGGAACACCAGCTTTCTTTCTCCATTTCATCCCTCTTTTCTCAAACTTCTCCCCTTTCTCACAGGGAGATGTTAGCTCAGCAGCGGCCAACGTGCCAAGGTGGCACGTTGCTGAGGGAGCTGGAAGCAGCAGTCATGTCCATCTCAGCAATGAAAGCCATGGATAAAAGCAAGATAGTAAGTGTCAGGAGGGGATAGGACATCGTTTCAGCAAGCTGGGCAGGGGATGTGCCCATGGGGTTGACATTGCTGCTCAGCAGAGTGGCTGGATGGGCAGACCACCGCAAGGACTGGCACCCTCCGTGCCACTGGGGGCAGCGCTTTCCTGGAGGGGGACAGTGGCGGGGTTCCTGTTGCACTTGGTGGCCCCCATGGCATTTGTCGCTCCTGTGGGTCTTGTGCAGCGATTGTGTTGGGAATGCAGAGCCCTACAGACCAGCTGGTGAGCTGCAAGGTCTCCACCAAGAGGTGAAGAATCAGGATGTGCCCTGGGCTGCTTCTGGCTATGCGTGCATGTCTCCCAGCAGTGGGTCCCTCGGGGACTCCAGTTGTGTGCCATGACTCACAGGAAGGGGCTGGCAGAGATGCTGGCAGACCCTATCCCCGCTGGTAGCCAGCCCATGGAAGGACATGGGCTCTCCCAAGCCCTGTGCAACACGACGTGTTGGTTTCCTCTTCCAGCCTTGTAAGTGCATGAAGGGCCTTTGTCTGTGGTTCTGCTGAGCCCAGAGAGAAACCCAAGGAGCTGCAGCCTCCAAGTAGCACCTGAGATTTACGAGACCAAAGTCATACATGACCAGAACGAGCGCATTTGCTGCTGAGATGGTACACAAGCAAACATGATATTTGTTTGGTATTTTACATGGGTGGGTCAACTTGGCATGGCAGTATTTCCCTCCTGTCTGCCAGCGGTCAAGCTCATCTTGGTTTTCCCTGGGGAAAAGGAAAGTCCCAGGGTTCCCGTGGGGCAGGGAAGAGCTACAGAGAAATGGCAGTTTGCTCTTTCCTCCCTCTCCCCTCAGCTTTTTTCCCGCAGTGAGTTAATAAGGGGAGCAGATCATCAGCATAGGATGGTTTCCAGGCTAATTGTCAGGAAAGAGAAGAGCTCAGCCCAAGCTCCACTACACCAGGTTCAACATGTCCTGCTGCCACCATCAGTGCTGCCCAAAGAAGAGGGCAGTAGCTAGTCCTACTAATTCTTTAGCCTCAGTGATATCCTTCACCCTATTCATAGCAAAGGGGCTGTGGCATTGGTGCCAGGTGGGAACATCCTGGAGCTACAGGAAAGGAGCAAGGTTCTTTTGTGGCACGATGCTGCTGTGCGCTGGGGAGCCGAGAGACAAAGAGGATAGGCTGTTCATGTGCTCTCTGAAGCTCACTGCAGGCACGGGCACACACATCTTGGTGCACAGACAGAGATATGTCCTGAAACTCAGGGAAATGCACATTGCCTTTTGCCTGGTGCCCTTGGCTGGCTGGGAGCTGAGGTAGGGGAGAGTGAGGCAGCTCCCCAGCAAAAGAGCCCCTGCAGCTGCCCATCCTTAATGTGGAGAAAACAGCACTGACCACATGCTCTCCCCTCCCAAATTCTTCACTGAGGGGGTGTTTAGGAGAGATAGCTCCTTGTCCTGTGGTGTTGTCCCTCCCTGTGGGCAAGGGTTCAGCCTGCATTTGAAACAGAAGTGAAAAGCAGCAGAAACACAAGTTCTTGCAGCTTCTCTTGTGTGTGCTGGCAGATACCTCCAATGCGTCAAACCTCTGAGTTAGATCCTAAGCCCTGAATAAGTCAGCCTTTAGACGGACTGTTCTTTGGCCTTTCCAGCAATTTTCCAATCCAAGGGTGTGCATTTTCTGAGGAGTCACTGAGCCCGCTCCAAGGATAATCAGGGTTGCTTTCAGGTGCATCCCTTCTATTCTCCAGGATTTTATTTTTCCCTGTGGCTTTTAACTCTTACATCGTCATGCTGGGAGCAAGGGAGCTGCATCTTATCTAACCTTGTAACCATTTGTAGCATCTGCTACAAAATTATTACTTGGACAAATTCTCAGGAAATTAAAAACTTATGATAAGATTTTAAAAAAGCATAATGAATAGACAGTTCAGTTAGTGCAATTTTATTATAGAATTGTATTCTTCATTCAAATCGCAATAAAATGTTTTTTAATAATTTCTCTCAGCAACTTTCCTAAATAGCCTGAATACTTTTCAATCAACACCCATGGAATGGGCAAAATAACACATATTTCAAAACCATTCCCTGAAGTTAGACACTTTAAAGTGTTAATTTGAGGTCATATGCTGTGTCCAGCTCTGGAGCCCTCAGCATAAGAAAGACACGGACCTGTTGGAGCGGGTCCAGAGGAGGGCCACGAAAATGATCAGGGGGATGGAACACCTCTCCTATGAAGAAAGGCTGAGAGAGTTGGGGTTGTTCATCTTGGAGAAGAGAAGGCTTCGGGGAGACCTTATGGCAGCCTATCAGTACTTAAAGGGGGCTTATAAGAAAGATGGGGCCAGACTTTTCAGCAGGGCCTCTTGTGACAGAGCAAGGGGGAATGGCTTTAAACTAAAGGGGGGGAGATATAGGGTAGATCTAAGGAAGAAATTTTTTACACTGAGGGTAGTGAAACACTGGCACAGGTTGCCCAGAGAGGTGGTGGATGCCCCATCCCTGGAAACATTCAAGGTCAGGTTGGACGGGGCTCTGAGCAACCTGATCTAGTTGAAGATGTCCCTGCCCACGGCAGGGGGTTTGGACTAGATGACCTTTAGAGGTCCCTTCCAACCCAAACTATTCTATGATTCTATAACCTAATATTATTTGTCTCTTAGTTAAATCAGTCTTTAATAGTATATTTATTTTCAAAAATTTTGAATGTAATCTGCAATTATTATGGAGGAATATTGAGTATGTCTAGTAGATAATTTTTATAAATTATTTTAAAGTTGCAAATACTTTGTGAGTTATTCTTACATGTACTGTCCTGCTAATGACGATCCAGTCTGCCAGAGCACCCTTTGTCTGTGACAGTATCAGCACCATGATCATTTTGGTGTAGCCATAAGGTAGTTACTGACTTTTAAAGTTACTGAATGCCAGTAATGACTTTTCAGCACTTCTGGTTTGAAGGACTACCTATGACCTGAGATAACTGAAGTCCAGGACTGAAATTAGAGGATTTTTATGCAACAACAGGATTACTACCATAATCCTGACTCTGCAAACCTGTATGTGCATGCTCAGCTGTAAATCCACAAGTGTCATTGTCTTTAATGGGACCATTTGTGTGCCTAACAATCAATCATGTATACACATGCAGAATTGGACTCACAATAACAGAAAACGGATGCAATGATTAATTACCCAATTGAAAGTTCTTCACAAATACTGTGTCTGACAACTCTATAAATCCATTGAAATCTGTGTTAACAATAGATGATCAAAGCCTAATACTAAGAGTATAGCCTAACTGGTAGGAGAGGAAGTGACAAATTCAATAGGTATTAATGAAGACTACATTTAGACATTGGGAAAACCTTTCTGGAAACAAGAGCAGTGAAGTGTAGTCACAAATTGTTCAGGGAAATTATGGAGTTGCCACCACTGGGGAATTTTAAAGAAGAGGTCAGGAAAATTTTCCACGTTTTTTTCTGGTTTCACTCCTCTGTCTTGTGGCAGAGGAGCAGACAAGGTGATCTCTGGAGCTCTTCCATCTGGCATGCTGGTGAGTTATTAGTGTGCCGTCCTTGCTGCCAGAGCATGATTTTACATTAATTAATCCTGGATCAGTTTAGGAGCAGATCCCAAAACTGTAAAGGTCAGATGTGAAGCAGGCAAAGCACACAGCTGCACACCTGTAGACCTGGTCTGAAAGCACAACACAATGTTTATACCAGCTTTGTGCAGCAGGACAGACAATGTCTGATCCAGTATAAAATTAGAGCAGTATGCAAGCACCTGATGCATCAGGATCTAGATTATGTCGAATTTGTGAACAAATTTGAAGCAACTGAATGAGCTTGTGCTGGCTCAGTGCTTTGTATCATGGTGGGTGTATATGGAGACTATTTACTCTGAAGATATCAGCTGGTCTAAGATCTGCTTGATCTTGATCTACTAATTTCTTTGAATCATTATCACTACAACAATACCACTGCCAGAATGACAGACCTTCCACCGAGAATACCCGGCCTCCAAACGCTGCCGACTCTATACTGAGCCCCACTGAGACATGGCCATTGCAAATAGGGGTTGGTGGTAAAGGTAGGACAAGAAATTAATTATGGATAGTATGCCACTTCAAACCATACAAATATTTTCAAGCAGAAAATCATCAATAGATGATTTGATCATCAAGAATCAAACTGATTGGAAGCCACCCAGAATAGCCTTGAGGGCAGGCCTTGATCAACAGAGGGACTCTGCGTGATGCGTAGGTTGTGGGCTGTGGTGGGGTATTTTGGACTGCATCAGTCATTGCCATGAGTCTGCCTTGGGGAAGCATGGGCCAGTTGCCTGGAAACCTTGGACCACCTGGATACTCAAGAGGGATGAGGAACTGAGTATAACTCGGAGACCACATGCCTTGCATGCTACTGGTAGCAGCCTCATAAAATATAGGATCACCTTTATGACTAGCTCCTTGGAAACTGTTGCTTTGTTGTAGACTGTAGTTAATTCTTACCTGAATTCAGCTTTCTCAGAGCTGCTTTTCTGGTTCTCTCAGTGCTTGTGGGTAGAAGATGATTAGACCTTGATCTAGCAGAGTGGGGGAGCTGGACTTCATCAACACATGGATAAGACCAGAGCCTCCATTGCCCCCAGTGACATCCCACAGAACAGATGTACTGTGGAGAGGATTGATATGATGAAACCATGCAGGTCAGGCACGTGAAGAAGAGGAGCAGCTTCCCGATGAGTGCAGCCACGCTGCAGCAATTGCGTCTCTGCCTGCTGACCCCAGCTGGCAGTGTGGGAGGCGGACGAGTTGCCCAGCAGCACTAACGGGTTGATGGACATCTCCCCGGTGCCACAAGGATGCACTTCAGTCACATTTACTCACCTTTGTCACGCATGGTACTCACACAAAGCTGGAATGGCCTTGCCTTTGCTTTCTCCTTGACTTTAATAGAAATATGAGTCCAAGCAGGAGGGTGCCTGGGAGTACACCTTTTGTACAAGTATAGGGAGAATGAGGGGGCTGTGCAGCCTTTTGCTTCTGTTGTAGTATTTATCCAGTACATACCCAGATATTTTCCAGAGGCTTTTACCAGAAAGGTACTTCTACCCTGGGAGGCAGAGAGCCCCAACCTGCCTACATCCAACACTAGTGCAAAGCTCTGAGCACTTTGTCCTGGGCTTTGGACTGTCCTTTAAGAAAAGAAACTCACTTTGTCCTTTCTGCATTCGTTGCTTCTGAAGATCTGCATGGAGTAGCAAAGGTCTCATGCCATGTGTTTTTTAAGAATTTCTTGCTGGATTGCAGGATTTCCGTCCCTGGGAATCAGTGCAGATGGCATAATTTTTTTTTTTTTTTAATATATCTCTGTCCCATGCAAAGCCATTTTACAAGGCAGGCTTCAGAACACATTTAAGATATGAACTTTGTTCAGGAAGCTCGCAATACAATGAGAGGGGACAGCGAAAGGCTAGTTGGCTAAGCAGGGACACATCAGAGCAGCTCCAGACAAACCTGAAAATGGCACATTCAGTCTACTGTGTGCTTATATTCCTTACTCTGGGGTCACTAGATTGTCTTGTGCAGTGTGGTTTTACTGCCAGCTATACTTTTTTGCTTATAGTTACAGTAACTGAGAGAAGAGGTAACTTGATTAAGCTGCCTAGGGTCAGTTCTTTCCCTCCCTTCCGTTATTCTATAACCCCACACCTCACCCTAGAGAATTGGGGTGACCCTGGTGGCATGGTGAATGCAGCAGGCATGCACAATGAGTAAAAGCCCTCAGTGTTTCCCAGCCAGCATAAAGTTCTTCTGGATGTGGGGAGAGAAAAGAGTATTTTGGCTAAGGAGTAACTAGCTCATGGGCCCGTGTTCTGGGGCTGTCAATGGCAGCAGTTGTAACTACCCTTTCCTGAAATCTCCTGCAGCTCCTCTGCCTCCATTGCCCCCTCCTTTGCCTTTACGCTCTCACTTCCTCTTTCAGATATCCTCTAGAGGTGCCTCTTTTTCTACCGAGGGTTGCCCTTGTTCCCTGCCTCTTCTCTCCTTCAGATCGTCTCTTGTTCATCTCTCCTGACCAGACAAATTTGGCTTCCAACCCTGCACAGATCTTAACGCCAGATCCTTCATGCTGTCTGTTTTTGTGATATCTCTTGAAGGATAACTAGACACCAGTTCAAGGCTGAGGTGACAAAAACAGTGATCTTATTTTTTCCCTTCAAATGTCTCCCTGCTTTCTCTGGTTTTTATCTACACCATCATCATTCTGTCAGTCAGTGTGGCCCGGGTTCAGCTCTGACTTTGCTCATTGTAGATGTGCCAATGACATATCTAAACCTCTATCTATGTAATTTCTCAAAATTTCCACCTTACAAACCAATCTACGATGTCCTATGTGCCCTTGGCCCTGGTGAGATGTTGACTGCTCCCTGGCCCATGTGAGCAGCTCCCACTGCCCAGCTGCTACATTCAAGCCATTCAAGCAAGCACTTCCTCACTTTCTCCATTGCTGTTCTTCAAGCTTGGGAAGAGCGTTATACAAACATCAGCAGATTCACTTCTTTGTTTTCTTTAAGTTTTTTTTCCCTCAGGTACCTATAAAAATTGGCACCAATTCTACGGCTGCTATGCTGAGAGCTCTGCCTTGCCTCTCTCTGAAAGTCCCTCACTATGCTCCCTCCAGCCATGTGCTGCCCCTCTCTTCTTAGCTTGAGGGCTATTTGGGCTGTGATTCACTCATACATCTGTGTTGCTACAGCATCTAACATAGCGGATTCAGGACATATATATCCTGCAGGCCCAACAGCACTGCAAAGAATTGATGGCAATGTATGAAGAAAGTAGCAGTGTATACATTTGCAATGTAATGTCTTCAACACTACCATCTGGATCATCTTAAGGTTTAATATGCTGTATAAGTGCTTTGTAAGAGCAACTTTTAGCAAGAACAAAAATTGTTTAGTGACATAAGTTACAGATTTATGGAAACTAGAAAAAGGACGTGTTGAACAACTACTGCTACTACCTGCTTTTACAACATTTTTGTTCTCTTACCAGAGAAATCCTGATGGCATGAAAGAACTGAGGGCATCACCATGCAGGTTTGTATGATGCTTCTGGCTGTGCTTTGCATGCTGTTCCCTCTGTAATGGTACCGTAGTTTGCTGATATGGTATTTTGGATATCTGTGTCCACACAGAGGTTTCACAGTCAAATTACCCCAGGAGCCAGAACTGTGCGTAAATGGGAATGTGAGCTCTGAAGTTTTGCTTGTTAAGTTATGGAAGTTCTTCAAATCTTTAATAATTTTGTAAGGAATGGAACACAAAGCATTTCTCTCCCTCTAGTCGGAGATGTGCCAGATTGCTGTTTATCTGTGATCTTCCCAGCAATATATGAAATTTGAAGCCTGGAGTGATGCATATTTAGGTCTTGGAATCAGAAATTTCAGTTTAATGCCACTTTCTCATCAAGTGTAGAGTATGGTGTACATCTCCAGATGGCCTATACAAATGCTCTGCCGTACTTCACTCACTTTTTGAATGTCAAGCATCTCTGGGATTCAGTACATCACCAATTAGCATCTTATATCCATTTGACAGAAATGATTCCTCATTATTTCATACATTTCTTCTTTAATAATATTTGCACAGTGAATTACTCTTCTGATAAGAGAACGGGAAATAACTGTAAGATCGGGGACTGTTTGTAAAACATTTTTCTTCTGTGCTGTCCTGAATTGTTCACTGGTTTAAGCTGGTGGCCATCTCTGGGTTGAAGCGCTATCAGTGAAGGACAGTCATCTTTCAAACTTACACAGCACTGAGCAAACACTCAGCACTTGCATTAGTAGCTTTTTAATCACAGTATTAAAATAGGACATACCCCAATAGCATGTGCACCCACACCCAGATCCTCTCACCTGGGAAATGAAGCACAGAGTTCAAGACACTGCACCTCCACTCAAAACTGCCCCCAAATCCCCTACCATCACTAATTGCTTCTCTGAAATCCGCATTTACCCACAGTCCCTGAAACAGTTACAGCTGCCATCTCCAGCCAGGCTGTTCTGAAATACGCCTTTGTACGTGTTTGAAGAGCTGATGTGGCGTGCCTTACATCAGCCTACTTTACCCACAGTATACACATTACCTTTACATGCCCCTTGAAGTGTGCAAGTGCACCCCTCCACATGTTGCCCAATAAAAGAACCACAAATACACAACTAAGCGTATCTGACTCTTAATATTGTGATACTAGAGCCTTTCAGCTACATGTTTTCAAACCACAGCTTTTGTTTAGAAACCCAAGCTGCTCACGTAATCACCTGACTCCAGGAATGAGTGCTTTAAGGGAAATCCATCAGCAATATTTGCTACAGAGCTGGCAACATTGGTGACATTGCAGTCCAAATCCTCCTTATGTGGGCAAGCCACATTTAGCTTCAAAACTACTATGCACATCCATGGATGCATAGGAGTAATTAATACTGTATGCTCTTCTGCTGATTGCACTGTTTAGTTCTTTCGCACGTGTGTGTAAGAATGCACAAGCTCCGTAGAGGTATAAAGGAGGAAGCCAAAGAGGGCTGTAGTGGGTGAGAAGGAGGAACGCTTCCTGAGGGCAAGGAGTGGCTGCAAGTCCCCAGGAAGTTGCAGAGTTAAGCCATGTTCTGCATTAGCCTGGTAAGAGTACGGGGACACTTGTGCATGCAGATACAGGTGGGAAAGGGAGTGAGACTGCTTGCATGTATTTTTAACATGTAAACATTTGCATGGTAGCAATAAAAGCAAAGGTTGCTTTTCAAAATATAAATGTGTAGGTGCCTTTTCTCTGTACCCCTTCTTTCTACCCTGTCTCTCACAATGAGGATGGCTGAACTTGTATGTCCTCTGCTCACAACGCTCACAATAGGTCAGGCAGGCCAGCAGCCGCAGGGGGGAACAGCAGCATGTTCAGAAGAGCTGGGGGTGCCTGGGACTGTTCAACGCCTCCCACCAACAATGTACGCAAAACTGAGGGGAAACCTCCAGCGGCCCCGTGCTCAAGTCCAGACCCCAGCCTGGGGTGATGCTGTTCGTGGCATCCCAAAATCAGCTCCCCAGATCAGCTGCTCCCACTCCAATGTGCCCCGCAAGTACATGGCCACGGCGCTGTCTGCTCTGTCTGCAAAACCACGGGGTATGATCTCATTCAAGAGAGAAATGCATCTGCCAGGATTTTACAGCTGGGTTCCCCTCTGTCTCACCCCCTCCCTGTGCAGCTCAGGTACCCTGTGGGCACTGGTGGCATGTCACACCCCCACTTTCTGTGCGCATGTATGTGGGTGCACGCTGCTCACCCCGGGTGTGTGTGGCCGGTGGCACAGCTGTGAGCTGCAGCAGTGTAAATCAGCAGAGGTCTGGCGATGCTCCTTCTGCTGAGACGCAGGTTGGTCACTCCTCACAGCTGTATGAAAAGCAAACGTACCCATACGCCATGCGAGGGACATGGAGCAAAAGCTGCTGGAGGGAGGTGCAAAGGGGATGGGATAGCTGGTGGTGGCACAGCAAGGCAACGGAACCAAGGCTCCATCAGCTTTCCCACTTATTATTGTTTTGTTGTGAAACAAACAAGTCATGGGCAGGCATAGAAAATAAAATGTTTATATGTGACCTCGTGTACAGCTTCTCAGGTAAAAATGTAAAATGTATGCAAGCAGTTTTTTAAAATGCATATTATGTTTCTGATAGACCAGAACTGCTGGAGCAGATCAGATCTCTCAGTTAAATATGCATTCATACATTTTTAAAAAATGTATAATATTGACTATATCAGATGTAATGGCTCCTGTAGAGTCATTACAGTGCACAGTGCAGGCTCTTTATTTGGTATTGTATCAATTTGTAGGGTGGACTGTCATGGTGTTAATACAGATGTATGTTAATAACAGTATGGAAGCAGAGAAAATGCTGCATGTTAGTAGCCAGTTTTTAATTTCAGCATTTTTAGCCTTTTAAAAATACATTCAAGCTTAAATTCTCCCTTCCCCTCTGCCCGGTGAGCAGGGTTTGACGCGTGGCCCCGGGACGGTGCTGCATGTGGGTCACCAGCTCACAATCGGGGGGAGGCACACGCTGGACGTACAACGGGGAGCTGCAATGCAGAGTGGAAGAGAGGGAATTTGGCCTGAAAAGATCAGATGGTTCGTGTCTTCATTGGCAAATGAAACTGCCTTAGGGCTGCAAGACAGGATGTGTGAAAAGATCAGAAAACGGCTTGATTTGTATTTGCTTTGACATGAGATAAAAATGTCTAATGTAATTGTAGTTAAAATATGAAAGGAAAAATATATTTGCTGAGCTCAGATACCATATTGCATGTCTTGGGCATGTGAACAATTTTTACAACCAATTTATAAATACTTAAAAAACTGGTTTTCTGTAGAAAAACAAACAGAGCTATAGAGAAATAAACAGCTTCTCTACAATAAGTCTGTAACTTCATACTGATGTAACCCACCAGCTCACAGAAGAAGCCCTCCATGTAAAGGAAACCAGAGAAACTATAATGATTTTCAGATACAGTTGACAAGAGACCATTTAGTAAACTTTTATTTTTTTTAACTAACAGTATGCAGGGATGTTGTATTCTAGGCTGCTACTAATAATCTCATCAGAATGCAAAAGCAGTGACTGTGTTATAAAACCAATGATCTGTTATATTCTGCAAGAATTTACAAAAGCCTAATGTCATTTACTACACCATGAGAACCATACTTGGATTAAAAAAACAAAAAAACCCAACAAAAAACAGAATTAAAAAAACCCGATTACAGCTGATGAAAAAACAAACTGTTTGCTAATGCCAAGTTTTAAAGGTATGATACATGTTGGGGTTAAAAAAAGAATATATCCCGAGTCTGGGAAAGTGAATGGCATTTGTGTTTGCGAAAGCGTCACCCAACAAGCCGATCTGAACCAGACTCGCATCACAGCTTTGCTATGGCTGGTCAGTCCCCAGCACCCTGCGGTGGAGACTGGGTTTGTGCCCTGGGCTCAGGCTCTGGGGAACTTTGCCCAAGAAGAGTTTGCTTTTTTTTTTCCCCTAACACTTCTCTCCGAAGAATGAGTGCACCATTCCTAGAAATAGGTTTTCAAATGATTGCAAAGGAAGGACTTTTTTTTTTTTTATTTTATACAGAATAAATGAAGGAAATCCTAGACAGACCCAAGACCTTGCCATGCACTGAACACATCATCATCATCATAATGGTTATTCCCTTTCACCAGCAATAAGATGTGTTTTGCAAACATAAACTAATTAAGCCCCACAACCTTGGAAATGACTCTGTAATTTCCTATAAAAGGGGAAACTTAAGTGAAGGCCAGATTGTGACACACTTACTAAGTACAAGCGCTCCACAAGTAGCTCCATTGACTTCCAGGAGACCCTTTTTGGTGTAATGTGTAGTTCAATGAGAGGTATCACAGCCTGGTGTTAAATGACTTGCCCAGAGGCGCACAGCGAGTCAGAGCGGGGCCAGCACCAGGCTCCAGGACCCAATTCCATCACTCCCAGGGACGTAAATTGCACCAAAGTCGATGGGAGCTGCGTGCATGCGCCCGACGGGACCGAAGGGCCCCCCGTGGCTCCTACCTGAGAGTCTTGCTCTCAATCCTTCCGTCCAGGCTGGGGAAGAAATGAAACTACAAAGAGCTTCTTGGAAACGGCCTGTGACAAGTTGTGCCGCTTTGGAAATATTACACATGCCGCTCGCCCTAGTGCCTATTTGTGTTAAAGGTTGAGATCGGTCAAGCCATAAAAATCCAAGTCCTTATTTTGGCAAATGGGAATGCAGAAGATATTTGCCTGAAAAAAGACTAGAGACGAGAGGCAGCCAGGCTGACCTTGCAGAGGGGCTCAGCCCCCAAGCAGCTGGGGCCGGGGCTCTGCGCTGCCCGCAGTCTGCCGAGGGTCTGGCACCCGGTGGGTGATGGGGCGACCCTCCTGCACGGCCCCAAGGGCAGCCAGGTACCAGGGGGTGAAACTTGGCTCAGTTCAGGTGCAGGCTGCAGGTGCTGCAAATAGTACGAGGTTGGGACAAAGAGCATTTGTAAAAGGGAGGCTGCACTCCCACGATGAAGAGTGGAGTTATGACATGTCCTGCAGTTACAGGACATAGAAAAACTAGAAATGAACGGCATATCTGTACTTGAATCATGGTTCGAATCACATGCTTTAAAAATAGGGAAGACAGCCCCATGTTGCACAGTAAGGACTAAACATCACACTAAGGAATTGCTCCTTGGGAGTAGTAAACACTGACTGCCACAGGTCTCATCTTAGAAATAGCTCCCGAGCAAGACATTGGAGGCTGCAGCAAGGCAGTCACGCAGATAGGTCAAGCAAAGGAAACCAGTCCTGGCATTTCCGAGCTCTTGTGCTTGACATTGGCACTTCAGTGAGTGTTCTCCTAACTATAATTTTCCATGTAATGATATACAGAGGCTGATATTTCAGGTGATGCATCTCTGGAGAGCAGACAGCCTATGGTATAAAGATGGTATAAACCTTTTACACTTTCAGACTTGCACGTTCTGGATGTGCCAAGGTGTGGCACATCGCTGCCAGCAGAGGCAGCTTGTCCTCTGAAGTCCTCATTTCTTTTGCTTAATTTCAGAAACCCTCTGAAGAACAAGTCAAGAGAGGAAAATTTGCTTGCTATCCTAAGCTTTCAATGCAGCTGGTTCTCCAGTGCCATGTGTAAGGGGATGCATTTAATAGTGGTTAGATTCTCTTTGATGGCAATAAACAGAGAATAGATTCAGACTCCATGCAAGTGGACTAACAAAAACAAGGGAAAATACTTTTGCCTTTAAAATATACAGAAGGAGAAGTCCACATACATTATTGAAGAAGGTCTTAGCTTAGCCTAGAGTTTTGGGTCCATTTTGAGGTTTTTTAAACAAAAAAAAAAAAAAGTAGATTTTTCTTTTACAGAAGAGTGTGCAAGCTTAGCTTGCATTTCTTTCCATGTTGGAGGCCCAGATGACAATAAGTGAAAAGATCAGGGCACCAGCAGCTCTGGAAGGCTGCGTTTCCCCCAAGCCTTCTGAGACATGCTTGTCCTAATGTCCCTTTTCTCCCTCCTCCACTATTGCTTTTTTCATTTGCTGACAAGCCCAACATTAAACATTTGCTGGAGTTTTCATATCGATAGTATGTTATACTGCCATTACTGAACAGTTTGGGGCTTTGTGGCTAGCTACCATGACAATAGATGCACAGCCTGGAACCAGTTTTAGTTAATTAGAGTCAATCAATCCAAACTTTGCTAACTTACTCATGTGAAACAATAGTATAATGAACCAAAGTCTGCAAGATGATTGGGAAACACAAATTATTGCACTCTGATAAATTAAATGTGACTATTGCAAAACCTTCCTTCTAAATGAATACTCAGAGAGGGAATGTATGGGTGAATAAGCATAATTTAGAATACAGAAAAAAAAAATTAAAGAAGCTGTTATAACCCCACTTCACTGTTTTCATTTTTCTTTAAAAGAAATAAAAAGCCAGATTGTCGTATATACGAGACCAAATGGGTATGACATTTTTAAGATTAAAATTTTTACACCAGTAATCTTATAAAATTGACCCCTCATCGTTCGCAAGCTAAATTTCACAATACACATGGTGTCTGAAGAAGCGGTGTCATTCTGTTTTGCGTGTCCTTCGCAACTGCTTATTTTTCAAAGCTGTTTGCTAAATCTTTGTCTGACCTTGACAAGGGAAAGCCCTGAACCCCTTCAAGCTGGGATACTGCTGTCAGATAGCCTTTTCTCACAGACAAAAAGACTTTTTGCCCCATTTTAGGGTCATAAATATTTCCCCAATGCTTGGAGTTCAACTTATGTACCAAAAGAGAATTCCCCTTTCCCATCTGTTTTCTCTTGATTTTCTAAAAGTGGTATTTTTAGAATAAAAGGATCCAGTTGATAAAAACAGTACCAGGATGGTGTTTAAGTTTTTGTATTAAAATTGCATTTTAGGTACTGAGCTGGCCTATAATAAGCTACTTCAATGTTTTATGGCTTTCGCAGGGTCTTAATTTTGTCCAGTATGCTTCTTACATTTTTTAATTCACAGTATGTCCTTCACATGTGCTACAACATACAAAAGGAGACATATAGCAAAGGACTGAGGCCCTGTCCTAAAGAGATTAGCGTGTAGAGATGCAGTAGATGAAATATGGTGCACACATGGACCAGCCGAGCCACAAAGGATACTCACAATTAAGGCACATGGGATTTAACGAGTGGGTTTAAGAGAAAGGGAAGGGAACTCTCATATGATGGCTTCACAAGCCAGCATGAGATTTGAAAAACTGGATGTATCTCCCAATGCGTTTTCTGTTAATATTTCAAATTGTCTCTTTGATCCAGAAGCAGCAAACTATTTCTGCACATTGATGTAGTGACACAGATTTGGCGGGGAGGGAGCTATGTGGGGGACAGGGCAGAAGTTTACCTATTCTAAATAAAAATTTAAGAAGCTTTTGAAGCTTATGGGGTGGGAAAGAGTTTGTGCTCGAGACTGCAGTTCTTTCCCAGATGTTTCCTAAATGATCAATCCTGAGGTTTATGAACACTTGGATTGCTGAATCACAGGTGTGTTAGGTAAGAAAAGGTGGGATCTTTTCTGCCCCATTACAGAAGTAACTACAGTTTTCCTGCCATGTCTATTTGCATATTATTTTCCACAAACTATCCCAAAGCTGTACATTGTTTTAACCATATGAGGGCATAGTAGATGTTACAGAGAAATAAAGTTGATGGATACTTCCCCTCCTACCTAATTCAATGTTACATGGATTCTGCTTTTCATTCAGAGGCTAATCTGAATTTGGTTTTGAAACACTTGCCCCTGTGAAAGAAGATAAAAATCTGGGCGTTCTCTACATATTGCTAGTGCCCAGGCTGCTCTTCTACCAGCAGTTCTGGATAGATTTTTTTTTTGGGGGGGGGGGGAGAAAAAAAGGAAGAACTGAATCATTTAAGACTCTACAAATTAGGTGTTTGGCTAAAAGAAAAACCTGAGATATCATTTTTACATATCACAGTTGGATTCCTAAAGCTAAGGCTGTCAGCTGTTAATAACAAATTCAGTCAAAACCAGCTGACAGACATTTCTCCAGTAGTTCAAAAGATCTAAAATGGTATCTTTCTCTGCAATTCAGTGAAGGAGTCAAGAAAACTAATAAAATAAAAGGTGAATGTTAATACGAAAAATTTATTAGCACCCGAAATAATTTACAGTATAGATTTTTCAAAAATTATCCTATAAGAATTTTTCTACAGTAATTCCACTCCCCTTCTTTCCTTTCTTCCATGTTCGGAATTTTCCTTCCCACATTCGATTGCAAACACATCTGAAATCCAGCTATTTATTAAATACATGAATTAGAGAAAGTACTCATCTAATATGTTCAGTAAATGCATAGGCCTGGTTACAGGTAACCAGTATTTTTCATGTCTGTTCTACCATGACTATGTATTAGTGAGGCATGGGAATTATATAAAGCATACTTCTGCTGTTACAGGTATTGGCAGAGAATTTTAAAAAGAAACAAAGGAATGAAGTACATGGAAGCAATAGCAATTGAAATACAGTGTTATCTCATAAAGTAAATCTGGGAAGGTGTATCTCAGAACTTGGGTCAGTTTTTTGTTAAGAGCCTAAAACAAGGTCCTTTAACTCCAAGAAGCCAAGCTTTGATTTAATATGCAATGTGAGTCTAGACAACGCTGTTTTGTACATATATTTAGAGAACAGTCACTTCTTTAAATATCTCTTGGATGGGAACTCATCTGAATCCAGTTACCTTCACTGGTATGTCTCTGACTGAATAAACCGCAACATGACCTTGCAAATTTAATTCTTCAGTAGAATAATGATGAGAAATTAAATCATCCATTTTGCTCTGACTTTTCTATATTCTTCATCCTAAAATTACTGCTTGGCATTCAGCCCCTCTCCCCCCCCCCCCCCAACACTTTTTGTTTTGTTTTAAAACACAGGAATCATGATACAGAGAATTACTGCAGTATTCCCAGATGGGGACAACCACAAGTGCCCATCAGTATCCCAACACTGCTGTGCTCTTTATATATGCCTTTTTCCTTACCCGTCATTGACCTGACCATGTCCTTTTGCAGTTACTTAATAACTGCGAAGTCTTCGCTGATAGCATGCTGTTCACAGAATAGGTTTCTCAACTTTAAATATACAATAGAAATACCCTTTGTTTGCTTTACACTAGTCATACCAATGAACACAACCCATATTTGCATCTTAATTTCTATGCAGATGCAAAGTTTAGTCAGCCTCTAGCAATGTACACTAGGAATGGGCCCAATGATTACACACAATTATACCACTGTTAATGACCAGAACCAGGAAATGGGTGAACCTGTTTTATTTTCTATAAATCACACTGGTTCTTCTCTTACCTTCTTCTCTTCACTGTCAAAAATCCCTGTGTAATGCAGTTTAGATCCAAATGATGGTAACAGGGAGTCAAACTGCTACCTAAGTAATTCTTCCATCTCCTGATAATTATGTCCTTTCCTAAATAATTAAGTTATCACTTAATGCAATAAAGGGAGCTTACTGTGTTTCCTGAAGTTCACTGAAGGGCCTGATCTAGATTCGTTTAAATTAATACTCATCATCTGAGAATACCTATGGTCTTGGAAACTTCAACCAAAAAATTACTCCTTTGAAAATTTTGCCATGATCTTCTCAGAAGTCCATGGAAAATTCAGACAATCTTTTCTGTATTTGAAAGTCCTTGGGAGTAAGCTGTGTCCATTTTCATTTGGTCTTTACCTAATACAGACTGGAAACTTTAGCTCAGAATGGCAACCATTATTCTTCCATTGATAAAGTCATGTATCAAAGGAAGAAATGCCCTACATTTTCAAAACTCTTGCTTATTTCTTCAGTCTTTCCTGGCAGTTTGCTATCATGAACATGGTAGTTCATATTAGTACTGTTCATAGCCAGAATGAGCCGGAGACTGGAGGATGGAGCTATAGCTCCTCTGACAGGTTCTCATAACCTCATAAAACATTTGTTGGGAATCTGCCTACACAAGTCGCTGCACCTGATTCCCACTCGTACTGCTTTATCCTGTCATTCTTTCACCCCTAGCGATGACTCCTGGTCTTTCCAGGCTTTATTTCTTACAGGGCAGCCTTTTAACATTCTCCTCATCCTCACGAGTACTGAGGTAGTGCCCAGCTGCTTGATGTGTAAAGCACAGTGGCGTCCTAATTGTGAGCCGTGCCGTTGTGTTTCCTCATACGAATATGTAGGATGTACAGAGGAGGGCTGCAAAAATTCTCAGGCCAGAGCAGTGCTCTGGTTGCAATGCCCAGTGGCTGGACACACCATGTCCTCTCCTCCTTTCAAAAGAGGGAACATAAGTATGTTCATGGATATGACGGCATGCTGTAACAGGAAACGCTGAAGTTTGAATGCACTTTCTAACCATGATGGGGCCTTAGGAAAAGCCAGTGTGGTGAGAGAAAATAGTCATAGCCTCCTGATGCTGCTTTCCTGATTTTCACCCATCTCCAGTGCCAAAGTCCCCAAATCTGTTAGCTGTTAACTAATAAATTCTGTAAGAGATTTAACTGTATGGTAAACATTCCTAAGAGAGGATGTATACTGAATAAAAACCAGAACATTTTAGGTACTTCTTTCCATATTTCACCAAAAAAGTATTTTTATGCACATATTTCATCCCTGAAGAATTGAAGTGATCATATATTTTCAGAAGTTAGGGAGCTTTTTTTTCCAGAATGTTGTTACAATATATCGCAAAATACCAAGAACATTTACAAAAGCACCTAATGGTAGAGGAGCATCCACACATATAAAAGAACCAAATAAGAGTTTGATGCTTTAAAATTCTGATTACTTTTTCAAAAATGAGACCAGAAGGTATAATATTAAATGGGAAAGAAAAAAATGTCATTGATTGATGACGTTTCAATATAATTCATTAGAAGTTACAACACACATACGTGTACATACATGAAATGAATTGCTAAAATTGTTAAAAACATTTATAATACAGATTGTTAGTAAGACGTAATCTAAATTATTTCCTTCAAGGTAAAAGCATGCATTGGAAATAGCAATATGCAGGATCATAGTCATGATCCACTGACTATTGACAGCAAAAGGAGTTAACTTCAATGTCTATTCCATCAGCCAGTCATTTATGATTATTATTTATTCTTTTTGCTAAACGGATTCATTACTCAGGTTGATATACACAATAGTTGGCCCTCTGTCTCACAGAAAACCTTGCTGTCCCGTACATCACAAGATCATTCTATTTTCTGCTGTGCAGCAGAAATATATGGAAAGTTTAATACAGAAAGAAAGTATGAGAAAAACTCACAGGGGATTTCAAAATACAGATACAGAAGTAGTAAAATGGTATTTTCCTCTGAAATAATATCTCCCCCTAAGTTCAGCTTTCATACCTGAGCATGAGGCACTAACAAACCCACACTTTATTTCTACAGCAAATTGTGCACTGTTTTAAATACCATATATCTATGTAGCTATGTTGCCGCATTGCTAGAAAGCCTCTTCCATTTCACTTAGCATGTAACAACAGATGGGGCTAAATGCCTTATT